>NC_138552.1:290736878-291104378 GCF_964273705.1 Natrix helvetica
CTGTAAAATCTCCATTCCCTCCCCACTCCAGGAGAAGGATACTGCAAAATCCCCATTCCCTCCCCACTCCAAGGGAAGGATACTGCAAAATCCCCATTCCTTCCCCACTCCAGGGGAAGGATACTGTAAAATCTTCATTCCCTCCCCTCTCCAGGGGAAGGATACTGCAAAATCCCCATTCCCTCCTGATCAGCTGGGATTTGGGAGGTAGAGAATAACTGGGGGCAGTGCCAGTCAGAGGAGGTATTTGCCGGATCTCTGAACTACTCAAAATGCCTGCTACCAGTTCTCTAGAACTGGTCAGAACCTGCTGAATTTCACCTCTGCTTCTGCCCTCTGGGAATGAGATCGAACAGGTCTTAACCAATATTTCCAACTATTGGTAGTCTTTGAATTATGACCACAATTGAGTCCCAAATGTCTGTTGCTAAGCGTGTCAATTGTTAAGTGAGTTTTGTCCCACTTTACAACGTTTCTTGCCAATATTATTAAGTTCATCGCTGCAGTTGTTAAGTTAGTAACATTAGGTCATTAAGTTAATCTGGCTTCCCCGTTGACTTTGCTTGTCAGAAGGTCGCAAAAGGGGATCACATGACCCTGGGACACTGCAACCGTCAGAAATACGAGTCAGTTGCCAAACATCTTAATTTTGGTCGTGTGAATGTGGGGACGCTGCAATGGTTGTAAGGGCGAAAAACGGTCAGATGTCGGCTTTTTCAGTGCTGTTGTAACTTTGAACAGTTCCTAAATGAACGGTTGTAAGTCAAGGACTACCAGTAGGAGAGTTGGATAAAACGGTCTCATAAAAACAGGCTATCTGTTTGATTTGAATCAGGGTAGGTTTATGGCTAGCAATAAGCAGGACTTAGGAAAAGATATGGAATTTTGCAGACAGAGGAAAGGGCAATGATTCTTTACTGTATTTTAAACTAGCTGATAAGCCGGCATTGCCAAGATATTTTATTTATAGAGGGAACATGTCCAGACCAAACATAATTTCTAGTGTTGTATTTTCCCCCCATACCAGAGGGAGCCCCCTTGTGGTGTACTGTGAAGCCATTACCATGGCAACTCCACTGCACTGTACAGTAGAAGCCATTTTATGGCAGTACAGTAGAAGCCATTTTAAGGAACAACAGGCTGTATCTTAACAAAACACACACACACCGAGGGATATTAGGAGTGTCTTACCCCCACCGTATTTATTTCCAGAGAGTAAGCCATCTGTGTACCAAGTTTGGTTGAATTTGCTCGTTCCAGGGTTATGCTGGGCTCAATTGTGGTCGCAAGTCGAGGACTATTGGTACAAACAACAGAAGGAAACATCAGAGACACACTGAGAGAAAGAACATCCTGATGAGGTTTACTGGTCAAGAGGTTAACCCATTAAAAATGATTAAGGAGAGGACTGGACATAAAAAGAAATCGGAGGTGCCTATTGAGAGAGAGAGGCACTTGACAAAAAAAGTCTTGAGGAGAATAAACAGGAAGAACTTCCAACAATGTAGGTTGTGGTCAAGTGGAGGTCAACCTTAGTTGAGCTCCATCACGAGACTTCATCTCTGAAGTGGTGGGAAGGGATCCAAATGAACGAACGAACGAACGAAGGATGTGTTGGAAGAACTGTTGGAAGAAATGCCCCGGGGAAAAAGACACTGGATTCAAGGAAGTTGCTTGGAAAGAAGGTTTATTGATGATGGACAGGACCACATGGTTTGAGGCAGGGGTGGGTTTCAGCCAGCGTTACCACCAGTTCGGTCGTGCGGGTGTGCGCACTGGAAGCATGCTGAACACACATGCACAGTTCAATGAAAATTGTTCTGGACATGCACAGAACTAAAAAAAGAGATGGTGGCGGGGACGGCGGGGACAGGAGAACAGACCGAGGAACAGACCAAGGAACAGACCGGGGACAGACCTTCCTTGCCAAAGGGGTTAAGCAAATCACTGCAGTTGATAAGTTGGTAGCCCGGCTGTTATGCGAAACTGCCTTCCCCATTAACTTTGCTTGCTAGGAGGTCACACAAGGTGAAGATGTGATCCTTGGGACACAGCAACGGTTGTAAGTCTGAGCCAGTTGCTAGGCATCTGGACTTGGATCACACAATCTTGGGGATGCCACAACGATTACAACTGTGGAAAAACAGTCACAAGTCATCTTTTTTCAGGGCTGTTTTTAACTTTGAACGGTCACCAAATGAAATCAACGTTGTAAGTCAAGGACTCCCTGTGTTTTGTCATAAAGAGTACAATATAAGAATGAAGCCGAAAGAGTGAAATAATCAAAATTGGATGAGGTCTAAGGTTCAAGTGTGAATATCACTTTATAATGCTTTGGGAAGGCCACGCTTGGAATCCGGCATCCAGTTTTGGTTGTCACAATACAAAATGTGGAGACTCTAGAAAGAGTGCAGAGAAGAGCAACAAAGACGGTTAGGGGGTCAAGCTATTTTCCAAAGGCAGGACAAGAAGCAATGGATCGAAACTAACCAGGGAGAAGAATTCAGAAGAAATATTCGGACACTGAGAACAATTAACCAGAAGTTGTGAATGTCCCAACCCTGGAAGTCTTTAAGAAGATGTTGGATAGCCATTTGTCTGAAACAGTACAGGGTTTCCTGCCTAGGCAGGGGTTTGGACTAGAAGACCTCCAAGGTGTGTGTGTGTGTGATAGTATATTTATATATATAAATAAATGAAGGGAGACTAGTATGCTCCCTCCCATATTTGGGCATACCAGGTGCCTTGACAAAACATCTAATCATTCCCCTGGCTCAGCTGATAAGGGTAGGAGAGCTTGTCGCTTAGAGGTTATTATAACTGCCTAACATGTAAAATAGCCTACATTCAAATCCCAGTAAGGGTATAGCTAACTGATGAGAGCTAAATGGCTTGAAATAGATCTATACTAGTCTCACTTCAGGCTGGGTTTTGGGCTTAAAGCGTGGTCAGAGCTGCTGTCTTTCTATAAATCTTGGTGGGGTGTGTGTGGAGTGCTGGCTTTGTTTCAGTAAGTGAAATGATTGGTTGTGTGGTTGTATCATGATTGGTAGATTGGTGCTGATTGGTGCTGGCTGTGTGTCCATTGTTGTTTCGTGTTGTAACAGCCTGAGTGGTGGGTGGGGCTCGTTTGTTGACTAGGGCTGGTTTCCAGATGTCTGGTAGGCGGGAGGTATCATCACGTTTATTCATGTTGTGGGGGTGTTTCTCTATTTCGATAGCTTCCATAATTATTCTCTTGTTGAAGTGTTCAGTTTTGGAGATTAACTTGGTTCCTTCAAAATCAATTTCATGTCCTGTAGCTTTAAGGTGCTGGAAAAGGGAGGATTTTTTTTTTTTTTACTGCGTTCTTGTGTTCTGCGATGCGTGCATTTATTCTCCTGTTCGTTTGTCCTATGTATGTTGCAAGGCAGATTTTGCATGGTAAAGACTCCTTGGTTTTCTAGCTGGATTTTGTTTTGGGGGTTTCTTAAGATGTTGGCTATTTTTTGGTCAGTGTTGAAGGAAGTCTTGATATTGTGTTTGTGGAGAATTTTGCTGATTTTATCTGTGGTGCCTTTGATGTAAGGGAGGAGGGCGATGCCATTGTCCTGTTCTGTGTCTCAGTTTTTTGGGGGAGTCTCCCTTTGGATTAGGTTGGTAATTGTTTTTCTTTGGAATCCGTTGGAGATTAATATGTTTGTGAGAGTGTGTAATTAAGTTTTCAGGTGGTCTTTGTCGGCTAGGCATTTGGTTCTGGTTTTGGGCTTAAGCCCAACATTTCGGCGAGATCTTACTCGCCATCTTCAGGCTGGTGTTTTGGGCTTAAAGATGGAACTACACAGCCAATCAACCCACCTACAGCAACAAAGCCAGCACTCCACACACCCCACCAAGATGTATAGAAACAGCTGCCTATCCCAGGGGAGGACTCAATAGGTGGACAAAACTGCCACATCCAATCTAAACATCTGGATGACTCCGTGACCAGCCGTAATGCTACCTCCAATTTTGCAAGAAGGTTTGCAAGCGAAGAGGGACTTACGAGAAAGATAAGCAGCTGAGAATAGATCCAGGAGGAACGGTGTGTGAATCAGAAACAGGATGTGGCTCAGACTGGTTAGAAATTCCAATTTCATGTGTGCACGTACCACAGGAGAAGACAAAAGAAAAAAATTGGCAAAGCTGAAAGGCTGCCTGTTGAATAAAAAAGGCCCAGAGAGTATTTATGAAGTCAAGGGACAGCTTGTCCTCCTGCAGAGGCAGAATGAGGATGAGTGGCAATGCTGTTCCTTCCATCCGCCTCTGTAGCTTTAAATGAAATTTAATTTACATTTAAATGTATGAGGTTTTTTTTAATATGCGTGCTGTTGGATGAGGGATGAAGCAAGGTAAAGAAAGAGAAATCTGTACTGGCCTTCTACCAATTCTGGAATTTAAAAATAAACTTTCCTTCCTTCCTTCCTTCCTTCCTTCCTTCCTTCCTTCCTTCCTTCCTTCCTTCCTTCCTTCCTTCTTTATCCATCTATCTATCTATCTATCTATCTATCTATCTATCTATCTATCTATCCATCCATCCATCCATCCATCCATCCATCCATCTATGTCTAAGTATGTCTATGTCTGTCTGTCTGTCTGTCTGTCTATCTATCATCTATCTATCTATCTATCTATCTATCTATCTATCTATCTATCTATCTATCATCTATCTATCTATCTATCTATCTATCTATCTATCCATCCATCCATCCATCCATCCATATCTATGTCTAAGTATGTCTATGTCTGTCTGTCTGTCTGTCTGTCTGTCTGTCTGTCTGTCTGTCTGTCTGTCTATCTATCTAATTATATATCCATATGTATGTATGCAAGCATGTATGTATGTATGTATCATCTATCTATCTATCTATCTATCTATCTATCTATCTATCTATCTATCTATCATCTATCTATCATCTATTCCTGCCTTTATTTCTTTTACAAATACCTCAAGAGGCTAATATATGCAACACACATTCCTCTTTTTATTTTCCCCCACAACAACAGCCCTGTGAGGTTGTTTTGCTGAGAGAGAGTGACTGGTTCAAAGTCACCCAGTTGGCTTTCATGCCTAATCAATCAATTAGAATAGAGCTGGAAGGGACCTTGGAGGTCTTCTAGTCCAGCCCCCTGCTCAAAGCAGGAGACCCTATACCAGTGATGGCAAACTTTTTTGGGCTGTCATGTCAAAAGCGGGGGCTGTGCGCTGGCGTGCCACACCCATAATGCTATGCGCACGCTCCCCCCAGGGCAAACGCATGCGCGCAATCAGCAACCCCCCTGCTTTTGCCACATTTTTTTCACCTTCCCCAGGCTCCATTCTTGGAGCCTGGGGAGGGTGCAAACAGCCTCCCCCGACCACCCCTCTGGATGCCCCCCGGAGGGCAAAAAACGGACCTACGGGGAATCTGGAAGTTCAGGAATGGTGACTTCTGGTTTGTCCGTAAAGCCGATTTTTGACCTCCGGAGCCTTCAGGGCAGTGGTGGGTTTCAAGATTTTTTAGAACCTCTTCTGTAGGTGTGGCCTGCTTTGTGGGAGTGGCTTGGCAGCCATGTGATCTGGTGGGAGTGGCCAACTTGAAAAATGTGGTGAAACTCACTTAACAACGCTCCAGCTTAGCAACCAAAATGTTGGCCCAGGAACTCTGGCATTTGAAGCACGCAAGTCTTAAAGCTGTCAAGTTACAAGACCCTTGCACCCCTAACCCTTTAGAAAAAAACCTCCAGGGGTGTTCAAACGTGACAGCTTTAAGACTTGTGGACTTCAACTCCCAGAATTCCTCCTCTTGCTCTTCATCTTGAAGATGTGCGGGCAGGCGTGGGGAGGCAGCTGGAACCGGTTCTAAACGGCACTGTAGATTTGTGGAACCTCTTCTATAGAAGAGGTTAGAACTGGCAGGAACCCACCCCTGCTTCAGGGGCTTTCAGGAGGCTTCCCTGAAGACTCCAAAGGGTGAAAAACAGCCCTACGGCCAAACCGGAAGTCTGTAGGGACGTTTTTCGCCCTCCGGAGACTTCAGGAAAACCTCCGGAGGGTGAAAAATGGCCTCAAAAGAAGTCCGGTCAGCTGGCCTGCATGCACATGCACACTGGCCAGCTGACAGGGTAACACCTCGCGTGCCCTGACAAATGGCTCCACATGCCACCTGTGGCACGCGTTCCATAGATTCGCCATCACGGCCCTATACCGTTTCAGACAATTGACTGCCCAGTCTCTTCTTAAAAACCTCCAGTGACGAAACACCCACAACTTCTGGAGGCCAGCTGTTCCAACGGCTTAATTGTTCTCAGGAAGTTTCTCCTTAATTCCAGACTGTGGGACTAGAACTCACCATTTCCTGGTGAATGGCCCAAAGTCACCAAGCTGGCTTTCACGCCTACCAGTAAGTGGGGACTAGAACTCCCTGTTTCCCAGTGATTGGCCCAAAAGTCACCAAGCTGACTCTTGCACATAAAGTAGGACTAGAACTCACCTTCTCCTGGTGACTGACCCAAAGTCACCCAACTGGCTTTCATGCCTAAAATAGGACTAGAACTCACCCTCTCCCTGTGATTACCCAGCTGATTTTCATACATATGGTGGGACGAGAATTCACTGTCTCCTGGTGATCGTCCCGAAGTCACTCAGCTAGTTTTCATGCCTAAGACAAGACTACAGCTCATCATCTCCCAGTGTTTGACCCAAAGTCACCCAGTAGCTTTCATGCCTAAAATAGGACTAGAACTCACCATCCCCTAGTTTCTAGCCTGGCACCTAAACTACTAGATCAAACTGACTCTCTGCCTGTCTGCAAACTTTCTTTTTAACAGTCCTGGAGATCCCATTAAAATTTCCTATTACGTGGACAGGAAGAAGACTTATTAACTCAGCAACTAATTGCTCTTTTTGTGGCCACTTCCTCCTTCTCTCACCCTTCCTCCCCCCCTCCCCCTATACAAGAAATGCATTTTGTAAAAATTCCCTACAATTTTTCCAGGTCTGTATTCAGCATGAAGCATTATGAATATTTTAAGGAAGTTTAAGAAGCAGGACTTTTAAGGTTTTGTTGTTGTTGTTAACTGCGAAGTCATGTCCGACCCATCGCGACCCCATGGACAACGTTCCTCCAGGCCTTCCTGTCCTCTACCATCCTCTGGAGTCCATTTAAGCTCATGCCGACTGCTTCAGTGACTCCATCCAACCACCTCCTTCTCTGCCGTCCCCTCCTTCTTTTGCCCTCTGTTTTTCCCATTATGAGGTCTTCTCCAGGGAGTCCTTCCTTCTCATTAGGTGGCCAAAGTCCTTGCGTTTCCTCTTCAGGATCTGGCCTTCTAAAGAGCAGTCAGGGTGGATCTCCTCTAGGACTGACCGGTTGGATGGCCTTGCAGTCCAAGGGACTCGCAGGAGTCTTCTCCAGCACCACAGCTCAAAGGCCTCCATTCTTTGGCCCTCAGCCTTCCTTATGGTCCAACCTTCACAGCCATCCATTGCAACTGGGAAAACCACAGCCTTGACTAGACACACTTTGGTTGGCAGGGTGGTATCTCTGCTTTTTAGTATGCTGTCCAGCTTTGCCATAGCTTTCCTCCCCAGGAGCAAGCGTCTTTTAATTTCTTGGCTGCAGTCCCCACCTGCAGTGACCTTGGAGCCCAGGAAAATAAAATATGTCACTACCTCCATTACTTCCCCATCTATTTGCCATGAATCGAGAGGGCCGGATGCCATGATCTTAGTTTTCCTAATGTTGAGTTTCAAACCAACTTTTGCACTCTCCTCCTTCACCCGCATCAAGAGGCTCTTTAGTTCCTCTTCACTTTCTGCCGTTAGAGTGGTCTCCTCTGCATATCTGAGGTTGTTGATATTTCTCCCGGCAATCTTAATTCCAATTTTGGATTCATCTAGCCCCTTTAAACTTGAAGGTTTAAAGTTTGCTAACAGTTTGGGACAGATAAGGAAAAATGGTAGGCGGTGGGGGTTGTGTTTAGACTTGGGAAAAGATCAAAGGCATCTAAGGAATTCAGAGATTTGGGATTGATTAGGGCAGAGTTTGCCAAACTTGGCAACGTGAAGATGTGTAGGAAAAGGGCAGCACAGATCGTTCCCTCTTCCACCTTGCCCTATCTCCATCCGACAGTACTCGGATACAAAAGATGTATACATTCCTTGGACTTAGATCAACCTTAAATCAATAGGATCATACAAACAATGGAAAGAACATCCAAGCAGCACCGAGAGAGAGGGAACATCCTGATGAGGTTTAATGGTCAAGAGGTTAACCCATTAACCATGATTAAGGAGAGGGCTGGACTTAAAAAGAAACTGGAGGCACCCATTGAGAGAGCGGGGGGGGGGGATAGAGATAGATAGATGATAGATAGATAGATGATAGATAGATAGATAGATAGATAGATAGATAGATAGATAGATAGGGGGTAGGGAGAGAGGGAGGGGGAGAGAGGGGGGAGAGAGAGGGGGGGAGAGAGAGAGATAGAGAGGGAGGATAGAGATAGAGAGGAGGGTTGGATAGATAGATAGATAGATAGATAGATAGATAGATAGATAGATAGAGAGGGAGGAGACAGAGGGAGAGAGATAGATAGAGAGGGGGATAGAGATAAAAACAGAGGGAGGGAGAGAGAGGGGAGAGAGGGGGGATAGAGATAGATAGATGGAGAGAAAGGGATAGATAGAGAGCTGGGATAGATAGAAAGATAGAAGGGGGAGAGGGATAGATAGAGAGGGGGATAGGGATAGAGAGAAGAGGGGAGGGAGAGGGGGAGAGGCAGAGATAGAGATAGAGATAGAGAGGGGGAATAGATAGATTAGATAGATAGCTAGATAGATGGGATAGAGAGGGGAGGGAGAGAGGAAGGGAGGGATAGAGGGAGAGAGACAGAGACAGAGACAGAGAGAGACACTTGACCAAAAAGTCTTGAGGAGCGTAAACAGGAAGAACTTCAAACAATGGGTGTTGTGGTCAGGTGGAGGTCAACCCTACTTGAGCTTCATCAAGAGACTTCATCTCTGAAGTGGTTGGAAGGGCTCCAAAGTTGTGGGGAAGCCCGAGAAGAACAGTGGGAAAGCAAGGAGGAAAATTGAAGGGGAAAAGGAGCAAGAAGGAGGTCTACCTGTGGAGAAGACCTACCTGTCCCTTTTCTAAAACTGAAGAAAATAGTCCTTGAAAGGAGGACAGGTAGTCCTCGACTTACAACAGTTCATTTAGTGACTGTTCAAAGTCGCCACGGCACTGAAAAAAATGACTGATGAACGTTTTTCACACTTAGGAGTCCCAGGGGTGGGATTCAAAATTTTTAGCAACCTGTTCTCTGCCAGGTTGCTGGGTGGGTGTGGCCATGGTGGGCATGGCCATGGTGGGCGTGGCTTACTCAGCCTCCTGCACCATGATGGGGGGGCGGCATTTTCGCCTTCCCCAGGCTCTGGAGTCTTTCCTCAAGCTTCTGGGAGGGCGAAAATGGCCTTCCCCAGGCTCTGGAGGCTGGAAATGGGCCCATTTCTGGACTTCCAGAACTTCCAAGAGGCCCATTTTTCATCCTCCCAGGCCTCCACGCGGGCCCTGAACTTACCTGGCATCTAAAACGGGCCAGGTGGAGACTCCTGGGATGGGCGAGGCGGGGTGGGCAGGGCCAGCCAATCCTTGCAACTACTGGATTGGCGAACCAGATGTAAAATTAGCATTTGGTTTTCCTGAAGTGATCCGAACCGGCTGAATCCCACCCCTGCTTATGATGGTTACAGCATCCCCATGGTCATCCCATCATAATTCAGACAGGTTTGACAACTGGCTCACACTTATGACGGTTGCAGTGTCCCTGGGGATCCCCTTTTGCGACCTTCTGGCAAGCCAACCTCAATGGGGAAGACAGATTCTCTTAGCCACTGCATCACTCACTTAACAAAGGCAATGTTTCATTTAACAACGGCGGCGAGAAAAGTCGCAAAACGGGGCAAGTTCGCTTAGCAAATGTTTCACTTAGCAACATACATTTGGGCCCCTGTGGCGGTTGTAACCCGAGGACTACCTGTATGTAAAAGCGTTCTGAAAATTCAGACATTAAATTAGAAAATAATAATTAAAAAATTCCCCCAAAGTTACTCACTGGCTTCCTGGTGCGTTTACCAGTAGCCAGTGGAAATGCTGCCAACCCTTCACAGAGAAGAAAAATGTGGCTCCTGTATACGTACCCTCAACCAGCCAACCTTGATTGTTTGTAACCCTTAATGATACTCTACTTAAAAAGGCTAAGACACTGAGCTTGAGAATCAGAAAGGTCGGCGGTTTGGCAGTTCGAATCCCTAGCGCCCCATAACGGAGTGAGCTCCCGTTACTTGTCCCAGCTTCTGTCAACCTAGCAGTTCGAAAGCACGTAAAAAATGCAGGTAGAAAAACAGGACTCATACGGGACGTACTATCACACATGGTGGACCTGCGAGGTGGCCAAACAATTCTGGGTTATCATTTGTCATTTGTTGCCAATCTTCCTTTTTGGAAGGACGTTGCATCAGCCACACTGTGGTGAATCTTTGAAATGTTGGGAGAAAGAAGCCTTATTTGAGCTTTTCTCCTTACTTTATTGAAGTGTATAAAGTATACTTATATAAAGTATACAAGGAATACACACAGACACACAGAGTATACACACACACACACACACACATTTATACGTACATATATACATATATTTCCTGACAGTGAGAACAATTAACCAGTGGAACGACTTGCCTCCAGAAGCTATGAATGCTCCAACACTGGAAGTTTTTAAGAAGAGGTTGGATAACCAGTTGTCTGAAATGCTATAGCCCAGTGAAGACCTGCAGGATCCCTTCTAACTCCATTATTCTGTTACTCTGTTATATAAATCCATGCATACAAATATGCATCCGTATATATGATCAATAAGGTCATATAAAAGTATATAAAGAATATATGTGTATGTGTGTGTGTTAGTATATCTATAGAAAATCAACAAAGTAATAAAGTAATGATATATAGAAAATAATAAAGTATATTTTATACATTTACTATTACAAATTAATATTAATTATATTAATCTGCAATACAGTACTAATATGTGTAAAATATACTTTATTTATTACATAATAAAATATCTATACATATTATTAGCATTACAAATTAATATTATATTAATTATGTTTGTAAGTTTGTAATAATAATATTTATGAAATATACAAACATACACACAAAAATACTTTGTTTATATATATAAAATCAACAAAGTATGTGTGTGTATGTATGTATATTTCATAAATATTATTATTACAAACTTACAAATATAATTAATATTAATATTCGTGGATTAATAAATATTATTATTACAAACTTACAAATATAATTAATATTAATATTCGTGGATTAATAAATATTATTATTACAAACTTACAAATATAATTAATATTAATATCCATAGATTAATAAATATTATTATTAGAAACTTACAAATATAATTAATATTAATATCCATAGATTAATAAATATTATTACAAACTTACAAATATAATTAATATAATTAATATTAATATTCATAGATTTTCACGGGTGTAGGTATGCTGGTCTTGTTGTATTACGGGTCTTTTCCCGTGTAAGATTGATATTGTCTTGGCAACGTTTTCACGAGGTCTCACTCTCCATCCTCAGGCTGGTATTTTCGGCTTTGTGCTTGTGCGAGTAATGTGTGGTCTGAGCTGCTGCCTTTCTATAAATCTTGGTGCGGGGGTGTGGAGTGCTAGCTTTGTTGCTGTAAGTGGGTTGATTGGCTGTGTAGTTGCATCCTGGTTGATAGATGGAGTTGATGTTTGTAGATTGGTCAGCTGTTTCATATCATCCTGTGTGGCTGAGGTGCTTGCTTTGTGTCCGTTGTTCTTTTGTGTTGTAACGACCTGGGTGGTGGGTGGGGCTCGTTTGTTGACTAGAGCTTGTTTCCAGATGTCTGGTAGGCGGGAGGTATCATCACGTTTATTCATGTTGTGGGGGTGTTTCTCTATTTCGATAGCTTCCATAATTATTCTCTTGTTGAAGTGTTCAGTTTTGGAGATTAATTTGGTTCCTTCAAAATCAATTTCATGTCCTGTTGCTTTAAGGTGCTGGATAAAGAAGGAAGTTTTTTCTTTGTTTCTGACTGCGTACATTGGACAAACTAATAGGAATCTCAATCTTACATGGGAAAAGACCTGAATACAAGAAGACTACACATGTGAAAATCTACGAATATATATATCTTTATTACTTTGTTGATTTTCTATAATATTAATATATTTTATATTATATTACATATACATACATACATATAATTGCATTGATGATAGATGATAGATAGATAGATAGATAGATAGATAGATAGATAGATAGATAGATAGATAGAAATAGATTAAATAGACAGACAGACAGATAGATAGATAGATATGGATTGATTAAATAGACAGGTAGATAGGTAGATTGATATAGATTAGATAGATAGAGATAGATTAGATAGATAGATAGATAGATAGATAGATAGATAGATGATAGATAGATGATAGATAGATAGATAGATAGATAGATAGATAGATAGAGATAGGTTAGATAGATAGATAGATAGATAGATAGATAGATAGATAGATAGATAGATAGATAGATAGATAGACAGACAGATAGATAAATTGATAGATAGATAGATAGATTTATCAAGAACAGTATAGGGTTTCCTGCCTAGGCAGGGGTTGGATTAGAAGACCTCCAAGGTCCCGTCCAACTCTGCTATTGTGTTGATATAGATTAGATAGATATAGATTAGATAGATAGATAGATAGAGATAGGTTAAACAGATAGATAGATAGATTAATAGATAGATGATAGATAGATAGATAGTTATAGATTAAATTGATAGATAGACAGACAGAGGGATAGATAGATAGATAGATAGATAGATAGATAGATAGATAGATAGATAGATAGATTAAATAGACAGATAGGTAGGTAGGTAGATTGATATAGATTAGATAGATAGATATAGGATAGACAGACAGACAGACAGATAGATAGATAGATTAAATAGACAGATAGGTAGGTTGGTAGATTGATAGAGATTAGATAGATAGATAGATAGATAGATAGATAGATAGATAGATAGATAGATATAGGATGGATAGATAGATAGATAGATAGATAGATAGATAGATAGATAGATAGATAGATAGATAGATTTGTCTGGAACGGTATAGGGTTTCCTGCCTAGGCAGGGGGTTGGATTGAAGACCTCCAGGGTCCCTTCCAACTCTGCTATTGTATTGATATAGATTAGATAGATATAGATTAGATAGATAGATGATAGATAGATAGATAGATAGATAGATATTAAATAGATAGACAGAAAGATATAGATTAGATAGATAGATAGATAGATAGATAGATAGATAGATAGATAGATAGATAGATAGATAGATAGATAGATAGATAGATAGATAGATAGAGGTTAAATAGATAGATAGACATATAGAGATAGATAGATAGATAGATAGATAGATAGATAGATAGATAGATAGATAGATAGATAGATAGACAGACAGACAGACAGACAGACAGACAGACAGACAGATATAGATGAGACAGAGAGAGAGAGAAACAGACAGACAGACAGACAGAATATATATATATTTAAAATCCTTTTTCACCCTTAGGGATGGTGTGTGTCTTCCTCGATTTATATATATTTTCATGCAGATACACGCACGCATGCACGCACATACGCTGACTCGACATATTAAAAACAACCGGAGCCAAGCGGGTTCAAACTGCAGAAGAGGCGGCCCGGAGCAAAGCACCTTTTCCCTTGCCGCTCCGGCCGGGGCGCCGCAGGTGAGTTTCCGAAAAGCCAAAAGTTTCGCTCGGGGAATCGGACGCGGCTGCTCGGCGGCGCCTGGCTCCTTTTGACAGCCCCTCATTAAGGGGTGTGGAGGAAATGCAGGGACGGTGAAAGGGGAGCAGAGCCTTATCGCCCTCGATCGCCGGAGGGATTAAAAGGGGGAGGAGCTGCCCGTTCAGGGCCAGGAGGGGGGGTGATGGAGGCATGCCTCCCTCCGCTATAAAAGCCCAGGTACACCAACGCGAAGGCTTCACGCGGGGTCTTTGCAGCCCATTCGCCGGAGGAGCCATGGATGGTCTTCCCGGTTTGGCTTTCCTCCTCCTGGGCTATTCCGCCTTTGCAGCCGCAGCCTCGGAAGGTGAGTCTTCTTCCAGCGTGGATTTTCCGAGATGCTGCATTTATTTCTTTTGCAAAGAATATTTTTCCCCTCCCTCTTGCAAAATCCTGCTTTTCGGAAGCGCCCTTGGAAGTCGGAAGAAAGCTGGGTGACTAAGCCCACTGGGGACAGGAGGGGGTTGGGGGGCAGTGTTTATTTTCAGGGGTTTTTACGCAGATTCGGACTGAGCTGGGCTGGTGGTGTGTGGGTTTCTCCTGCGTGGGGCTGCGTCGTCCTGGGACGTTTGCTCCCGAGCTTAGCGTGGAATCTTGGACTCCGCGTTGCCAAGAAGTCCCGCGATCTCTAGTTTGATTCCTCTCCAGCTGCCGCTGTAATGATCCGTCACCTCGATTCTCCGCAGTAGCTGTAACCGCGCAATGCTGTCACGATGCGCCTTGCATCAGATTTCTCCCTGGAGAGAAAGAAAAGAAAGAGAGGGAGAGACGGAGGGAGGAAGAGAGAATGAAAGAGAGAAAGAGAGAGAGAGAAAAGAAAAAAAAGAGAAAGATGGAAAGAAAAAGAAAGAACGAGAGAGAGAGAAATGAGAGTGAAAGAAAGAAAGAAAAAGAAAAGAGAGAGAAAGAAAAAGAGGGAAAGAAAAAGAGAGAAAGAGGGAGAAAAAGAGAAAAAGGGAGAGAAAGAGAAAAAGGGAGAGAAAGAAAGGGAGGGAGAGGAAGAGAGAAAGAAAGAACGAGAGAGAGAAAGAAAAAGAAAAAGAAAAAGAGAGAGAAAGAAAAAGAGAAAGTGAGGAAGAGAAAGAAAGAAAAAGAAAGAAAGAGGGAAAGAAAAAGAAAGAGAGAAAGAAAGAAAGAGAGAAAAATAAAAAAGGAGAGAGAGAGAGAGAGGGAGGGAGAAAGAGGGAGGGAGAGAAACAGAGAAAGAGGGAGTGGACGGGAGGGAGAAGGAGAGAGAGAGAGAGACTGAGACTGAGTGACACTAAGACTTTGCTAAAAGCTCTCCTTGATATTTTTTTCCAAGTATTGGCCCAAATATTTCTGGATTTTTTTTAAAAAAAACCCAATCAATCTCAATCAAAATAGAGCTGAAAGGGACCTTGGAGGTCTTCTAGTCCAGGAGACTATAGTATTTCAGATAAGTGACTGTCCAGTCTCTTCTTAAAAACCTCCAGAGATGGAGTGGCCATGATTTCTGGTGGCAAGCTGTTCCAATAGTAGTAACTGTGAGAGGGATCTTGGAGTTCTAGTGGACAACCATTTAAATATGAGCCAGCAGTGTGCAGCAGCTGCCAAAAAAGCCAACACAGTTTTAGGCTGCATCAATAGAGGGATAGAATCAAGATCAAGATCACGTGAAGGGTTAATACCACTTTATAATGTCTTGGTAAGGCCACACTTGGAATACTGCATTCAGTTTTAGTCACCACGATGTAGAAAAGATGTAGAGACTCTAGAAAGAGTGCAGAGAAGAGCAACAAAGAGGATCAGGGGACTGGAGGCTAAAACATATGAAGAACGGTTGCAGGAACTGGGTAGGTCTAGTTTAATGAAAAGAAGGACCAGGGGAGACATGATAGCAGTGTTCCAATATCTCAGGGGTTGCCACAAAGAAGAGGGAGTCAAACTATTCTCCAAAGCACCTGAGGGTAGAACAAGAAGCAATGGGTGGAAACTAATCAAGGAGAGAAGCAACTTAGAACTGAGGAGAAACTTCCTGACAGTTAGAACAATTAATCAGTGGAACAAAAGTTGCCTCCAGAAGTTGTGAAGGCTCCATCACTGGAAGTCTTTAAGAAGATGTTGGATAGCCATTTGTCTGAAATGGTATAGGGTTTCCTGCCTAGGCAAGGGGTTGGACTAGAAGATCTCCAAGCTCCCTTCCAACTCTGCTATTGTATTGTATTGTACTGCTTAATTGTCCTCACTGTTAGGAAGTTTCTTCTTCATTCCTGGTCGCTTCTCTCTTTGATGAGTTTCCATCCATTCTTTCTTCTGGTGCTTTGGAGAATACGTTGACCACCACCCCTTCTTTGTGGCAGCCCCTCAAAATACTGGAATACTGCTATCATGTCCCCCTACTGATATACCGATTGATATAAACATCAACTGAAACCTAAACGACCATTTGAGCATGAAAGATGGTGTGAGGCAGACTTCTTTCGTTACGTGCAAAAAGTCCCAAGTTCAGGGACAGGTTGAAAAACATGCAAAAAAGCAAATGTCTATGGAGATTCTCCGTCATCCAGGTCATGGTTATCCCAAAGGTGTTTTTTTTTCAAGAGGCAACTGGACTTTCTGGTTTTCCTTTGAAGACGTTTCACTTCTCCCCCAAGAAGCTTCTTCTGCTCTGACTGGATGGTGGGGAAGGATTTATACTCCTTGCAGATAGCTTCTCATTATTGTAAGGAATATAAATCCTTCCCTTCCCCAGGTAAGGAAAGAAGAAATGATACCAAATTATATTTGGGTTTATGGAAATACCATCCCAAGGAAACGTAAACCGAGATTTGAAAGAGACACCTACAACAATAGAAAAAGAAAGGGAGAGAGAATGAAAGGAAGGCGGGGGGAAAGAAGAAAGAGGTAAGGAGAGGAGGATGGAAGGGAGAGGAAGAGAAGGAGAGAGGATAGGAAGGGGAAGGGGAAGAGTAGGAGAAAGGGAAGGGAAGAAGGAAGGGGAAGGAGAGGAGGAAGGAAAAAAGTAGAGAAGGGAGGGAGGGTGAAAAGAAAGGGAAAGGAGAGGAGGGTGGAAGGGAGAGAAAGAGAAGGAGAGAGGGTAGGAAGGGGAAGAGGAAGAGTAGGAGAAAGGGAAGGGAAGGAGGAAGGGGAAGGAGAGGAGGAAGGAAGGAAGTAGAGAAGGGAGGAAGGGTGAAAAGAAAGGAAAAGGAGAGGAGGATGGAAGGGAGAGGAAGAGAAGGAGAGAGGGTAGGAAGGGGAAGAGTAGGAGTAGGAGAAAGGGAAGGGAAGAAGGAAGGGGAAGGAGAGGATGAAGGAAGGAAGTAGAGAAGGGAGGGAGGGTGAAAAGAAAGGAAAAGGAGAGGAGGATGGAAGGGAGAGAAAGAGAAGGAGAGGGTAGGAAGGGGAAGGGGAAGAGTAGGAGTAGGAGAAAGGGAAAGGAAGAAGGAAGGGGAAGGAGAGGAGGAAGGAAGGAAGTAGAGAAGGGAGGGAGGGTGAAAAGAAAGGAAAAGGAGAAGAGGGTGGAAGGGAGAGAAAGAGAAGGAGAGAGGGTAGGAAGGGGAAGAGTAAGAGTAGGAGAAAGGGAAGGGAAGAAGGAAGGGGAAGGAGAAGAGGAAGGAAAAAAGTAGAGAAGGGAGGGAGGGTGAAAAGAAAGGGAAAGGAGAGGAGGATGGAAGGGAGAGAAAGGGAAGGAGAGGGTAGGAAGGGGAAGGGGAAGAGTAGGAGTAGGAGAAAGGGAAAGGAAGAAAGAAGGGGAAGGAGAGGAGGAAGGAAGGAAGTAGAGAAGGGAGGGAGGGAGAAAAGTAAGGGAAAATAAGATGGTGTTACAACAGGAGGAAGGGATGATAAATAAAGCAACCCAAACTGTATATTATAAGCTATTAAATGAAATAACAAATATATAAGAATGACAACTGAAAAGAATAATAATAATGAAAATGGTACGTAAAAGAATAAAAAATAATAAATTGGGGGGGGAAAGAAAAAGAAAAAAGCACTTTTGAGACCACCATCCCCCCCGCCCCCAAAAGCAAGTAATGGGAAGAAGTGGGAGAAAGAATCTCTTCTCTAGAATAGATAAGAGATGAGTCAGATTTGGGGGGGGGGGGATCATTTCATATGACCAAAAACCCAACAGCATTTTTTTGTCGTTGGTGCTTGAAATTAAATCAGAGCTGGCTATTTTTCATGAGTTCAACCCTGAAATGAATTCTGCAGAAAAAGGGTGGATATGCAAATTACACCCATTGACTGACCGACTGTCCATTCCTCCCTCTGATGTTAGCATTATAAAATTGGGAGGTGATAGATAAATCAGACTAGAGCCGATGGGTTTGAGCACAGCTGGAGAGATTTGCATAAAAGTCAGCAAAGCCTTTTTAATTGGCTTCCTATGCAACACAGAGACGTTTCCCCCAAGTTGGTGGTTAAAACATGGTTGCAAGAATTGGGTATGTCTAGTGTAATGAAAAGAAGGACTTGGGGTGACCTTACAGCAACCTTCCAATATCTCAGGGGCTGCCCCAAAGAAGAGGGAGTCAAACTATTCTCCAAGGCATCTGAGGGTAGGACAAGAAGCAATGGGTGGAAACTAATTAAGGAGAGAAGCAACTTAGAACTAAGGAGAAATTCCCTGACGTGAGAACACTTAAATCAGTGGAACGATTTGCCTCCAGAAGTTGTGAATGCTCCCAACACTGGAAGTTTTTAAGATGTTGGAGAACCTTTTGTCTTTAGCATTATAAGGTCCCTTGCTTGAGCAGGGGGTTGGACTAGAAGACATCCACAGTCCCTTCCAATTCTGTTATTCATTTATGAACAAAATAGCCAAGTTTTCATCCCACCCACCCAGTGTGAAATTTGGACTGAGCTGTCAGAAAAAGTTGCCAACTTGGCTGCCCAAATTTGAGATGAATGTATCCAGTTTAACATCAGTTCCCAATTTATTGATTTAGAAATATATTTTATACTGTTCGGATTCCTTCATTTGTGAGTGTTTTATGACTGCAAGTTATTTCATAAGACATCTACGGACTGGCCATTATCCAGAGTGCCTCCGTTAACTTAACTCTGTCACTTTATCCATGTTTACCCGCAAGGAAGTTTCACGGTGTGAAATGTACTGGCCTGATTATGTTTGAAGCTTGCAGCCTAAATTCCTGAGAAGCGTGTTTCGGTTTTTAAAAATTTTTTTTAAAAAAGCTTATCTTGATATGCCAGTATTGTTTAGACAGTTAGAAGAAAGGTTTGTCTTGTTTTTCTTGGATCGAGAAAAGTAATTCTTGAATAAATAACTAATCTTGTCAATAGCAGCTTGGCAAAAACACAGAAGTATATTATAAATATCTGTGAATATGTTTAAATTAGAAAGGAGGATGCAAAAATCAGGGCACAGAACTGGAGGAGGTTGAGAATAAAAGGAGAAATGGATTAAATTCTGCCTTAATAGAAATAGAAATGTCATATCTTATTATACTACTTTGAGTCTCCTGCTTGAGCAGGGCGTTGGATAAGAAGACCTCCAAATTCCCTTCCCACTCTGTTATTCTGATGTTAATATAATATACTATAATATAGTGTAGTATAGTGTTGTATAATCTTCTCTTCATTTCATTTCATATTATTTCATTTACTCTACTCTACTCTACTCTACTCTACTCTACTCTACTCTACTCTACTCCCTAATTAATTTCTTAGTAGTTAGCCAATCAATATAGACCCAGTATCACTTTATCCGTTTGCCTATTTTATTTGCATTCTTGTTTGCTTTTTAATTTTTTTTCAAAGTAACTCAACAAAGCCCGGGAAATAAATTAACCACAAAAACATTTCCAATTCGGCATAAAAATGCAAAAGGACAATATGGCAATCAGTGCTTGAACTATGCACAACAATTGTTCTGTCTCTCTTGTACAGTGTATTAAAAAGTCCTAGAACTATATAAAATATTTGTCATTGCCTCTAAGGCAGTTAAAATTTAGAAAACCAAAACTAAGGAATATTAAGTTGTCATATCGTACATCTCAAGGGTGGCTCAGTGGCTAAAATGCTGGGCTTGTCAATCAAAAAGTTTGGCTGTTTGACAGTTCGAATCCCTAGCGCCGGGTAACGGAGTGAGCTCCCGTTACTTGTCCCAGCTTCTGCCAAACTAGCAGTTCAAAAGGATGTAAAAATAAAAGTAGAAAAAATAGGAACCACCTTTGGTGGGAAGGGAACAGCGCTCCGTGCGCCCTCGGTGTTGAGTCATGCAGGCCACATGACCACGGAGACGTCTTCGGACAGCGCTGGCTCTTTGGCTTTAAAACGGAGATGAGCACCGCCCCCTAGAGTCGGAAACAACTAGCACATACTATGTGGGAAGGGAACCTTTATCTTTATCATATTGTATGTCATTGCCTCTGAGTCCCTTGCTGACAGTTGTCGTGTAAATGCCAATTTGTCATCGGCATTTAACCATGAGGACTAGTTCCTTTTCCAGCGAATGCGAAAGATTTTATCTAAGGCTTTTCTGGAGTCCTATCAAGCTTTTCAAACTAACAGAAGAGAAGGGAGGGGAAAAAAACACCTTATCAACTTTTCCTCTTGGCTTATAAGCTTTGTAAGGGCTGTAAAAACATTGGAAATGAACCTTGTCATTCAGATACAGAGATCTAAACAAACATTAACCAGTGAAGACAAAAAAGGAAAGATTATTAAAAGCCGATTAACAACTAAGGACAGGTTCATAAACATGGAGATCAGAAAGTTTCCGCTTTGGAAAAAGACAAAACAACATTCAAATTGTAAATATATTTTAAATCATGGCAAAAGCAAGCAACTAAATCAAAATAGCATGGCCAAAGCTTTCCTTAGTGGAGCATTTTGTTTTCATGGATACTCCTGAAAGGCTTAAAATAGTGTTTCTTAACCTTGGCAACTTTAAGATGTGTGGGTTTAGCTCCCAGAATTAAATTAAATTATGCTGGGGAATTCTGGGAGTTGAAGTACATGCACTTTAAATTTGAGGATTTAAAATGTTGTTTGAGGAATTCTGGGAATTAAAATTCACACAACGTAAACCATGCTTGCTGGGAAATTCTGGGAGTTGAAGTCTACATAATTAAAACCTGCTTGCTAGGGAATTCTGAGAGTTGAAGTCCACACAACTTAAAACATACTTGCTGAGGAATTCTGGGAATTGAAGTCCACACAACGTAAACCTGCTTGCTGGGGAATTCTGGGAGTTGAAGTCTACACAGCTTAAAACATATTTGCTGAGGAATTCTGGGAGTGAAGTCTACATAATTTAAACCTGCTTGCTAGGGAATTCTGAGAGTTGAAGTCCACACAACTTAAACCTGCTTGCTGGGGAATTCTGGGAGTTGAAGTCTACACAGCTTAAAACATACTTGCTGAGGAATTCTGGGAGTTGAAGTCTACATAATTTAAACCTGCTTGCTGGGGAATTCTGGGAGTTGAAGTCTACACAGCTTAAAACATACTTGCTGAGGAATTCTGGGAGTTGAAGTCTACATAATTTAAACCTGCTTGCTGGGGAATTCTGGGAGTTGAAGTCTACATAGCTTAAAACCTGCTTGCTGGGGAATTCTGGGAGTTGAAGTCCACCCAACTTAAAAATCTCAAGGTTAAGAAAGTGGTATCCAGCCGTGATCCCTCAATGCCATTACTGACAGCTTTTTCTTCTATGGATTTACCAAATCTTTTTTTAAAACTGGGACCACTCACTGTTGCAAATTCCCCGTCTTAATAAAGGACCACAGTTTTCTTTTTAATCCACTCCAAAGCTACAAAACCATTTTGCATTTTACAAAACCACTGTAAATACCCCATCACTGGAGGTTTTAAGAAGAGACTGGACAGTCACTTGTCTGAAATGGTAAAGGTCCATGATCGCTAACCCATGGCACGTGTGCTACAGGTGGCCCGCTGAGCCCTCTCCGCAGGCACGCCAGCCGTCACGCCAGCCCAGCCCAGCTCCACCATGCATGCATGGATGCAGGACTCCCGCTGGCAAGCTAGTCTTCGGTTCTCTGCAACGCATGCGGGGTGGCGGTGCTCGCGTTGCATTTTGGGACCTTGCGTGCCCCCCTCCACCCAATTTTGGGCCTGGAAGGCCTCCTGCATCAACCTGGAAACCAAAAATGGGCAAGGAGAAGGCAGGGGGCATGCGCGGCAAGGTGCTTGCATTGCGTTGGAGTTTCACGCAGGCTTTGGGCACTACAATTACATCACTGGTATAGATTCTGGTATAGGTTGAGCAGGGGGCTGGACTAGAAGACCTCCAAGATCCATTCTCTTCTGTTTTGCTCTCTTCTGTTCTGTTCTATTCTATTCTATGAATAAACCATGGCTTAAGAGAGCATATGGTTTTTGAGTATATCATTGATTGACTGGGAATAACTGAATATTGCTTAAAAAGAATAAAATTGCTCTTTTTTAAAAAAAACATATATTTTTATTGTTTACATATAAATATATTGAATACGGTGTAATTGTCCTGGCACTCCACTTGCCATGAAACAAAGGTTAAAAAACAAATAACATGTATACTATTTTAAACAGTGTTCGTGTTGTATGGTTATCTTTGACCATCATATTCTAAAATGTCAACTTATCTATCATTCTAATACCTGCATTCTAATACCTACATAGCATCTCTTTCCATGTATAGTGTAGCCTTTATTGTCATTGTACAAAATAAATACAACGGAATTGGTTAAGGAGTTTCCAACTAAAGTGATTAAAATGGAGTGAAATTGCCCTTAAACTCCTAGCAAAGCATAAATCTCAGGATCTAGGATTAACACGGGTACAAAACGTGGGGAGACCACAAAAAGAAGCACGCTCTGCTTGAGAGGCCATAATTCAACAAAATACAAAACATCTGCACACACCCTTGGCTTATCTTGATCTTAAATTAGGACACCCCCAGCCCTAAACCCTCTTGGGAATTGCATTGAATATCTCTTGTCTCTCAGGAAGTCTTGAAAGTCCATTTCCGCTTATCAAACCAAGTTGGAACAGCAGCTAAAAATACAGGAGAAATTTTTGGCTTGGAACTCATCCGAGGCTCTTAGCTTTTATTCAAAGCGTCCCTTTGCTGCTCTAATGTTGCTCTGTAATGACTCAGGAATTGTATCCCAGAACTGCCTTTAGGTTTTATATTTGGGAGATTTTCATCTAAATTCTTTCCCCCAATTCTTTAAGCGACCTGTTTCCTCATCTCCATAGGGTCTCCTGCTTGAGCAGTGGGTTGGACTAGAAGACCTCCAAGGTCCCTTCCAATTCTATTTTTCTGTTATTCACCCCTTGCCAAGGATGGTAGACTACAACTCCCATTAATGAAAAGAAGGACTAGGGGAGACATGATAGGCAGTCTTCCAATATCTCAGGGGTTGCCCCAAAGAAGAGAGAGTCAAACTATTCTCCAAGGCACCTGAGAGCAGGACAAGAAGCAATGGTGGAAACTAATCAAGGAGAGAAGCAACTTAGAACTGAGGAGAAATTCCCCGACAGTTAGAACAATTAATCAGTGGAACAGAAGTTGCCTCCAGAAGATGTGAATGCCCCAACACTGGAAGTCTTTAAGAAGAAGTTGGATAGCCATTTGTCTGGAATGCTATAGGGTTTCCTGCCTAGGCAGGGGGTTGGGCTAGAAGACCTCCAAGGTCCCTTGCAACTCTGCTATTGTATTGTATTGTTCCTAGCCTATCTTGACTAGAGGTGAAGTCCACCAAGTTTGGTGGCCTTCAGGTGCAGATGGGACTGATTCAGTCTTAGGCGGAGTGAAGAATGATTGGGGCATTGGAAATTATCTAACCAGGTTGTGAGTGCAAAGGTCATCCCCTCTTCTCATGGTGTTTACATGCTGCATTACTAATTTGAGTTAATGAGTGAGTGGGGGAGTTGCCCCTCCCATCAACCTTTCCCCTATGCTGTACCAAGCACAACCATGAGGTCTGGTTTCAGTCTTTCCGTGAATAAGCAGGTGTTTCCAGCACAGAGCTGGTCTGGGTCATCACAATATAGAAAAGATGTGGAGACTCTAGAAAGAGTGCAGAGAAGAGCAACAAAGAGGATTAGGACTGGAGACTAAAACATATGAAGAATGGTTGCAGGAACTGGATATGTCTAGTTTGATGAAAAGAAGGACTAGGGGAGACATGATAGCAGTGTTCCAATATTTCAGGGGTTGCCACAAAGAAGAGGGAGTCAAGCTATTGTCCAAGGCACCTGAGGGTAGAACAAGAAGCAATGGGTGGAAACTAATCAAGGAGAGAAGCAACTTAGAACTGAGGAGGAATTTCCTGACAGTTAGAACAATGAATCAGTGGAACAGAAGTTGCCTCCAGAGGTTGTGAATGCCCCAACACTGGAAGTCTTTAAGAAGATGTTGGAGAACCATTTGTCTGAAACGGTATAGGGTTTCCTGCCTAGGCAGGGGGTTGGACTAGAAGACTTCCAAGGTCCCTTCCAACTCTGCTATTGTATTGTATTGTACGCGATTTATTGAGCTTTTCGACCCCCAGTAGGCCAACCATAGATAAATTCAAGAAAAGAAAAGTTTCAGAAGATAACACCACTACATATGTGAGTTCTGTGACTGCTCAGGAAATTGTCAGGCGTGGGAAGGTTTTTGTGCCTCCCGGGGTTTTCTTTTCTGTGGGAAACAGGTCCAAATGGTTCTTTGAGTGTTTAAGGTAGCCGACTCCTGGCCTAGACAAACCCAATTCTTGCAACTGTTCTTCATATGTTTTAGCCTTCAGTTTGGGAAAAACTCTTGTGTGCAAGCAAATGAAAAAGACTTTCTGGGCTTTTATCAAATCTCAGTCAGGAGATTCCTTCTTATTTCCAAGTTGGACTTGGAAGACCTCTTCGATGATCTGCCACCTGTTACCATATTTTTCAGAGTATAAGATGCACTTTTTCCCCTCAAAAAATCTGGGTGCACCATTATACACTGAATACAGCATTTTTTGCCTCCCGAAACCCAGCCCCCTTCACCAAAATTGCCTTGCAGAGCCTGTAGGAGGCTTCCAGAGTGCTCCTAGGGGCTGGGGAGAGCAGAAATAAGGGAAAAACAGGCTGTTTTGTGCTCAATTGCCCCCCCCCAAAACCCCTAGGAGCACTCTATAAGCCTCCTAAAGGCTATTCATGCCCTTTTTTTGAAAGGAAATGGGCCCATTTTTGTGAAAAATGGGCCGTTTTGGAGAGGTTTGCAGAGTGCAAAAACTTTTTTTTAAATTTGCCTCTTCAAAATCTTGGTGCATCATATTCCAGTGCGTCTTATACTCCGAAAAATATGGTAATTCTTGTTCATCCCTTGGGTGCTTTAGAGAACAGGTTGACCTCCCCTTCTTTGTGGCAGCCCCTCAATTATTGAAGTCTGCTAGCATATCATCCCCGTCTTCGTTAGACTAAACATAGCCGATTCCCTCAATCGTTCACCGTACATTTTAATCTCCAGACTTCTTATCCTCTTTGTTTCTCTGCTCTGTATTCTATCTGGAGTCTCAACATCTTTTGGGGGGGGGGGGGGGGAGGGTATCATATTGGCTTCTTAGGAAGAGAAACAGGCAAGCCCAGCATTTTCTGCAAACTCTCCACTTGTCAAGTTGCCAGTTCCAAGTAGAAGGAAACACCAAGCCAGGAAGCAGGACTTTAATAAGTTTAATTCCACATGGTGCAGATAACTTGGGACACCGGTGTCCTAAATTCCTGCAAATTCTGAAAGTTGGATTTCCAAGACAATTAGGGCATTCCACAAGCAATTCCATCAACAGACACATTGACCTACAACAGGGGTGTCAAACTCAAGGCCCAGGGGCCAGATCTGGGCCCCGGGGTGCTTAGCTCTGGCCTGTGGGGCCACCCTGGAAACAACGAAGGACTGGCCCACAGTGCCTCTGCAAGAGAAAATGGAGCTCTCTTTTTGCTAACAGAGGGTTGCAGGAGGCCATCGCAACCAAAAACGGAACTCGGGAGGGCTGCAGGTGGCCCTCCCGAGTTCTATTTTTACGGAACTGGGGAGCCCATTTTTGCTGGCTGGGCGCTCAGGCCAGCACAGGTGCCCCTGACAAGAGTGATGGCGAGCTGGCCACGCCCACCCAATCCACACCCACCTGGTCCACACTCACCCTGTCCGGAGCTCCATTTTGTCTGGCAAAGGGTTGCAGGAGGCTGTCGCAGGTGAAAACGGAGCTCGTGAGCTCGTTTTCATTTGAAGAGTGCTCGGGCCACCACTCTCACCCCTGACATGAGTGACATCAAGCTGGCCACGCTCACTCTGGTCCCCTGAGGTCAAACACAACCCTGATGCAGCCCTCAATGAAATCGAGTGTGGCACCCCTGACCTACAACCAGCCTACAGACCCCTCAGAATCCAGCCAGCCAACCAGAGACGGCACCGACGCTCAACCAACCCATGCAACTCCACCCCTCTAGCAGTTCATCTCACCTGATGTAACCTCCCCATCACAAGACCCATTACAAAATTCTCATTGGTGACTCACGCCTGACCTATCACAAGGGCCTCACTTCTCACACTCACACCTGAAGCCCTTATAAATAGAGGAACAGTGACACTGACATCCCCTAAACTCCAATGAAAATGTTACTTATTTTATTATTATTTATTTATTTTAATTAGATTTCTAGACCGCCCCCTCTCCCCGAAGGGACTCGGCCTAGTAATGATATGTTTGGAAACCAGCCCACAAGCTTGGAGAACGAATCTTCTCCCGTACATCCATTTGTTTAGTGACTGTTACAATGGTACTGAAATAAATGTCTTACAATCATCAACAGACACACTGACCTACAACCATCCGAGGAACTTCTCAGAATCCAAATCAACCACACAGCTAACCAGAGATGGCACCAACCCTCAACCAACCCACGCAAGCCTCCCCCCAACCAGCAGTTCACCTCCCAATGACCTTAACGTGCTGTGATTTCCCCATCACAAGACCCTCAATGACACACCCACACCTGACCCATCACAACCAGAGGTGGGTATTCAGCCGGTTCTGACCAGTTCTGGGGAACCGGTAGCAGAAATTGTGAGTAGTTCGGAGAAACAACAAATACCACCTCTGGCTGGCCACGCCCCCATCTATTCACTGCCTCCTGTGTCCCAGCTGACTGGCTGGGTCTTCTTCTGTTGCTCTGCACTGGAGAACAGAGCTGGAAAGCAGGTTAGTAGGGTGGGGAGGGAATGGAGATTTTTGCAGTATCCTTCCCCTGGAGTGGGGTGGGAATGGAGACTTTGCAATATCCTTCCCCTGGAGCGGGGATTTTGCAGTATCCTTCCCCTGGAGTGGGGAGGGAATGGGGATTTTGCAGTATCATTCCCCTGCTACACGCCCGCCAAGCCACGCCCGCCAAGCCATGCCTACCAAGCCACGCCCGCCAAGCCACGCCTACCAAGCCCACAGAACCGGTAGTAAAAATTTTGGAAATCCCACCACTGATCTTGACCCTCACTTGTCACACTCACACGTGACACGTCACAAGACCTACTGACCACACAAAGCCCTTATAAACAGTAGAACACTGACATCCCCTAAACTCCCCTGATGATGTTACCTAGCCTGATAACAAAACTTTCGGAAACCAACCCACAAGCTTTGGAGAATGAACTTTCATCCTTACAACCATTCATTTAGAAACCGTTTAGTGACCGTTCAAAGTTACAACGGCACTTAAAAAAAGTGATTAATGACCATTTTTCACATGACTGTGGCAGTCTCTGCGTGATCACGTGATCCAAATTCAGAGGCATGGCAACTGACTCACATTTATGACAGTTGCAATGTTCCAGGGTTACGTGATCCCCTCCCACAACCTTCTGATCAGCGAAGGCATCTGGGAAGCCAGATTCACTTAACAACTGTGTGACTAACTTAGGGGTGGGATGCTGGGGATTCGCAAGGGTTCGGGAGAACCTCTAGCTAAGATTCTGTGCAGTTTGGAGAAGCCCCAAATCCCACTCCTGGCTGGCCTCGCCCATCCTCTCCCAGGAGTCCCCACGCAGCCTGTTTTGGATGCAGGTAAGTTCAGGGCATGTACGGAGACTCAGAGAGGGTGAAAAATGGGCCCACCAGAAGTTCGGGAAGGGGGCCCAGAGGGCCTTCCAAGCCTGGGGAGGCTGTTTTTCCCCTCCCGGAGGCTCAAGCAAATCCTCCAGAGCCGGGGTAGGGCAAAAACACCCCCCCTCGCCATGGTGCAGGAGGCCAAGTAGGCTATGCCCACCATGGCCACGCCACCCAGCAACCAGGCAAAGAACCCCTTGCTAAAATTTTTGAAGCCCACCCCTGAACTTAACCACGGCCCTGATTCACTTAACAACGGGGGCTAGAAAAGTTGTAAAATGGGGCAAATCTCATTTAACATCTGTCTCGCTTAGCTGCAGAAAACCTGGGGCTCAATTGGAGTCGAAGGCTACCTGTACAGGCGCACGCGTGTTTAACCGGATTTGCATGTGTGTGAAGTCCCGCTGCAGACTTACACGTTCACGGAGCTGGCTGCCAAAAAACAACCGACGCTCCTTTTGTAATGTGACCTTGCAATGGGACAGCCAACTCCAGCCCAGCTGTGCTTGGACGCTGCAAGGAGTTTCAGCAAAGATACAGGAGAAGATTGATTGACTTAGCAGATTGCCGCATAAACAGAGCCCGGCTCTCTCCACCTTTCCTGAGGCGTCCTTTGTTTGTTAAGGACACCCCATTGTGGAGCACAAAGTACATCCCACATCCAGCACGCAGCTTCACCCCACCCTCACCCCCCCCCGCCCCACCCTCTCCGACAGATCTGCAGCTGGGGCATTTCTCATTTTATAAGCAGCAACCGGGGGTCTGCAGCTGAATTTGGGGGCCTGGAGGCTAAAACATATAAAGAACGGTTGCTGGAATTCAGTCTGTCTAGTTTAATGAAAATAAGGACTAAGGAGGGGACATGATAGCAGTCTTCCAATATTTGAGGGGGCCAAATTATTTTTCCAAAGCACCAGAGGGCAGGACAACAATAGCAATAGCATTTAGACTTATATACTCAGGGGTGAGATTCAGCCAGTTCGGACCGGTTTGGGCGAAGTGGATGCTAATTTTGCATCAGGTTCGCTGAACCATTAGTTGGAACGGCTGGCTGGCCCTGCCCACCCCCTCCCCTCCCCGGAGTCTTCTATTCCATTCCATTATATTCTATTGGTTGTCCAACCTCCAGTGATAAAGCACTCACAACTTCTGGAGGCAAGTTGGGCCACTGGCTAATTGTTCTCACTGTTGGCAAATTTCTATTCTACCAGTGACCAGCGAAACATGCAGCCATCCCTTAGAGCCGATAATCTAGCACAGAGGTGGCATTACCAGTGGCTGTATTCAGCCGGTTCGGACTGCTTCAAGCGAACCAGTAGTGGCAACCTGCGTGTGGGCCCACCCTCCACACCGCCCTGGTTCTATGCAATTATGGGGAGAACGAGGTTCTCCCATACAACACCTCTCCTGCGCGAGCTGCACTGGCTTCCTGTGGCCTACCGGGTGCGCTTCAAGGTGTTAGTCACCATCTTTAAAGCGCTCCATGGCACAGGGCCTAGTTACCTGTGGGATCGCATTCTGCCCCACACATCCCTGCGACCTATTCGCTCGCACAGAGAGGGACTTCTCCGGGTGCCGTCCTCCAGAGAGTGTCAGAGGGCGGTGCCCAGGAGTAGGGCCTTCTCTGTGATGGGCCCTACCCTTTGGAATGACCTCCCCCCAGACATTAGGACAACAACTGACCTCCGCTCCTTCCGTATGAAACTTAAGACCCACCTGTTCCGACTAGCCGGCCTGGCTTAATTTAGAGCTTCTCCACCTCTTGGGCATTTTTAATTGTTAATTTTAATTTTTAAACTTTAACTATCATTGGGGTTTTAATTGTTTTAAAGTATTGTAATTTATTTATTTATTGTTCCACCTCCTCCATATTGTATTGTTGTGACCGTTGCTAGTGTTCGTCGCCCCGAGTCCCTTGGGGGAGAGGGGGCGACTAAGAAGTCAAATAAATAAATAAATAAATAAATAAATAAATAAATAAATAAATAAATAAATAAATAAATAAATAAATAAATAAATAAATAAATAAATAAATAAATAAATAAATAAATAAATAAATAAATAAATAAATAAATAAATAAATAAATAAATAAATAAATAAATAAATAAATAAATAAATAAATAAATAAATAAATAAATAAATAAATAAATAAATAAATAAATAATAAATAAATAAATAATAAATATGCCATCCTATTTAGCCACGTATTCTAAGCCGCGCGCATCAGTGGTGGGTTTCCATTATTTTTACTGCCAGTTTGCTCGTGCGCTCGCAACACTTCTATGCACGACCAGAAGCGTCCAGGCGGGTGGGCGGAGCCTCCCGCCACCACTACCTCCACTACCGCTTTGCCAGATCCGGGCCAAACCGGTAGCAACCCACTTCTGACGTGCATGTGTGCAAGCCGCGTGTGTGAGCAAAGCGCATGCACGGAAGGTGCGCGTGCTCACAGTTTCTGGTGGTAAAATTATGTGAAACCCACCTCTGGGCATTCTGTTATTGCAAATGCAACTTGCATTATTAAGGCCTTAAAAACGGAAGGGTTTTTTTTTTCCGTAAAGAGTTTTATAAATGACCTTTTTCCTCCTCTAACCTTATGCCAAATCCCCGATAGAATCACATGTGGGCTGTGTGCCTGATTTAAATAACATTCCTCCCTGCATTGTATTCTCCAGAAGGAACCTAGGAAGGGGAAAGGTTATTCTAGGAAATGGCTTGTGGGGGCAGGATAGGGACTCTAGCTGCAATTCAAGGCTTGTGGCTTGCCATGGTTCCCTCAAGGTTAATAGGAGGAAGGAAACAAAGCTGGAGGTGGGGAGTGAAAGGAACTCCCTAGAGTCCCCGGGATATTCTGGGGGAATCAGATGTTGTGTGATGACTTCCACAGAAAGCCACCAAATGGCTGATATATAAATATTTGATGGCCTTATCTCAAAGCCCAAATTGTAATCAAACTCGTCCGCAAAACTGGAACGCATAGGGATGCAAGAATTGAAACATATACAGTGGAGCAGCTTTGGCCAACCTTGGCAATGTGAAGAGGTTGAACGGGAGTCTAGTCTATCGAAGAGAAGGACCCGGGGTGACGGGATCGCAGCCTTCCAGTATTTGAGGGGCTGTCACAGAGAGTAGGGGATTACCTGACTACCCGACGCACGGAGCAGGTGGTGGAGCTACATTCGGAGTATAAGACGCACCCAGATTTTCACCCTCTTTTTGGGGGGGGGAAAGATGCGTCTTATACTCCGAAAAATACGGTACCTACTCTCCAAAGCATCTGTGCAGCAGGACAAGAAGAGATGGGTAGAACACCATTAAAGAGAGAAGCAACCTGGGCCGCATTAGGGCTGTGTTTGACCTTGGGGGGGGGACAGGGGGTGTGTGGACATGGTGGGTGTGTCGGGGGCGCCTATGCAGGCCAGAGCTCTCTGCCAGCAAAAATGGTCTCCCATGCTCCGTTTTCGGCTGCAACTTCCTCCTGTAATCCCCTGCCGGGGAAAACAGAGCTCTGTTTTTGGCTGCAATGGTCTCCTGCAACCCTCTGCTAGCTAAAATGGAGCTCCGTTTTCACTGGCAGAGGCAGCGGCACTGTGGGCTGGTCCTTCACTGTTTCCAGGGCCGTCCTGTGGGCCAGTTCTAAGCACCCTGCGGGCAGGATCCGGCCCCTGGGCCTTGAGTTTGACACCCCTGGTCTAACTCAACGAACAGAGCCTGTAGTGGGAATCCATCCCTTCGTGCTTGCTCTCAATGACCTTGGGGTTAGTTTTTGGTCGTAACTCAAGGGCTACAGATAGTCCTCAACTTACAACCATTCGTTTAGTGGCCCAAGTTACAACGGCACCCTAAAAAGTGGCTTATTTTTGTGACTTGTTTTGAATTTCGTTAATATAAATGGTGATAAAGATTATTAGGTGCAAACAGAAGTATATATTATTTCCACAACTAGGCAGATAAAGCCGAAATGGTTAAGCTGATTGGTTTATTCAAAGAGGAGAATATATTTCATTGTGTTTTTTATTTGGATATCACTTCTGGATTTTGTGCTTGGGAGGAGAAAAAAAATGAAACGTTGACTTTGGTTTTGGTGATTAGATAGATTGGTTATTATAGCAATGGCTAGTTATTTACTACTGTGTAAAAGTAAAAAAATGAGGTTGTAATATTGTTATCTTGTACTGTGCTAAAAAGAGTTGGAAGTCAATGCTTTTTTCTCTTGTACCTTACATTTTCTTTCCCCGTCTTCTTCCTTCCCTTAATTTCCTATTTTTCTTTTTCTTTGAATTTATACATTGATTATTTGTCTCAAATGGTATAGGTTTTCCTGTCTGAGCAGGGGGTTGGACTAGAAGACCTCCAAGGTCCCTTCCAACTCAACTCTTCTCTTCTCTGCTATTCTATTCTAAAACAATAAAAGTTATGAATCTGAAAAAAGTCATGGATCTAAAAAGTGACCTATGTTATGACCATTTCCCACTTTTATGGCCATTGCCGCATTCCCATAATCATGTGATCAGATGCTTGGCAACTGGTTCTTATTTATGACAGTTGCAGTGTCCACTTTGCGACAAACAAAAAGTCAGTGGGAAAGCCAGATTCACTTAGCAGCCATGTTACTAACTGAACAATTGCAGCAATTCACTTAACAACGGCAGCGAGAAAGGTGGCAAAATGGGACAAAGCTCACTTCGCAACTGTCTCACTTAGCAACAGAAATTTCGGGCTCTATTGTGGTCGTAAGTCGAGGGTTACCTGTATCCCAAAGTGTTAGATTGGGGAATGGATAGGCACACACAGGCTTAACGGTAACAACAGCTCTTTATTAAGTACAACAAGTGAGAACCATCCAGCGAAGGTTGAGTCTGACAGCAGCCCTTTTATAGGGAGCTGTCAGACCCTTCGACCAATAGGATTAAAACTCGGTTCCCACCGGAACAGCGGACCTGGGTGGAAACCACTGTAGTTAGAACAAGTATCTAACACAAAGTTTATTTCTTCTCAATTTCTTTTCCTTTTTCTCCATCCTCAAGCCTTCCCAACTGGGTGTAAGAACAAGGCCTGCTAAATCTTAATTGTTTGCTCACTCCTCCTCCCTTTTCTTTTAAACCAGTGTGCTTCAGACTTTTTTTCCTTCCAATTTTCATCATGTTTCACAATATAAAATGAAAATAAAGATAGTAGGGAAATGGGAAAGGTAAACAGGGGAAAAGAGACGTGTGGGTTGAGGGGAAAAGAAGAAGAAGGAAAAAAAGAGTTAGCTTCCAACTTTTTTTCAATGCAGTACAATAAAAAATAGCATGGTACAGCCTCAATTTTCTAGTTGTATGTACTTAATATCCTAGTCATTTCTAGAACAATGGGCTTATCTAATCAGCAAATCCCAAAGTCAAACTTTCATTTCTTTTCTGTCTCCAGCACAAAGTCTAGAAATCGTTTCCAAATAGCAAACTTTGCAACTTTAAGATGAGTGGATTTCAACTTTCAGAATCCTTATCCAGTATGCTTTGCGATGGGTGGACTTCCAGAATTGCCCAATCAGCATGAATTTATATCTGTGGGCTTACTGGCTGGGGAATTCTGGGAGTTGAAATCCATCCATCTTAAAGCATGCTGGCTGGGGAGTTCTGGGAGTGGAAGTCCACCTGAGGTGGTATTCAGCAGGTTCTGACTGTTAAAGCTTGTACTGAGGAGACGGAGACAGCTGTTTATTAACTCAAACCGAACTGACAGGAACAAGCACAGCAGAAACCGTCTGACAGCTATTTATACATGCAGCTGTCAGACGGCGAACCAATAGGAATTGGGTTTTTTTTCCCGCCGGCCGGCAGGCGTGCCTGGACCAATCAGAGGGGCTTCTCTGAACGCCCTCTGCTGGCCAGGCACGCCAATACATAACACTGACCACTTCTGGAGAACCGGTAGCGGAAATTTTGAGTAGTTCGGAGAATCGGTAAATGCCACCTCTGACTGGCCCCACCCCCTTCTATTCTCTGCCTCCTGAGTCCCAGCTGATCGGGAGGAAATGGGGATTTTGCAGTATCCTTCCCCTGTTATGCCCACCACACCACGCCCACCACGCCATGCCCACATAAATGGTAGTAAAAATTTTTGATTCCACCACTGAACTCCACCCATCTTAAAGCCTGCTGGCTTGAGAATTCTGGAAGTCCATCATCTTAAAGCATGCTGGCTGGAGAATTCTGGGAGTGGAAATCCATCCATCTCAAAGCATGCTGGTTGGGGAATTCTGGGAGTAGAAGTCCACCCATCTTAAAGTTGCCAAGTTTGAAAAGCACTGATTTATAAATAAATCTTGGAGTAATTGATATGAAATAGCTTGGGAGCAAGAGCTATTCACCCCCAGGTCCTTTGCCTTGAGTAGCAAGCTGGCTGCCTACAGTTTTGGTCATCGCAAAACATCACAATACAAAAAGAAGATGTTGAGACTCTGGAAAAAGTGCAGAGAAGAGCAACAAAGAAGATCAAAGGGGTTGAGAGCCTAAAACATAAAAAGAACGGTTGCTGAAACTGGGTATGTCTAGTTTATTGAAAAGAAGGACCAGGGGAGACATGATAGCAGTCTTCCAATATCTCAGGGGCTGCCCCAAAGAAGAGGGAGTCAAACTATTTTCCAAGGCACCTGAGGGTAGAACAAGAAACAACGGATGGAAACTAATCAAGGAGAGAAGCAACCTAGAACTACGGAGAAATTTCCTGACAGTGAGAACAATTCATCAGTGGAACAACTTGCCTCCAGAAGTTGTGAATGCTCCAGTACTGGAAATTTCTAAGAAGATATTGGAAAGCCATTTGTCTGGAATGATATAGGAGCTCCTGCTTGAGTTGGACTAGATAGGCTCAAGAGCCACATGGACCTTGGCAGACCTGAACACTGGGCCCTCTCTAACAAAATGAAATTCAATGTAGAGAAAAGTAAAGTTCTACACTTAGGTAAGAAAAACCAAAAGTACGCATATAGACTGGGTGAAACCAGGCTTAATAGCAGGGACTGGGAGAGGGATCTGGGAGTCTTAGTGGACAAGCAGCTAAATATGAACCAGTAGTGAGCAACAGCAGCCAAAAAAGCCAATGCAATCCTAAGTTTCATTAACAGAGGGATACAATCAAGATCAAGGGAGGTACTAGCACCACTCTATAAAGCCTTAGTAAGGCCACACCTAGAATACTGCATCCAGGTTTGGTCACCACACTATAAAAAAAGATGTTGAGACACTGGAGAAAGTGCAGAGAAGAGCAACCAGGATGATTAGAGGACTGGAGGCTAAAATATACAAAAAACGGTTGCAGGAACTGGGCATGGCTAGTCTAGTGAAGAGAAGGACCAGGGGAGACATGATAGCAGTCTTTCAATATTTGAAGGGCTGCCACAGAGAGGAGGGGGTCAAGCTATTCTCCAAAGGACCTGAAAGCCAGACAAGGAATAAGGGATGGAAACAAGGAGAGATTCAACCTGGAAATAAGGAGAAATTTTCTGACAGTGAGAGCAATCAACCAGTGGAACAGAAGTTGCCTTTGGAAGTTGTGGGAGCTTCATCATTGGAGGCTTTCAAGAAGAGATTGGACTGCCATTTGTCAGAAGTGGTGTAGGGTCTCCTGCTTGAGCGGAGGGTTGGACTAGAAGACCCTCAAGATCCCTTCCACATCTGTCATTCTGTATTCTCCCGAGTCCAACCCCCTTGATGTGATGCTCCATTAATCCAAACGGGCATGTTTGAAAAATATCCATTTCTGAGCCATGTAGATTCGGAAACTTTCAAGCTGAAGGCCTATCAGCAGGGGAGAAAAACAATTTTGTCCTTGTTGATATTTTTTCCCCACCAAGCCATCCTCTAAAATGTGCAGCTCCCAGCAAATTTTGACACCAGCCTCAAAACCTCTTCGAATTTCACAAGCTCTGGAAAAGAAACTCCTTCCGTTCACCATAGACTTCTTCCACCTGCCGGAGTGCTGACACAGCAGTAAAGCCACTTCAGGAGGTGAACGGAGGCTGAGATTTTCTGCTGACCAGAAAAAGGTTTTGCTTGCTGCCTTTAATGATCTCTAGCAAGCGTTCCAAGACTGACGGGCGACAATGATTCACTGAATTTGCACATGGGCATGCAAGGACAAATGGGCTGTCTATGGCAGGGGTGTCCAAACTTGGCAACTTTAAGACTTGTGGCTCTGCTGGCTGGGGAATTCTGGGAGTTGAAGTCCACAAGTCTTAAAGTTGCCAAGTTTGGACACCCCTGGTCTATGGAAATTCTCAGTTCATCCAGGTCACGATTGTCCCAAAGGTGCTTTTTTTCAAGTGGCAACTGAACTTTCTGATTTTTCTTTGGAAGATGTTTCGCTTTCTCCCCCAAGAAGCTTCTTCAGCTCTGACTGGATGGTGGGGAATGGAAGGATTTATACTCCTTGCAGACAGCTGGTTATTTTAGAGAGCCATTAAGTGGCTAAGATGCTGAGATTGTTGATCTGAAGGTTGGCAGCTCGGCGGTTCGAATCCCTAGCGCCGCGTAACGGAATGAGCTCCCGTGACTTGTCCCAGCTTCTGCCAACCTAGCAGTTCGAAAGCACGTAAAAAATGCAAGTAGAAAAAATAGGGACCACCTTTGGTGGGAAGGCAACAGCGTTCTGTGCACCTTCGGTGTTTAGTCATGCTGGTCACATGACCACGGAGACGTCTTCGGACAGCGCTGGCTCTTCGGCTTTGACACGGAGAGGAGCACTGCCCCCTAGAGTTGGGAACGACTAGCACATATATACAAGGGGAACCGTTACCTTAGAGAGTCGTTGAGGCCGCTTGGAGGTTTGCCTGTGTACTCAGGGTCACCTGAGTGATGCAAATGGGTGTGGGGCCTTCTTGGAGTGGCCAAAAGGACTGTGGCAGTGGGGGGTTGCAGGCGGTATTCTCCGGTACAGGCATACCGGTGCCTGCCTGGAGTACTGGGTACCATTCCGGTATGGTGCTCTGGAGGGCCCACCCGCCTGCCCGAGCTCCTTACCTGCATTTGAGCTCTTCGGCGCTTCCACGCACAGAGCGCACGGCGCCTGCACAACATTCCGCCAAGCAGCTGGAGCATCACAGAGGCTCACGGAGGTGTCACAAGAGGGAAGGGTGCATGCGCGTGATGTAGTGGAAGCCGAGCCCCGTTGCAACCGTACCAGTTGCAACGGGATCCAGAACCCACCACTGGACGGTGTTGTGCACTGGGGATAGATGATGTCCTATCCCTCCCCCTCTGTTGAGAGGGGGCTGCTCAATTTTGACCTAGATGTCCTCTTTGATGCATCTTTCAAACCAGTGGTCCAAAATGTGGACTTTGCTGTCCTCAAAAGCATGGCCCTTGTCTTTTAAAAGCAGGTGGACTGCTGGATCTTGTCCTGGTAGATTTGCTCTCCTATGTCACAGATAAACCTCCAAGTGGCCTCAATGACTCTCTAAAAAGGATGCAAAGGGCCAGCTGTCTGCAAGGAGTATAAATCCTCCCATTCCCCACCGTCCAATCAGAGCTGAAGAAGCTTCAAGTGGCCTCAATGACTCTCTAAAAAGGATGCAAATGACCAGCTGTCTGCAAGGAGTATAAATCCTTCCATTCCCCATCATCCGGTCAGAGCTGAAGAAGCTTCAAGTGGCCTCAATGTCTCTCTAAAAAGGATGCAAATGACCAGCTGTCTGCAAGGAGTATAAATCCTTCCGTTCCTCACCATTCCTTGGAGGAGAAAGAGAAACGTCTTCAAAGAATAACAAAAAAGTCCAATTGCCTCTTGAAAAAGCACCTTTGGGACAGACAAATTGACTCTTTCCAGCCAAAGAAGAAAGCAGGAGATGTCCTGGTACACCTCGATTTACAACCACAATTGAGCCCAAAATTTCTGTTTCTAAGGGAAACGTTTGTTGAATGAGTTTTGCCTAAATTTTACGACTTTTCTTGCCGCGGTTGTGAAGCGAATGACTGCGCTTGTTAAGCGAGCCACACGGTTGTTAAGTGAATCTGGCTTCCCTATTGACTTTGCTTGTCAGAAGGTCATAAAAGGGGAAATCACGTGACACCCCCCTCCAGGGACACCGCAGCCGTCATAAATATGAGTCGGTTGCCAAGCCCCTGAATTTTGACCATATGACCACGGGGATGCCACAACAGTCCTAAGTATGGAAAAACAGTCATCAGTTGCTTTTTTCAGTGTCAATTGTAACTTCAAATGGACACTGAACAAACTGTTGTAAGTGAAGAACCAACTCTATTAGACATTTTTATTAAAACAAAATAATTTAACCACCCTCCTCGTTGCCAGCTTCTCAGCTATTTTTTTTTTCCAATTTTCTAAGGATGTTTTTATCATCCAGGATAAATTTGCTCAGTTGTTTGAGTTCAGGGTCGACCCTTTGCTGTGGTCACTTATTGTATCCAACACCAGATAACGTTCTCCAGAACGTTTTATCTTCTTTCCTGGTTCCTTCCTGGTTTATATATTTGCAAATATCTTTTTATACATTAACGTATTCTTTTTGAAGAAAGAGCCCTCCCCCCGTTGTTATGATTATGGTTAAAAGCCACTGGTATTTATTTAAACCCTGCCATTTGCTAATCGGGTATTGAAGGAAGCAGTTTTTCTGCTTCCTGTAATAATAGAGGGAAACCTTGCGATTTGATTGGCTTTGGGCTATAAATCAAGTGTTGACTCTCAGCAATCACAAGCAGAGATTTTCTGCAGGAGGGTCTGTCCCCAACCCGTTTTTATCCCGCTCTTCCAACGGGGCCCCCATCACTGCTGGGTCCATCCACCTCACAGCTGGACATCCTCTTCACTACCTCAATTTTGCGAGTTGTCAGTCCATGACTTAGAGAGGCCATTTCTTAGTTCCTATAATTCTTATAATTATATCTTATAATTATCTTATTCCTATAGTTCCTATAAGTCTGTCTGTCTGTCTGTCTGTCTTTCTTTCTTTCTTTCTTTCTTTCCTTTCTTCCTTCTTTCTTTCCTTCCTTTCCTTCCTTCCTCTTCAACTGTTTCTCCTTCCTTCCTTCCTTCCTTTCCGTTCTCTTTCCTTCCTTTCTTCTTTCTTTCTTTCTTTCTTTCCTTCCTTCCTCTCCCTCTGTTTCTCCTTCCTTTCTTCTTTCTTTCCTTCCTTCCTTTCTCTCCCTCTGTTTCTCCTTCCTTCCTTCCCTCTTCTTTCTTTCCTTCCTTCCCTCTGTCCTTCCTTCCTTCCTTCCCTCCCTCCCTCCTTTCTTTCTTTCTTTCCTTTCTTCCTTTCTTCCTTCTTTCTTTCCTTCCTTCCTTTCCTTCCTTCCTCTTCAGCTGTTTCTCCTTCCTTCCTTCCTTCCTTCCTTTCCGTTCTCTTTCCTTCCTTCCTTTCTTCTTTCTTTCTTTCTTTCTTTCTTTCTTTCTTTCTTTCTTTCTTTCCTTCCTTCCTTCCTCTCCCTGTTTCTCCTTCCTTTCTTCTTTCCTTCCTTCCTTTCTCTCCCTCTGTTTGTCCTTCCTTCCTTCCCTCTTCTTTCTTTCCTTCCTTCCTTCCCTCTGTCCTTCCTTCCTTCCTTCCCTCCCTCCCTCCCTCCCTCCCTCCTTTCTTTCTTTCTTTCTTTCTTTCTCTTTCTTTCTTCCCTGTCAAATATCATTTTATTGCAGCAATCATTTAAATCAGGCGTCTCCAACCTTGCAACTTTCAGACAGACCTGTAGACTTCAACTCCCAGAATGATTTAGATTGTAATTTCAGATTGCTTTCCCGGGATTTTTTTCCACAACTATTTTAAAATTTTATTTCCAAAGTGTGTATACAATAAAGAAAAAAGAAGAAACAAACTAACAGTTTGGCTGCTCCAACACTGGGAGTTTTTAAGAAGAGATTAGATAGCCATTTGTCTGAAATGGTACAGGGTTTCCTGCCTGAGCAGGGGGTTGGACTAGAAGACCTCTAAGGTCCCTTCCAACTCTACTATTCTTTTATTTTATTTTTTACTGTTTTCCCTTATTATTTTATTTCTCATTTCATATTGCATATTTTGTGTGAGTCTGATGTTTCCTCTTAATTGGGGCTATTCCATTTTTAACTACAGAGGGTGAATTTTTGCGTCCCTAGAAAGGATGATAGTATTCTTAATTAATTAATGCCTTGTTTCAAAATGTTGCGTTCTGAAAATAATACCTGTTCTCTGCTATCATTCATCTTAGGAATAATATGGTTAAACTAATGCAAACTATTTGTCTTTTGCAGGAGGGGAAGCCTGGTGTTATGCCTCACAACAGTGTAATGTCTCAGATTGCAAAGGTAACTTTCAAAGCCCACAGTTCAATGTACTGTAAAACATGAACCCGGGGCAAGGTGTGGGAAAATGCAATTTATTATATTTCCTTTTCTGTTGAGTCACTATTATGGATAGTTATGCAATGAAATGCTGATTAGAACAAATGGTAATAAAAACATTGAATTCTTGGAGAGCTTCTGAGCTGCTTTGCTGCCATTCCAGGCTTGCCCTGAAAAGACCCTTGAATTGCAAGGTTAAATTTCTTTCATGCTTTTATTAACCTGACTATTAAGTAATTAATATTCGGTTGCATGCTTTCGAATTGCTACTGTTGGAAGAAATGTCCTTCTGGGTTCGGCTCCAAGTGGGGAAAAAGACACTGGAGACATGGGAGCTGCTTGGAAAGATGGTTTTAATGGTGGACAGGACCACATGGCTTGAGCCCTGAACAGAAAAGTGATCACATGCTTCAATGTTGGTGGAGAAGGGAAGAGAAGGGAAGAGAAGGGAAGAGAAGGGCTGAAGAAGGGCTTGCAGGGATTTTTATAATCTGTTCTGCCCCACCTATCTGTTTCCTGTTCCTGTGTAAGAAATGTATTCTGATTGGTTGCCAGACTCACATGGGCCCATGCAGGGGCAACCCTCTAGGCTGTTTTGAATTCAGGTTTGATTGAGTTCAGATGCCATGTGGTCAGTTGAGTAAAGGCTTATATTATCATGCCTTCATTGTCACTGCCAGAACTCTACACCCATCCCCCTGGAGCTGAACTCTTTATTATGTAAAGTGGACTAGCTTGGCCTTCTTAATGGCCCATTGACAAAGTGGGGATGGGCCGGAAGCTGCAGGAATTTACTTTAAAATGTGTTTCTCCCTTTTTCACATCCAGGAAAATATAATATTCTGCCTTATCAATATTTCTTAGGATATTTCATTTTTCTGGGAGAGGGCTAGGTGATAACTTCCTACAATCCCTCCTTTTTTTTTTCCAAAAAATGTGAGTGGAACGCACATGTTTTTGACAAAAGATAAAATTGGTCAGATCAGGGAAACTTAATTTTTCTGATGGAAAGGCATTGAAAGAGACAGCAGAAGGATCCCTTCAGTTGTCTCCCAGAGAACTTTCAACCATGAAGGTCTTAGCAACCAGGGCACAATTTCTGGAAAGAAATTTACAATATCCAATTTACCACGCCAATTAATATCAGATATCACTTTCTGTGAGCTTCCAGATTACAAGCAAGCAGAAGTCCCCAAAAAAACCTTCACAGCCATGGTTCTGCCTTTTAAAGAAGTACAGGCTGCCCATTTCCAAGGGATTTCTTTAACTTGCCCTGGCTCCTATTTTAGTGAGGCCAAATTGAGTTTAGCTAGTGTGCAATACAAGCTATTTAGTATTTTTTTTTAAAGTTACACACAATGAGCCCAGGGACTCCTATCAGAGACCACCAGTGCAACATGTCCTGCTTTACTGGGCAACTGGGCAGCATCATTTTATTTTATTTTTGAGTCAGTCGGGGTTTGAGTTTTGAAGATCCTTTCTGCTACTCTTCAAGTGGGGGAATTGCCTGAGGGGAACTGACCCTCCCCCATGGGATTAAAAGGGAGATATCACTGTTTAGGCTTTTGTGCAAAGACAAAAATCAACCTAGGAAATGCTTTGTGGAGTTAAGTCAAGGAGATAGTTTCAATCTAATTCTGAATGGAGCCTCTCTCTCTCCCTCTCTCTTTGTGTGTGTGTGTGTGTGTGTCTGTGTAGCTGCTTCTACAATACAGAAAATACAAACATTTTGGACAAAATTTCCCTCCCACCAGCCAGAAATCTAAGGTGTTCCGATCTTGCTGTGCCAGCCACTCTCAAATACAATTCTTACATGAGTACATTAAACTGATTACAATATAAATGAGGCAAGGAAGAAAGCATAATAAATTTCTGTGAATGAAACAGAGAAAGAAAACCTTATCAAATTCCACCCTCCCCATAATCTTTTCAGCTGTCTTCTGGGAATTGAAAAGAGTCTTTTGGTCTTTACTTCTTCATCTCCTTCAGGGTTCTTTCATGTCTGCTGGATGGTACTAGGCTTGGCTTGCTGGTAAGAGTGGTCAGTCAGTCTTGGCAGTCTGTCCCAGGCTTGGCTAAGTTTTTTTTCCCTCATGTCAGGTTTTATCAGGAGGCAATCACCAGCAGCAAATTGGAGAGTTATGGTTTGAGCTAGCAGTCCTTTGTTTCTGAGGTAAAAAAAAAGAGGCCAAGAATACAGTTCTTTACAGACATATCTTTAGTCTTATGTTGTGGAATCTCACCCATTCTGTCCAAGTGTGGAAATCCAAACATTATTTCAGGAGGCAGACGAGGTAAATTTCATGGAACATGACATTCCCACTGCCTGTATGATTGAAACACTTTTGCAGTAAGATGAGTAAATTTCCAAGAGGGACAACAACTTGTGTTGCAAACAAACAAACAAACAAAATGTCATAGGGTAGAGCACCTTGACTCATAAACATTTAAAAATGCACTCAGGTGTAAAAGAGGGAGGTAAGAACAGCTTTAAAAAAATTGCAATTTAAAAAAAAGGTACTTTGAGTCAACACTCCAAAATATCAAATTCCATTCAGATGGAAGCAAATTCTCATTAAGTATGTTAAAACATTTACAAATGTAAGCAAAATATCTCAAAATCATTCCTTTTTATAGGTTTAATTAAGCATTTTAAACCTCAAAAATTTCAAGAAAAAAAATCAAAATTGTATTCAGAGCAAAGAAATGTAACTGCATAATTGTTATATGCAGATGAAAGATCACAATAGTGAAAGGTAAGCGGAGCAGATCACCCATTTACTCCTAATTTCTCAGAAGAGGGGGGGGAGTGGTTAAAGTGAGGAGAAAAAATTTCAGCCTTTAATGACCCAAAAGGAAAGAGGGAAAGAAGGAGGGGGGAATGCCCAGAGGCATTCACAGGTATCACTGGGGCGTTTCATACACACACTCATGGTAAAAATGAGGAGACACTCATTCTCCCCGCTTTTCCTGCTTCCCTCCAAAGGATGACCCAGAAGGAAGAGGGGGGGGGGGGAATTCACACAGGCAATCACGTGGATCTCTGGATCCATTCACTTATCACTCCCTGGGGCATGGGGGACACATACTCACATTCATACTGCAATCAGACCTTCATGATTGCTCATGCCAAACAATCATAGGTATTTCAGGAAGCTTTTTTTTTTTCACAAGCCACCAAGCTTCATTTTCTTTTATTAGAGGATCTCACCCTCCCTTCAGGTTTGGAAATGATAACACACATGCATACACACACATACCATTAAACAACCTTGTAACTGACTGCTTCTTTATATGAAAGGGAATCAAACTACATTCATACCAACTTTACCATCAACATACTCACATTTGCACTGCAATCATTAATTTCACATACAAAAATCCCATTTCATTCTTTCTTCATGCAAGGCAGTTATTACAATTACTTCAGGGAGCTGTACATAAGCCAATGAGCTCCATTTTCTATTATTAAAAGATCTCAACTTCCCTCCAGGTCTGGAAATGATCACGCACTAGATTGTTAATGCCTGTCTCTGCCCTGGGGTGTTCGTTTCTAATTTGGACCTGCCAGCGGACGCTGGCTAATTTTTAAAGATCCAAATTCTATCTTGATATCCCAGCACGCGCTGGCATTTTTAAATATCAAGATGTATAGAAACAATGTACAGAGATGTTTGTCCACACATTGTTTGCATTCAGCCAGGGTTCTAGGTTGGCGCTCCCAGCACACGCTGGCATATTTTTAAAGATCCAAACCCATCTTGATCTCCCAGCAATTTCTGGCATAGTTTTAAAGACCAAGATGTATGGAAACTTTCATTAACACATCGTTTTCATCTGGGTGGGGCCCTTGATTCATCTGATGGTGGCCAGAAAATCAGCAAATTTGTTGACAAAATCTAAATCAAAACTGCCTTCTGGAGGCCAGGTTTTTACTTTAGGACTAATAGAGTAGGTTGGTCAGAAAAATGTGCAGAGGGTTTTTACTCAGGTTGAAGGCAAACCTTTAGTAGGAATTTCCTTCATTTCATACATGCACACACAAGGCAACACTCTCCTCCTCCCCCCAAAAGGGAAAAAAAAATCTATACTCACCTGAAGAGTACAATCTTCTAGGGCTGAAAGACATGAGAACAAGGTTCCCTCCCCCACAGAAAAGGCATTGTTGGAGGATTAGAGGTAAGGGAGGGGCGGGGGGGTAGATAGCTTGCAGGCAGAGTTTGAAAAATAAAAGCATCAGTTACTCAGCAGATAAACAGATATTATGGGGATATCACAGATGAGAAATGGGGTATGGATTCACATGCTCCAGGAAAGAAATGAACAGGTAAAATCATTTAGTCACACAATAAATGCAAGGATGAAACTTTTCTTGCAAACATTTCCTGGGTTGTTACTTTAAGGTATAGGCAAGGAAGGAAGGAAAAAAAAATCTCTACTCTGTTTCTGCTGGCCAAAACAGACACAAAGTAAAGACCCTTCCCAGTTTCAGTTAGTTTTCTAGGCCCAACAAACTGAGCGAAGGCAATTTCTGCCAGTTTATTCCTTTCTTTCTTTGAACACTTTAAAATTCTTGTCTTTTGGATTGGAGACATCTTAGTTACAATTACCTTGAGGGTGCACAAAGACTTAGACATACACACACACAGACAAAGAGGGAAAAACAAAATCATTCCCACCATGAATTTCAGTTAAATTGGGGAAGGCACAAATCTTAACAAACAAAAACCACGTGGTTATATAGAAGACAGAGAAAGAGACAGACAAGAGGGGAAAAAAAGAAACCCCACCATTTTCTTTTAAGTACCTTTTCAGCCAAATTAGTTTTTTCCTGTATCATCTTTCAGCAAAGCCCATTTTCTACAATCTGCTCTTTTTTTCTTCATTCCGGCCAGGACGGGCATTTGCTTTTCGTCCCAGGCCCCCAACAACTCCCCTAGGGGGGTTTCCGTGGCTACCCTCGAGCTACCGCTTCCCATGATCCCGTTTAGATGTGGGTTCACTTCGTCCTAGCCGGGTTTGCCACTTCGTATTTCCCCACTTTACTTTCGCGTCCTTAGAGGACCTTTCGCGCCCTTTTGAAGGGACTTTCTCTGTTTGCCCTTCGGAGGGTCTTATTGGTGCCCTTCGGAGGGACTTTTCTGGGGGTGCCCTTCGGAGGGACTTTTATCGCGTTCCTCACCGCGGGAACCTTCTCTCGATTCGCGCCCTTTCACGCAGGGACTTTTCTTACAGTTTCAAGTCTTGGGGAAAGAGACCCGGAGGACCAGCCGCACAGTGACCCAGGAGGGGTGCTGTCGGAGCGGGTATGCGTACCTCCCTTTTTCTCACTAACTTTCTTATGGGCTTTAGCTTTTTTTCTCTCACAGGACAAAAACAGCAGCAACAACAACAAAAAAAAACATTCACTTTTCCATCCATTTTCACACACACGAGTCACACACATGCAGGCATACACACATTTCCCATGCTTTAAAATTAAATTTTAGAGAATTAAAATTTAGAGGTACTCACCTTCTTTCCAGGCAGCCTTTGAGCTCAAACTCAAAACCCCTTTAAAGCCTAGATCCAAATGGCTAAGGCCAAGATAAAGTCCACCCACAGACTCAATGGGGTCTGTGCCGGCATGGGAGGCTTACCTGGGCCATATCCATTTGTTAGGCTAGCTTGGAGTCCCATCTGGGGGGTGCCAATTGTTGGAAGAAATGTCCTTCTGGGTTCGGCTCCAAGTGGGGAAAAAGACACTGGAGACATGGGAGCTGCTTGGAAAGATGGTTTTAATGGTGGACAGGACCACATGGCTTGAGCCCTGAACAGAAAAGTGATCACATGCTTCAATGTTGGTGGAGAAGGGAAGAGAAGGGAAGAGAAGGGCTGAAGAAGGGCTTGCAGGGATTTTTATAATCTGTTCTGCCCCACCTATCTGTTTCCTGTTCCTGTGTAAGAAATGTATTCTGATTGGTTGCCAGACTCACATGGGCCCATGCAGGGGCAACCCTCTAGGCTGTTTTGAATTCAGGTTTGATTGAGTTCAGATGCCATGTGGTCAGTTGAGTAAAGGCTTATATTATCATGCCTTCATTGTCACTGCCAGAACTCTACACCCATCCCCCTGGAGCTGAACTCTTTATTATGTAAAGTGGACTAGCTTGGCCTTCTTAATGGCCCATTGACAAAGTGGGGATGGGCCGGAAGCTGCAGGAATTTACTTTAAAATGTGTTTCTCCCTTTTTCACATCCAGGAAAATATAATATTCTGCCTTATCAATATTTCTTAGGATATTTCATTTTTCTGGGAGAGGGCTAGGTGATAACTTCCTACACTACGTTGGCAGGAGCCTGGGGTGAGGACAGGAGCTCACCTCATCGCGTGGTGCGTGGGTCTTGAACCTCGGCAGCTGGCTTTCCAGCCGACAAGCCCAGATCTTAATCACTGAGCCACTGCACCGCCATATAGCCTGGCTATGTTTTCATGGAATCCATTTTTTTAAAGATAGTTTTTTTTATTTTTCTCTTTCAAATTAATTCACAAATATACTCTCTTATAATTATTTTTAACGAAAGAAGAGGGAGTCAAGCTATTCTCCAAAGCACCTGAGGGTAGAACAAGAAGCAATGGGTGGAAACTAATCAAGGAGAGAAGCAACTTAGAACTGAGGAGAAATTTCCTGACAGTAAGAACAATTAATCAGTGGAACAGAAGTTGTCTCCAGAGGTTGTGAATGCCCCAACACTGGAAGTCTTTAAGGAGATATTGGATAGCCATTTGTCTGAAACGGTATAGGGTTTCCTGCCTAGGCAAGGGGTTGGACTAGAAGACCTCCAAGGTCCCTTCCAACTCTGCTATTATATTGCATTGTATTAACATTTATCTATTCACCATTAATCTTTATCATTGTTTTCTTACAAATATATATATTACAGTGTGGGTCACATCCCATACCTCCATCTTATTTTGCAACAACCTTGCTCCTTCTCTCTTCTCAACCACCCTTCTTCCTTCCTCCTCTCCTTCCTCCTTTCTTCTTCCCCTCTCTTCCCTCCCCCTCCTCTCTTCTCCTCCATCTTGCTCCCTCTCTCCTACTCTTAATCCCCCTCCCTTGCTTCCTCTGCTTTTACCCTTTCTTCCTTTCCCTCCTCATCCTTCGTCCTCTCTTCTTCCCCCTCCCCTCTTCTCCTCTTTCTTACCCTCGCTCCTAATCTTAATTCCCCTCCCTTACTTTCTCTGCTTTACCCTTTCTTCCTTTCCCTCCTCATCCTTCCTCCCTTCCGTTGTTGCCTTTGCTTATTTATTTTCTCCGATGGATTCTCGGGGTGGCATTTCAGCAATCCCAACTTTATATTTTCATACAAAATCATTTTCTCTGTTCCATTTTATTTCTAATAATAATTCCTCTTGTATGGCTTTTTTTAACTTGTATACTTGCATTTTAATGCTTTCCTACTACCAACCCTAATTTAATAATGTATTGTTTGAGTTGTTTGTTATAAACCACCATATATCCTGACGATGTTCTCAGGGAATCCTAAGGCAGCTCCCGGTTGGGGAAGACAAGATTGGTCTCAAGCATAGATAGTCCTCAACTTACAATTACAGTGGAGCCCCAAAGTTCAGTTGCTAAGCAAGGCAGTTGTTAAGTGGATTTTGCCCCATTTTACAATCTTTTTTGCAGTTGTTAAGTGAATCATGCTAAGCAAATATGGCTTCCCCCTTTGACTTTGCTTGTCATAATAGAGCTGAGAAGGTTACAAATTGTGACAAATGACCCCAGCACCAGTGGTGGGTTCCAGATCCTATAGCAACCAGTACGCTGCAACGGGGCTAGGCGCCCACCATGGGCACGTACACTGCGCACGCCTGCGCACATACCGCCCTACGATGCTCAAGCTGCTCAGTGGAGCATCGTGCAGGTGTCTTACACTGTGCGCACTTGCGCAAATAGCCTGGTTAGCTCAAATAGAGGTAAGGATTGAGGGCGGGCGGGCCCTCCAAAGCACCGTTCCGGTACGATGGCTGCTGCTCCCAGTACGTACTGGGGTGTACCAGTGCGTACCAGCTGAAACCCACCACTGCCCAGGACAGTGTGACTGTCATAAATACATACCAATTGCTCATTATTTTGAATTTTGATTATGTAACCAAGGGGCTGCTGCAGCGGTTGTAAGTGTGAAAACCGATTGTAAGTCCCATTTTTCAGTTCTGTTGTAAGTTCGAATGGTCACTAAATGAATGGTTGTAAGCAGTGGTGGGTTCCGGAAGAGACTACTGCCAGTTCGCTCGGGGGCATGTGCGGTACAACTAAAATTGCTCTGCACATGCGCAGAAGCAAAAAAACAAGATGGCGCCGCTCTATGGCGCCACCCTGAGAACTGGTTCGGGGGGGCGTGGCAGGCCTGGGTCGCTGCTGGTTCCAGCAACTCAGATTGCCAAGCTTCTACCAGTCCGAGCCAGTAGGGACTTACCACTGGTTGTAAGTCAAGGACTACTTCTAATGTTCCAAGGAAGAATGAATGTCTATTAGTCATGGCTAGTTTGAGCTCAGGGACTGGAATTGAAAATAGATAGGAGATGGCGAAACAGACTGTTTTAACTTTAAAAAAAAGGATTTATTGAGTTGGAAACTGCTTTGTGCTTAGCCTGAAAAAAAAGAAAACTTTGATTTTAGGTTTTGATGATTGGGATGATTTTATTGTTATAAAATGGTTTGAAATGAATGAAACTAATCAAGGAGAGAAGCAACTTAGAACTAAGGAGAAATTTCCTGACAGTTAGAACAATTAACCAGTAATACAATACAATACAATACAATACAATACAATACAATACAATACAATACAATACAATACAATACAATACAATACAATACAATAGTAGAGTTGGAAGGGACCTTGGAGGTCTTCTAGTCCAACCCCCTGCCTAGGCAGGAAACCCTATACCGTTTCAGACAAATAGCTATCCAACATCTCCTTAAAGACTTCCAGTGTTGGGGCATTCACAACTTCTGGAGGAAAGCTGTTCCACTGATTAATTGTTCTAACTGTCAGGAAGTTTCTCCTCAGTTCTAAGTTGCTTCTCTCCTTGATTAGTTTCCACCCATTGCTTCTTGTCTTGCATTCAGGGGATTTGGAGAATAGTTTGACTCCCTCTTCTTTGTGGCAACCCCTGAGATATTGGAACGATGCTATCATGTCTCCCTTAGTCCTTCTTTCTCTTAAGCTAAACATAACCCAGTTCCTGCAACCGTTCTTCATATGTTTTAGTCTCCAGTCCCCTAATCCTCCTTGTTGCTCTTCTCTGCACTCTTTCCAGAGTCTCCACATCTTTTTTACATCGTGGCGACCAGAACTGAATGCAGGATTCCAAGTGTGGCCTTCCCAAGGCATTAGGCCACACTAGAACAACTAGTTCTACTAGTTCTAGTTCTACAACAACCAGTAGAACAACTTGCCTCCAGAAGTTTTAGGTTTTAAAGAAGCGATTGGAGAGCCATTTGTCCGGAATGGTATAGGGTCTCTTACTTCAGCGGGGGATGGACTAGAAGACCTTCAAGGTCCCTTCCAACTCTGTTATTCTGATTTCTCAGTGGCTTCTTTTAGGGTTTTTTTTTAGACTTCTTCCAGCTTATAGCCCAGGAAGTCCTAAAGACCTCAACTTTTTAAACCACAGTTTGCAGAAATCACGGTTGTATTGGTCCTGATCCAATGTCTGTCCCATTCAAAAGCCTTTCCCTCCTTTCCCTCCTACAGAACCTCGTCTATGGGCGGAGGTAGAGTCAGAATGTGGAAACGACAAACAATCTCCGGTTAATATTCTCACCCGGCAGGCAATATGCAACGATTCTCTGAAAGCCTTTAAATTTATAGACTACGATGTCAAATCCAGCCGCAAGTGGAGCATGGAAAACAACGGACACACAGGTGAGAAGCAGGAATACCTCAGACAAGTCAGGTATTCAACACAATGGGAGAATATGTGGATGAAACGTCTAAAATTTATATCAAATCATAATCTAAAAGAAAAAATGTATACAATGATGTATCGTTGGTATTTAACACCAGATACATCAGGGGTGTCAAACTTGATTTCATTGAGGGCTGCATAAGGGTTGTGTTTGACCTTGGGGGGGAGGGCAGGGGGCATGGCCAGCCCAATGTCACTCATTTCAGGGGCATCGGTGGTGGCCCGAGAGCCCTGCCAATGCACATTCACATTTGCAAATCGGTAGGAAAGGTATGTGAATACCACCCCTGGATAGGGGTGGTATTCAACAGGTTCTGACCAGTTCTGGAGAACCGGTAGCGGAAATTTTGAGTAGTTCGGAGAACCGGTAAATACCACCTCTGGCTGGCCCCGCCCCCATCTATTCTCTGCCTCCCAAGTCCCAGCTGCTCGGGAGGGAATGAGGATTTTGCAGTATCCTTCCCCTGGAATAGGGAGGGAATGGAGATTTTGCAGTATCCTTCCCCTGGAATAGGGAGGGAATGGAGATTTTGCAGTATCCTTTCCTGGAGTAGGGAGGGAATGAGGATTTTGCAGTATCCTTTCCCTGGAGTGGGGAGGGAATGAGGATTTTGCAGTATCCTTCCCCTGGAGTAGGGAGGGAATGAGGATTTTGCAGTATCCTTCCCCTGGAGTAGGGAGGGAATGAGGATTTTGCAGTATCCTTTCCCTGGAGTAGGGAGGGAATGAGGATTTTGCAGTATCCTTCCCCTGGAGTAGGGAGGGAATGAGGATTTTGCAGTATCCTTCCCCTGGCGTAGGGAGGGAATGAGGATTTTGCAGTATCCTTCCCCTGGAGTGTGGTGAGAATGGAGATTTTGCAGTATCCTTCGCTTGGAGTGGGGAGGGAATGGAGATTTTGCAGTATCCTTCTCCTGCCACGTCCGCCAAGCCACGCCCACATAACCAGTAGTAAAAAAAATTGAAACCCACCACTGCCCCTGGACTAGGCTGTACTGAATCAATTTTTTTCTCGGCAGTCATTGTAGTGCTGAATCAGTCGGGGAAGGTGGAACGTGGGGGTCTGAATGGGAAATACAAGGCAGCGCAGTTTCATTTCCACTGGGGAAGCAAGGTGGGGAAGATATGGAGTCCTGGATCCGAACACAGCATCGATGGAGAGAGGTACCCCATGGAGGTAAAAGCACCCAGAAACATTCATCTCCAAAATCTAGCATCAGGAAACATTATACATACATACATACATACATACATACATACATACATACATACATACATACATACATATAAATGTTTGTGTGTCTGGGTGTGTGTCTGGGTGTGTGTAATATATATATTCCAATTAGTTTCGTTAGCCTCTGCTAACATTGACAGAGTGTAAAAACCAGCGTTGAAGAGATATTTGCCTTTATACATTACACACACAATGGCTAAATTGATCAATGATGTATAAAGGCAAATATCTCTTCAATGGTAGTTTTTACACTCTGGCGAATGCTACCAGAGGCTAATGAAAGCTAAGTGGATAATATATTTTAAGTTCCGGGGATCATGATGTCTGTCTCTTTATATATAATTATATAATTGTGTGTGTGTGTGTGTGTAAATGTAATTATAGGGAATCCTCAACTTATGACTACAATAAGAACCGGAATTTTCCATTGTTAAACAAGATAGCTGCTACTTGAGTTCTTCCTGATTTTACTACCTTTCCCCCACCCCATGGTTCTTAAGGGAAATGTCACAGTCATTAAGTAAATAATGCAGTCATTAAATGAAGCTGTCTTCCCGTATTGACATTGATTGGTGGAAAACATCTGGGAGGGTCAGAAATGATGTTCACATGACCCCAGGGTGCTTCAACTGTTGTAAATTCAGGCCGGTTGCCAAATGCCCAAAGTTTGATTGTGTGTTGTGGGGATGCTACAAACTCCAGTCCCTTCTAGCACTGATGATGTTACCTAGTTGGGTCATGAAATGTCTTCAAGAAAACAACCAAGCTCAGAGAGCACTAAGGACTCCACAGTCTTTTTCCTCCTCCTCCTCCTCCTCCTCCTCCTCCTCCTCCTCCTCCTCCTCCTCCTCCTCTTCCTTCTCTCCATAAGCCACACTCCCTTCTAGCACTGATGATGTTACCTAGTTGGGTAATGAAACATCTTCAAGTTAAGAGGGCACCAAAGACCCCATAGTCATCGTCCCCCTCCTCCTCTTCCTCCTTCTGGAAACCCTACTCCCTTCTAGCACTGATGATGTTACCTGGTTGGGTCATGAAACATCTGCAAGAAAACAACCAAGCACAGAGAGCACCAAGGAGAGCACCCCTCTTGTCAACCCTGATCTACAAATATTCTCCTTTATTATGAAAAGTGTTTTTAACCCATTGCGATTGAGTAATAAAAGGGTCTTGAGTCAATCCAACCTGTGACTTTCTTACAGCTTCACATTGTTCACATTAAGGAGGAATTTAGCAACGTGAATTCAGCGATCAAAGAAAAAGGCGCAGCCGTGCTGGGATTTTTTATAAAGGTATGGAATAGATTTGAATTCCATCATATATATATATAAACAAACATAAAAACCTAGAACAAACTCACTTGGGTCAGTCTCATCCAGTGCCTTCCGGTTATATTGAAGCACAAGACCCATAATCCTCACCCATCGTGGTTTTACTGAGCCATCCTCCTACATAGGGCAGGTTGCATTTACGCATCTTGGCCTGACCTCTTTGGGGTGGGCAAGATCCCCCCCTCCCCACCTCTGAAAGTCCCTGTTGACCTTGGCTTTCTCCTCCCAGAGCACAGTTTCTCAACCTTGGCAATTTTGAGCTATGACAACTTCAACTCCCAGAATCCCCCAGGCAGCTAAAAAATTCTGGGAGTTGAAGTCCACCCAGCTCAAAAGTTGCCAAAGTTTGAAGTATTTTTCTAGAGTCCTGGGGCAACAGAATGTTTTGGCTCATCTTTCTTGCCAGGTTTACCAGCTATTTTTCACTGTGTTCTCCCAAAGGAGGGGAAAAAGGAGAGCGGGACATAGAAAACGGAGGAAGGAAGGAAGGAAGGAAGGAAGGAAGGAAGGAAGGAAGGAAGGAAGGAAGGAAGGAAGGAAAGAAAGGAAGAAGGGTAAAGAAGAAGAGAAAGAGGGAGGGAGGAAGGAAAGGAAGAAGGCTAAAGAAGAAGAGAAAGAGGAGAGGGAGGGAGGGAGGAAGAAGAATAAAGAAGAAAAAAGAGAAGGCAAGAAGGAAGAAGAAAGGAAGGAAGGAAGGAAAGGAAGAAGGGTAAAGAAGAAGGGGAAGAGGAGAAGGAGGGAGGAAAGAAGGAAAGGAAGGAAAGAATGAAGAAGGATAAAGAAAAAAAGAAAGAGCAGGAAGTAAGGAAGGGAGGGAAGGAGGGAGGGAGGGAGAAAGGAAAGCTTTTCTTAAACAGGACACCCTCTTTTTCTGTATTTGCTTCAAACAGCAAATAGCAATAGCACTTAGACTTATATACCACTTCATAATGCCCTCTCTGAATGGTTTACAGAGTCAGCCTTTTGCCCCCAACAATCTGGGTCCTCATTTTACCCACTTCAGAAGGATGGAAGGCCGAGTCAACCTTGAGCCGGTCAGAATCGAACTCCTGGCAGTGGGTAGAGTTTTCCTGCAATAGCAATAGCACTTAGACTTATATACCGCTTCACAGTGCTTTAGAGCCCTCTCTAAGCGGTTTACAGAGTCAGCCTCTTGCCCCCAATAATCTGGGACTTCGTTTTACCAACCTCAGAAGGATGGAAAGCCGAGTCAACCTTGAGCTAGTAAAAAATGTTCCAGGTTCAATTCTTAATGTTTTGCTCTATTTACAGGCTGGCAAAAAGAACTCAAAATACGAACCACTCATTTCAAATTTAGGAAAGATTGGGGCTCCAGGTAAGGAGAAGAGACCTAATGCAAAAGTGAATTTAATCATTTGATTTGATTCATTGGATTTTAGAGGCTCCACTCAGCTCCAAAGGAGACTCTGAACAGCTCATAATTAAAATGTATGTTGCTAAGCAAGACAGTTAAGTGAATGATGCCCCGTTTTATGACCTTTCTTGCCACCGTTGTTAAGTGAATCACTGCCGGTTGTTCAGTTAGTAACATGGTTGTTAAGTGAACCAGACTACTGCATTGACTTTGCATGTCAGAAGATTACACATGATCACATCACCCCGGGACACTGCAACAGTCATAAATATGAGTCAGTGGCCAGACATCTGAATTTTGATCATATGGGCATGGGGTGTAGTAATGGCTGCAAGTGTGAAAAAGGGTCATGTCATCTTTGTCAATGCTGTTATAACTTCAAATAATTCAGCAAACAAAACATGGGGGGGAAAGTGAAGGATTTACCTGAGAGACAAATAATTCTCTTTATTAGGCTGTTGGTTTGAGCTCTGACATTTGAGCTTGGCCATTGGGTTGCAAATGATTGTCACCATTCGAGGCGACATCACCTGTGCGTTTTGAGTTGTGCTCGTCTGTCAGGTCTTTAAATACCCTTTTTACGAGATGCAAATTAGTCTGAATGTTGCCAGCCAACAGCCAGCCAATCAAATAGTCCAAAATCAGACCTTGACTCAGAAATTGTTGTGGCCCGTCAGTGGCCAGTGGAGCTGGCAGCAGATTCGGACAGTGAGGAGGTTGGGGAGGAACCTGGGCCAGTCTTGGAGTCTGGGAAGGCTCTGATGAGGGCTCTGTGTCAGAGGCAGAGAGGGGACCAGAGCCATCTGACAGTTATCAGCTGCCTTCAGAGTCAGACATCAGTGAGGCAGATGAACAGCTGGAGCCTGTTCCCAGTGTGTGTCTGCGCAGAGTTGCCAGGCGAAGGGAACATCTAAAGAACAAGGGTCGACTTGGGAGTAAGGCCACAGGTGGACAGTGAATGGCCCCTCCCAGAGGAAATAAAAGAGGAGCGAAAGGGGAGTGGAGTTTGCAGGAGACAATTAGTTTGCTTAATTGGTTCGTGACTCTCCGAGACTCCTTGCCAAGTTTTGCAGATCTCGGCCTGTCAGCTCTCCAAGCCAGATAAGGTCTGTGACTGTAAATCCTCCCTCGAAAGACTTTGCTGGATGTGAAGGAGCAGAATTCACAGCAAATTAATAAAAGGGTTTTTTGTGGGGACCAGGAGTCTGCTTCATGCCCTCGGGAAGCCTCAGTCAGAACAGAAATATCAGAACAAACAATGTTCAGCCTAATTTGCATCTCATAAAAAGGTCTTGAAAGGCCTGTGCTGTGATAGACGGGCACAGTTCAAAACACACGGATGATGTCTCCTGGAATGGTGACGAAATGTTTGCAACCAAATTGCCATCTCGGAGCCCAAAGCAACAGCTTAACTATTACCAACCCGAGCTACTGATATATTCAAACACATTTCAATTCCCTCTGTTTTTTATTCAGGGGAAAAAGTTGAGATACCAGCTTTGCCCCTGGAATCCTTGATCCCGGACAAGGAGGATCTCACCAGCTTCTATCGCTACACTGGCTCTCTGACCACTCCTGCCTGCAATGAGGAGGTGATCTGGACCCTGTTTGAGAAACCCATTGAACTTGAGTGGGAGCAGGTAGGAGACCCGGGCTGAGGAACACTTGGGGAGGGGGTCCCTCAAAGCATTAAAAAAGGGACAAACAATGCAATGGGGGTGCAGCTATGCGTGGGCCCTGGTTGCTCTGTTGCATCATAAGCTCTGCCTCCGTTTGGATGTGCTTGTGTTAGCGCAATGCGTGCGCAAATGAGGTGGGCTTGGATAGGGTAGGATCCCGATGGGGCAATGCTGTTTAGGGCTGAGATTCTCCTTCCTTATGGATACGGTGGTCTCGGGTTTTCAGCTGTGGTTTAATTTTTGTGCCAGTAGTTTTTTGGCTTCTATGTTTTGGACAGCGGTGTGGATTTTGAAATGTTGTTAACCTCCTTGAATGCTGGCAAACAAAAGGAAGGAAGGAAGAGGAAGGGAATGTGTGTATGTGTGAAAGAGAGAGAGAGAATGGGGAAGGGAAGGGCGGGAGGGGGAGAGAGAGGGGGGCAGGAGCAGTGGTGGGATTCAAATAATTTAACAACCAGTTCTCTGCCCACTGATTTCTTCCAACAGCCGGTTCATCAAACTGCTCAGAAAGTTGATTGAATGCCACCACTGGGCAGCAGGAGGGAAGGAAAGGAAGGAAAGGAAAAGGGAAAGGAAAGGAAGGGAATGGAAGGGAAAGAAAAGAAAAGAAAAGGAAAGAAGGACAGGACAGGAAAGGAAAGGAAAGGAAAGGAAAGGGGGAGGAAGGAGAGAGGGAGGAATGAAGAAAGAAGGGCCGAAGGAGTGAAAGAGGAAGGAGGGAGGTAGAAAATAGAGGGGAAAAGGAGGGAGGAAGGAGGGGGAGGAAGGAAGGAAGGAAGGAAGGAAAGAAAGAAAGAAAGAAAGAAAGAAAGAAAGAAAGAAAGAAAGAAAGAAAGAAAGAAAGAAAGAAAGAAAGAAAGAACCATATGAATACTTTGGTACCTTATTATCCAGTCAACAGAAGCTCCTCTTTCTACATTGACTTGGAAAGAGAGAAAATCAATACTTGTCCTTCTTATTGGTCCATAGATCGAAGAGTTCTGGGAAAAGGTGTATTTCGACCGTGAGAAAAAAATTCCGATGGTGGAGAATTTTCGACCCATTCAGCCTCTGGGTGCCCGGATTGTCCAAAAATCGAACTCAAACCTCCTGCTGCCTGTGAGAAGCGCACTCTTGCTGGTGCCCACCGCAGCGTTCCTGGCCTTCACTTGGGTCTCCTGAAGAGAAGCTGGAAACATTTGAACAATTCGCATTGAATTGGCCCCGGCCTCCTCTTGGAAGCCTTTGGCATCTCATGGCCACAATCTGGAATCTCTTCCACAGGAGGGCCAGGATCTCCTAGCAGAGACAGATCTCCGGATGATGTCCTCCTGCGTTAGAGTGATCCAATGTACCACACATGAATTATTCTTGTGCCAAAATCATGCGGTCCAAACGACACAAGAATTTTAAGCGACCGAACCTAGAATATTATTCTCACCCTGTTCCTACTTTCCAACTGTAAATCTCTGGTGGGGTAGAAAGTCAGTTGCTCCTTCTCTTTCTCTTCTCCTCCTTCTCCATCTGTTCTTCCTCTTCCTTTTCTTCTCAATCTTTTCTCCTTCTCCATATTTTCTCATTCTCTCTCTTTTCCCCCTTCTCAATCTTTTCCTCCTTCTCCTTCCCTCTTCCTCCTTCCTCTTCTTCTCCTTTTCCATATTTTCTCCTTTTGTCTCTCCTCCCCTTCTCAATCTTTTCTCCTTCTCCTCCTTCCCTCCCCCTCCTTCTCCATATTTTCTCATTCTCGCTCTCTTTTCTGCCTTCTTCTTCACCTCCTCCATATTTTCTCCTACTCTCTCTCTTCTCCCCTTCTCAATTGTTTCCTCCCTCTCCTTCCCTCCTCCTCCTCCTTCTTCTCCATATTTTCTCCTTCTCTTGTTCCCCCTTCTCAATCTTTTCCCGCTTCACAATCTTTTCTCCCTTCTCAATCTTTTCCTCCTTCTCCTTCCCTCCCCCATCCTCCTTCCTCTTATCCTTTTCCATATTTTCTCCTTTTGTCTCTTCTCCCCTTCTCAATCTTTTCTTCTCCTCCTTCCCTCCTCCTCCTCCTCCTCCATATTTTCTCGTTTGCTCTCTTCTCCCCTTCTCAATCTTTTCCTCCTTCTCCTTCCCTCCTCCTCCTTCCTTCCTTCTCTCTCTCCTTTTTTTCCTTCTCCATCTCTTATTCTGTCTCTTTTCCCCTTCTCTATCTTTTCCTCCTCTTTCTCCTCTTTTTTTTAACCTCCTATCTTTTCCTTCTTTTCTTTCTCCTTTCTTTTGCCATTGGATCTCTGAGGAATTTTTTCCATGGATAGATTTTTAACTTCATTATTTGGATAGCACCCTCCATGAATCAGTTTTCACATACTTATGTTTCAAGTCATAAGCATGCCAGAAATGTGAGAACATTAATTCAGCATCAAGATTTTGCACTTGACATTGAAAACCAAAGTGTGAGTATTTTTACTAATTATTATCAGAGGCCAAAACGGAATTTGCAGGCCCAAACTGCCACCCTTCTCAACTGGAACATCAACTTCAAATTGCCATGACTTCCTCATGAGGACTAGTTCCTTAGCCCGAAGGCTGATACAAAAACCTGTCTTGGGTTCAAAATCAAATACATCACGATTTACCGATCGTCATCAACTGATTAAATTAAAAATGCTGCAAAACAAGTAGACAAGAATACGAATATTCAACTTGAATTGTTATAAAGATTGTTCAGCCAGATGTTTAGACTAGAATGTTTATCCACCTATCAGTTCTAACTAATATTATTTTCATTTTGGTCAGTTTGCTGGCTTAACCTGGGTACCATACTTGGTTTTTATTACTGGATTGACAATGGAATAATTTCTACAAGATCTGTATTTACAAAGTATTCTTTCAGGGTAATATGTGCGTCTTTGTGTATCTGTCTGTCTGTGTATCTGTTTATGTGTATGCATGTGCATGCACATGTGCCAAAAATGACTTGGGGGACTGCATATATTCTGTGAGACCCCTGCCCTCTATGCTGATTTCTGCATGCCAAAATTTTATTCTTTCAGGATTTGTGCAATGCAATTAAGCTTTTTTTTTCACTTACTGGAACACAAAAATGTTTTAGTTGGTTATATGGGAAGGAAACATTGGAGAAGACTTCCAACCAGAACATGGCCAAAAAAGTTAAAATGGCACCTATGATAGTGTGACTGAACAGCTCCCTTTTTAAAAAATCAATCAATCAAAAGAGAGCTGGAAGGGACTTTGGAGGTCTTCTAGTCCAACCCCCTGGGGGTTTCTCAGGAAACTTTAAAATGGGGATATGACAGACGTAAAAGCCCAGTCCAATACCATTTCAGAGAAATGACATTTTCATTGGTATTGTGCTAGACTGGGCTTTTATGTCTGTCATGTCCCCATTTTAAAGTTCCTGAGAATACCCCTGCTTCTAAGCAATACAGGTAGTCCCTGTCTTATGACCACAGTTGAGCCCAACATTTTCAGTTGCAAGATTAAGTGAATTTTGCTCCATTTTACGACCTTCCTTGCCATAGTTGTTAAGTGAATGACTGCCCTTGTTAAGTTAGGAACATGGTTATTAAGTGAATCTGGCTTCCTTTGTTTGTCAGAAGATCACAAAAGGGGATCACATGACCCGGAGACACTGCAACGGTCATAAATGTGAGTCAGTTCCCAAGCGTCTGAATTTTGATCAGATGACCAGGGGGATGCTGTGAAACTCCACATGACCCCTAGATGGCAGCATAGAAAGGCATAATGTCACCATCTAGTGGACATCAAAATGTTTGCAGCCTAAACCTGGCGGCCTGACTTACGAAACCTTTCAAAATATTTCTGTTCTGCCCCAAAACACTGAGCGAAATTCAGCAGGTTCTGACAGGTTCTGGAGAACTGCTAGCGGAAATTTTGAGCAGTTCAGAGAACCAGCAAATATCACCTCTGGCTGGCCCCAGAGTGGGATGGGAATGGAGATTATGCAGTATCTTTCCCATGCCACACCCACCAAGCCACTCAAGCTACAGAACCGGTAGTAAAAAAAGTTGAATTTCACCACTGCTGAACATGATGCTAGAATGGCATTCTGAAAGCAGGTTAGGGAACTGAGTAAGGAAGACTGTCACACCTGTCCTAAGGAGGGGACAAAGCTAAAATTCATCAGTAACAGGATGCCTCTAAATAAGAGAACTAAGCCCCTGCAGACATTTTGAAGCCAAGTTCTCATCCGACTTCCAAGGAAGCTGAAAATCCAAATGTTTTCCACTCCTATGTTCCTTCTTGAAGAAATGCTACTCTTTGGATTCTTGTCTAAAGTGAAGGAATCAAGAAATCTTTCTTTTCTAGCGTCCTAGAGAGGAAACAAGGGTTCAGTGGCTAAGCTTGTCGATCAGGAAGGTCAGTAGTTCAGCGGTTCGAATCCCTAGCGCCACATAACAGAGTGAGCTCCCGTGACTTGTCCCAGCTTCTGCCAACCTAGCAGTTCGAAAGCATGTAAAAAATGCAAGTAGAAAAATAGGGACCATCTTTGGTGGGAAGGTCACAGCGTTCCGTGCGCCTTCGGAGTTTAGTCATGCCGACCACATGACCACGGAGACGTCTTCGGACAGCGCTGGCTCTTTGGCTTTGAAACGGAAATGAGCACTGCCCTCTAGAGTTGGGAAGGACTAGTACATATGTGCGAGGGGAACCTTTAGCTTTACCTAGAGAGGAATTGCATTTTTGCCGGTGGTCCCAAAGCCCTCACACTTTCCAAGGAGTCATTTCTTCTAAAATGAGAGATAGGAAGACATTTCTTCTGAAGATGATTTCTAAGCACCTCCATTAAGAGAATAATTCTTCTTACCTTCTTTTCTTGTTGTTTAGTCACTAAGTCATGTAATTCCTTGTAATCCCATGGACCATCGGACGCCAGGCCCATCTGTCCTCCATGGTCTCCTGGAGTTGGTCCAAATTCATGTTCATTGAATGGATGACACCATCTAACCATCTCATCCTCTTTCCCTTCCATCTTTCCCAACGTCAGGGTCAACCAACCTCAGGGTCAACTTTCCCAACCTTCCAGCGAGTCCTCTCTTCTCATCTGGTGGCCAAAGTATTTGAGCTTCAGCTTCAGGATCTGTCTTTCCAAAGGACAGCCAGGGTTGGTTTCCTTTAGGATTGACTGTCCGAGGGCCTCTCAAAAGTCTTCTCCAGCATCACGGTTTGAAAGCATCTTCAGCTCTCAGAGTGGTGCGGTGGCCTAGAGGTAGAGCTCTCGCCTCACAATCAGGAGGCTGTGAGTTCAATCCTAGGCAGAGGCAGATATTTCTCTCTCTGGGCACGATGAGAATATATCTGCTGAACAAAACCCCGCATTGGCGACAGGAAGGGCATCTGGCCAGTAAGCTCCATTCAGTTGCCTATACTCCACCCCACAAGGGATTATGGGGTTTTAAAAAGAAGATAATGATGAATTCTTTGGCTCTCAGCCTTCCTTATGATCTGACTCTCACAGCCATACATGACTCCTGGAAAAACCGCAGCTTTCACGTTTCTTCCTTAGATATTTTTTTTAACCGACTGAAACATTCTTGAGCATAAGTGACTAAAGTTTGGTTGGAGTCCAGTTGCTAAATTACTGGTGATGGTTTCTTGGCCCTTCTGATTGCTGCTGTAATTTTTTGATCATTATTATTTTTTGCTGATATTTAGCTGGCATTCATTAATACATGCTTTTAATGGAAATCATTTGGTGTCACCCGTGTTGAATGCAAAGATTGCCAGTCTGGCTTTGCACTAACCAAGGGCAGCTTTGGGCTTTTCCACTGATCTTCTCTAGCCAGAAATTAACATTTCTCTCCTTGTCTCCAGAAGTGCCAATGGGGATTGAGACGGAATGGTTGAGGCCATTTATGACCTGACTGTTTTGTCCAGGTTGCCTCTTTCTCTAGAGGTTTAAGAAATGCTGCAACTGAATTGTTTACTTACTTGCAATAAATGGAATCGCAAAGAGCTTATGGGAAAATGCAAAAGCAAAATCAGGGAAAGAAGCAACATGTGTGCTTAGAGTCTATATATTGTGGATAAATATACAAAATCTCACATGTATTTTTTATATATATATATATATTATTTAAGAGCTTTTCTTCTGGGTTGGGGAGCCAAATGAATAAAAAAAATGCAAGAGAATTTTGCTGCCTGTGTCTGCATTTTTGGCAACTGCCTGAGAATAAATTTTACACAATACGTTATTCTTAATTGCCCGAGATAGATGGTACATGAGATGGGGGGAGGGAGGGGATAAATAGATTGATTAGATATAGGTAGATGATAGATATGATAGCTAGCTAGATCACACACACACACACACACACACACACACAGACAGAATAGCTAGCTAGCTAGATGATTGATGGATGGATGGACGGACGGATGGACGGACAGAAAGAAGACAGACAGATAGATATGATAGCTACAGTAGTTAGATGATAAATATAATAGCTAGCTAGATGGTAGAGAGATACAGATATACAGACAGAGAGAGAGAGGAGAGAAAGAGAGAATAAATAGATAGGTATAGAGAGATGATAGATATGATAGCTAGCTAGATCACACATACGCACACGCACACACACACACACACACACACACACACACAATAGCTAGCTAGATGATGGATGGTTGGATAGACAGACAGATAGATGATAGATAGATAGATAGATAGATAGATAGATAGATAGATAGATAGATGATAGATAGATGATAGATACTGCAGATTGATAGATATGATACCTACAGTAGTTAGATGATACATATAATAGCTAGCTAGATGATAGAGAGATACAGATATACACACAGAGAGAGAGAGAATAAATAGATAGGTATAGATAGTTGATAGATATGATAGCTAGCTAGATCACACGTACATGCACACATGCACACACACACAGAGAGAAAGAATAGCTAGCTAGCTAGATGATGTATGGATGGATAGATAGATACTGTAGATTGATTGATATGATACCTACAGTAGTTAGATGATAGATATAATAGCTAGCTAGATGATAGAGAGACACAGATACACACAGACATACACACAGAGAAGAGAGAGAGAGAGAGAGAGAGAGAGAGAGAGAGAGAGAGAGAGAGAGAGAGAGAGAGAGAGAGAGAGAGAGAGAGAGAGACAGAGAATGGCTGGCTGGCTGGGGAATTCTGGGAGCTGAAGTCCACAGATCTTAAGAGTCCTGAAGGTTGAGGAACACAATCTAGCACAGTGGCCCCCAACCTTTTGGGCACCAGGGGCCGGTTCTGGGGAGAGAGGTTTTTCCTCGGACTGGAGGGGGCGTGGCTTTGTGAGCTGCCTGCATCCCTTGGATGGGGCTTCGCTTGTTTGTGTGGCTGGGTTTTGGGCATGCTGCAGACTGGTGCCAGTCCATGAACCAGGCGATGGGGGCCCTAATCTTATTTATTTATTTATTTATTTATTATTTTGACTTCTTAGTCGCCCCCTCTCCCCCAAGGGACTCGGGGCGACGTACAACAGCAGCGGTTACAACGATACAATATGGAGGAGGTGGAACAATAAATAAATAAATTACAATAATTTAAAACAATTAAAAACCCCAATGATAGTTAAAGTTAAAAATTAAAATTAAAAATGCCCAAGAGGTGGAGAAGCTCTAAATTAAGCCAGGCCGGCTAGTCGGAACAGGTGGGTCTTTTTTAATCTAACAGATGGAATAAATTCAGGAAAAGACACTACCATTTGAGTAAGCTTAAGGAGCGTAACCCCAATTCAGGGAAAACTCCAACTGACCAGAATAATCCCAATTTTTTTAAAAAATATATTCTTATTGTTTTTGCATTTAAAATAGTGCAGTGCAGCGGAGCCATTATGGCCATACAATGACAGTTTATATACATAATCTCATCCATAAACTGTCAGTCTATTTGGTATATTATCTATCCTTCTATATCCAATCATATTATTTACAGTTTGTTCCAGTCTTGTCATCTTGTCTTATACCAATAATAAAATCTGTTCCAAATTTCATAATATTCCGACTCCCCTTTATTTTTTAATACTAGGATCAGCCTATCTACAATACCATACAATACAATACAATTTTTCATCCATTGTTTCTTGTCCTGCCTTCAGGTGATTTGGAAAATAAGCTGACGTCCTCCTTTTTACGGAAGCCCCTCAAATACTGGAAGACTGCTATCATGTCTCCCCTAGTCCATCTTTTCTCTAGACTAGACAAACTCAAATACTGCAAGCATTCTTTATATGTTTTATTCTCCAGGCCTTTTATACAATACAATACAATAGCAGAGTTGGAAGGGACCTTGGAGGTCTTCTAGTCCAACCCCCTGCCTAGGCAGGAAACCCTATACCGTTCCAGACAAATGGCTATCCGACATCTTCTTAAAGACTTCCAGTGTTGGGGCATTCACAACTTCTGGAGGCAACTTCTGTTCCTCTGATTAATTGTTCTCACTGTCAGGAAATTTCTCCTCAGTTCTAAGTTGCTTTTTTCCTATTATCTGGGGAGGGCTTATTTTCAGGGAAGCAGGCTAACTGTCAGGAAATTTTTCCTTGTGTCTAGGTTGCTTCTCTCCTTGATTAGTTTCCACCCATTGCTTCTTGTCCTACCCTCAGGTGCCTTGGAGAATAGTTTGACTCCCTCTTCTTTGGGGCAACCCCTGAGATATTGGAACAATGCTATCGTGTCTCCCCTAGTCCTTCTTTTCATTAAACTAGACCTACCCAGCTCCTGCAACCATTCTTCATATGTTTTAGCCTCCAGTCCCCTAATCATCTTTGTTGCTCTTCTCTGCACTCTTTCTAGAGTCTCCACATCTTTTCTACATCGTGGCAACCAAAACTGAATGCAGTTTTCAAAGCAGAGAACCGGTTGCTAAAACTTTTCAATCCCACCTCCATCCCAGATACAACCAGGGACCTGGGACCATGGAAAATCTCTGAGCTGAAAATGGGTCTGCAAAGTTGATGGTGGACCTGGACCTTTGGCTCACGACGCCCACAAACAAGTGCAACTCTTTGGCGAGAGGCGGTCTTTAGACCAAGCGCCATGGGCAGCTGAAGGTTGGCAGATGGTGTATTTATTTTATCCAAAACAAACTTCCTTTTCTGGGTCCTTCAAACGGCGCCGACACAAGTCTTTGGAGAGACGAGAGGGTAGTTTGTGTGCAAGGGACTGTGCACCCATTTCCTGTGGGTGTTCCCTTGAAGGACTTCCACATTGATTATATATATATATATATGTGTGTGTGTGTGTGAGCACAAAAACAACACACACACACACACACACACACACACACACACATATATATATATATATATGTATGTATGTATGTATGTATGTATGTATGTCTTTGGTTGTTCGGGTTTTCTCCCGCGTAGAATTGGAAGTATCTTCACGACGTTTCGATGAAGTCTCATTCATCATCTTCAGGCTGGTGCTTCCGGCTTGGTGCTTCCGGCTTGGTGCTTCCAGGAGCAATGTGAGATCTCAGCCGGTTCCTCCTTTTAACTGCCAGTGGGGGTTTGTGCTGATTGGGTGGGAGCTTGGCTGCATTTTGATTGGGTGGAGGTGTATTCTGATTGGTAGGGGGCTTGGCTGTGTTCTGATTGGATGGGAGTTTGGCTGTGCTCTGATTGGATGGGGGCGTGTTCTGTTTGGGTGGGGGCCTGGTTGTGCTTGTGTTAGTCTGAGTTGCAGAGGGATTTGAGCTGGTGAGCTGCTTTACTGTTGTTTGGCTTCGTGTTTGTGGTCGTGCCACATCTCCGTGGTGGGCATCAGTTTGCTTAATGTATGGATCTGAGGGGTTTAAAGTGGCTAATAATGCAGCTGTGGTCTGGCTTCCGGTTTGTGGTCTGGCTTCTGGTTTGTGGTCATTATCGGTGTGGGTTTGGGCTTGCTTTTTGCGTGGATGTGTGATAGTGACATCCTGTGTGGTTTTCGTGAGTGTGGGTCTGGTATCATTCTTTGTGTTAGGGACTCGTTTGTCAGTGAGGGCGGGTTTCCAAATGGCTGGTAGGCGGGAGGTATCATCTCGTTTATTCATGCTGTGTGGTCGTTTTTCTATCTCAATAGCTTCTCTGATTATTCTGTTGTTAAAGTGTTCAATTTTGGCAATAGTTCTGGTCTTTTTAAAGTCTATATCATGTCCTGTGGCTTTGAGGTGTTGGACCAGGGAAGAAGTTGGTTCCTCCTTTTTGACTGAGTTTTTGTGTTCTTCGATGCGTGCCTTTATTCTTCTGTTGGTTTGTCCGATGTATGTGGTGGGGCAGGTGGGGCATGGGATTTCATATACTCCTTGATTTTCTAACTCTATTTTGTCTTTGGGGTTTCTTAGGATGGTGGATATTTTTCAGTTTGTGTAGAATGCTGTCTTGATGTTGTGTTTGTGGAGGATCTTGCTGATTCTGTCTGTGGTGCCTTTTATGTATGGGAGGAGGGCTTTGCCGTTTTCTTGTTCACTGTCTTGGATTTTAGTGGGGTTTTCTTTTTGGATTAGGTTAGTGATATTGTTTCTTTGGAATCCGTTGGATGTTAGTACGTTGGTGAGAGTGTGTAGTTCGGTTTTGAGGTGTTGTTCGTCAGCTAAGCGTTTTGTTCTGGAGATGAGTGTCTTGGCTACAGAGTTGATCTGTGCTGGGTGGTGGTGTGAGAGTGCGTGCAAATAGCGGTTTGTGTGTGTTTTCTTCTGGTAGATGGTGTGTCCTAGGGATCCATTGGATTTCTTATAGACTAAGACATCCAGGAAGGGGAGTTGGTTATTGGCTTCTGTTTCCATGGTGAACTGTATTTTGGGGTGTAGGCTGTTGAGGTGTGTGAGGAAGTTGTCCAGTTTATCTTTCCCGTGTGGCCAGATTATGAAGGTGTCGTCTACGTATCTGAGCCAGAGTTTGGGTTTGTGATCGGATTTTTCTAGAGCTTGGGTTTCAAAGTGTTCCATGAAGAGGTTAGCAATGACAGGTGAGAGGGGTGATCCCATGGGTGCTCCTTCTATTTGTTTGTATTTTTGTCCGTTATAGATGAAGTATGTGTTGGAAAGGCAGTGGTTGGTCAGATCTAGGATATGTTTGGGGGGGTTGTATTTGTTTTGGATAGCTGTCAAGGCTTCTTTGATTGGTACTTGGGTGAAGAGGGATACAACATCGAAGCTCACGAGTAGGTCGCTGGGCTGTAAGTTTTGTTTCTTTATGATCTCTATGAACTGGAATGAGTTTTTTACGTGTGAGGTGATGGATTCTGCATAGGGCTGTAGTTGTTTGGGGAGAAATTTGGCTAGGTTTTGTAGAGGTGAGCCTATGGAGCTGACTATGGGTCTGAGTGGTGTTCCTTCTTTGTGTATCTTGGGGAGACCATAGAGCTTAGGGCATCTGGATGATTTTTCTCTGGGAATGATTCTTTGCTGGATCTCTTCGCTGATGGGGGAGGCTTTTATTTTGGATCTGGTGGTTTTTTCTAAGTAGGTGGTGGGATCCGTGCTTAGGGGTTTGTAAGTGGAGTCTTGGAGTAGGTTGGTTAATTTGGTTTGGTAGTCAGATGTGTTCATGACCACCGTGGCGTTTCCCTTGTCTGCTGGAAGGATTATTATGCTAGTGTCTTCTTTTAGGTTAAGTAGTGCTGTCTGTTCCCCTTTGGGTAAGTTGCTTTTGGGGGGCTTGCTGGTGCAGAGGATGTTGGTGATTTCGAGTCTGATTCTGTTAGCGTCATCGGGGTTGATTTTGGTCAGGCTGGTTTCAACTCCGCATATAATGGTTTCAGTGGGGATGTGTTTGGGAGCGACTGCAAAGTTGAATCCTCTGGCAAGGACATTGGTTTCAGCTTTGGTGAGGATCTTATCTGAGATGTTATGCACTGTTTGTTTCATGTGTGGCTGTGAGGGGGGAGGGGTTTGTTTCTGGCGTTCTTTTAGTCTTCGGAGTTTATTGGTATGTGTGTCTGTCTTGAGGGTGGTCTGTGTTTTGGCTCTCCAGGTGGCGAGTTGTTTGGATTTGTCCCAAAGTGTGGGGTGGATCTTGTTGCTGAGTTTGATATATATATGTCAGCTATGTCCCAAATCTAGGGATGAAAAAAGAACACTGTCATTTGATTCGTGGCTGTTGATAATATAAATCCATCAAGTGGAGTTTTGTTTGGCGGACAGGGCCAAGCCCATGGGAGAAGGCCAAAGATTTCACCTTATCAATGCTGGGTTTTTTTTCCTGTTGCTGCTCTTCCATTCAGAATCATACAGGCCATCCTCACCTTACGACCATGACGGAGGCCAACATTTCCATCACTAAGTGAGGCCATTGTTAAGTGGGTTGCACCCCATTTTGCAACGTAGCTCAATCAGCGCCAAGAACGCTTTAGTTCAACTCTAAGCTACGAATATTCTCTTGCACCGCAAGTTCCTGAATTTTGGGGTACCACGATGGGAGGATTTTCATTGCTTAGATCAGGGGTCGGCAACCTTAAACACTCAAAGAGCCACAAAGGTCCTAACCAGAAGCCCCCTGTTCAATTCTGGAGCCGACCCGAAGTCTGGTTCTCCCACCATAGAGTCTCCTCCTAGCACGGCGTCCTTTTTCCTTTACCTGTCCTAACCAAACGCTCTATCAATTGTGGAGACAATCGGCGATAGGGAGCCACAGCAAAGGGATAAAAGAGCCACATGCGGCTCCAGAGCCATAGGTTGCCAACCCATGGCTTAGATCAATGTTTCTCAATTTCAGCAACTTTAAGACCCATGGACATCAACTCCCAGAATTCCCCAGGCAGCATGGGGAGTTGAAGGCCACATGTCTTAAAGTTGCCAAAATTGAAAAATACCCGGTTTAGATGCTACGAGTGTGCAATGCAAAACCTGAATTGGCTTTCACTTCATTGACAGGACATTTATATTAAATTAAATTACTTGCAATGATTTGAAATTAATGTGGAGGGCTGCCTGCCGATTGAATAATTTTCCTCTCCCGTGAGAGATTAAAATAAATGTTCGGTGACCGCTTTCTAAGGGGCTGAGGTGAAGGGGGTCAGTCACTAACCTTACGGGATGGCGAAGCTCCAAGGTTAAACACAAGTTTGTAAAAGAGTCTTCTGCTTGAGCAAGGGGTTGGACTAGAAGGCCTCCCAGGTCCCTTCCCCCTCTCTTCTCCTGTTATTCCTGCTGGCTTCACCCTGTGGGTGAATATCGAGACGCCTGGTGAAATCAGAACATGGGATTTTTTTACACCTTTGGATTCTTCCTGGCTCTTAATGTCCTTAAAGCCTAAAGGAAAAGGGTGACCTTTGAGAAATGAATAATAAGATATGAGAGAGGGGGGGGGGAGGGAGGGAGGGAAGTTAAAAAGGAGGGACAGAAGGAAGAAGAGGAGAACTGGCTAGATCAAGTTTAAACAAAACATTTGTTTTAAATGATTTCTGCCTGACTGTTTATCAGAACAAAGAGCTTGTTATAACCATGGAGAACCTGTGTGTCACACACACACACACACTACATAGAAATTTTATTTTTGTTTTGCTGGTTAATTGAATTACAAATGGTTGTCGCATTTAGTCTAAAGATTTTATAGTTTCCACTGTGTTCCTTTCTTTTTCCCCTTTCCTTTCCTTTTTCCTCTTTCCTTTCCTCTTTCCTTTCTTCCTTTCCTTTCCTTTTTCCTTTCCTTTCCTACGTTTTCTTGCCTTACCTTGCCTTTTTCCTTTCCTCTCCTTTCGTTTCCTTTCCTTTCCTAAATTTACCTTTCCTTTCCTTTCCTCTCCCCTCCCCTTTTCCCTCCTGGACAGGTGAGTGCCTTCCCCCAAATTCCCAAGTTACCTAACTCTCACCCTCCTCCTCATTTTTATTTTTGAAAGAAGCAGAGCCACTCTTGAGTGTAAAAATATTAGATATGAGATTTGCAGTTTCCCAGTGTTCTGTTCTGTTTTTATTTTATTGGAACAATGAATAAATCAGTGCAGAGAATTTACTTCGGTTATAATAGTTGAGAATGATCTTCTAAAATACCCTTCTGAATAAAAAAAAATCCTGCAGGATGTTATACAATACAATAGTAGAGTTGGAAGGGACCTTGGAGGTCTTCTAGTCCAACCCCCTGCCTAGGCAGGAAACCCTATACCATTCCAGACAAATGGCTATCCAACATCTTCTTAAAGACTTCCAGTGTTGGGGCATTCACAACTTCTGGAGGCAACTTCTGTTCCACGGATTAATTGTTCTAACTGTCAGGAAATTTCTCCTCAGTTCTAAGTTGCTTCTCTCCTTGATTAGTTTCCACCCATTGCTTCTTGTTCTGTCTGGATCCCTACTTCCATAAATTTTATCTCTGTAGTTTCAGGTTTGGACTCAATATATTTTGTGTATGTCAAGTTGGAAAACATAATTAAGTTCTCCCTGGCCCAGATTAGCCTGAGAAATGTGGATTAGAACAAAATGTGTTCAGTCATCCTCTCTGAAATACACAAAACTTTATTTTCAGTTTGAGTTATAAATCTACATAATTGTTACTAGCTGACACGGGAAGATAACGAGAAATTCTTCTCCAAGACTTCTATTCATCATTATAAAAATAGAAAGTTAGAGCATCGTGCGTTATGATAAGAGGAAGCAGGAGTGAGTGGGACCCTGAATGGAGATTAAAACCTGGTGATGGATTAGGACAAGAACTTTGGCATTTGGGATATCATATCTAAAATCCTTGCCAATAAAACACCTTTGGAGTTTGTCACCAGGATATGTGGGTGCTGGCTACCAGCTTGGTTGGCTTTAAAAAAATATATCTATGGAGATTCTCAATCAACCAGGTCATGGTTGCCCCAAAGGTGTTTTTTTCTCCAGCTGGACTTTCTTGGTTTTTCTTTTCCTTTGAAAACATTTCACTTCTCATGCAAGATGCTTCCTCAGTTCTGAATGGAATAATTCTTAGAGCTTAAAGAAGCTTCTTGCATGAGAATCCCAAAAGGGCTTTTTTCAAGAGGCAACTGGACTTTCTCATTTTTTTCTTCGAAGACGTTTCGCTTCTCATCCAAGAAGTTTCTTCAGCTCTGATTGGATGGTGGGGAATGGAAGGATTTATCATCCTTGCAGGCAGATGGTCATTTGTGTTCTTTCTGGACAGTTGTTGAGGCCACCTGGAGGTTAATATGACCCTGAGGACACAGATAAACCTCCAAGTGGCCTCAACGATGCTTTAAAGGATGCAAATGACCAGCTGTCTGCAAGGAGTATAAATCCTTCCTTTCCTCACCATCCAGTCAGAGCTGAAGAAGCTTCAAGTGGCCTCAATGACTCTCTTAAAGGATGCAAATGACCAGCTGTCTGCAAGGAATATAAATCCTTCCGTTCCCCACCATCCAGTCAGAGCTGAAGAAGCTTCAAGTGGCCTCAATGACTCTCTAAAAAGGATGCAAATGACCAGCTGTCTGCAAGGAGTATAAATCCTTCCATTCCTTACCATCCGGTCAGAGCTGAAGAAGCTTCTTGGATGAGAAGCGAAACGCCCTCAAAGCAAAACCAGAAAGTCGAGTTGCCTCTTGAAAAAGCACCTTTGGGACAACCATGACCTGGATGACTGAGAATCTCCATTAGACATCTCTTGGATGAGAAGTGAAATGTTTTCAAAGAAACAACAACAACAAGGCCCAATTGTCTTTTGGGAAAAGCACTTGTGGACTTTACAAAAAGAGTTGGACCAATTCATGGAAGTTATGGGGACCAGGGGCTATTAGTCTTGATGGCTGTTGGCTGCATCTGAAGGCAATCTGCTAGGCTTCCTTGTGCAGTTGGTTGGCTGCACCCATCTGTTCTCACAATGGACAACCATGGCACAAAGAAGCCCACTCGTGTCTCAGCAGATGATCTTCAGAGTTTGTTCTGACCTAAGCTTCCCCAGCAGCACGAAACCGAGTCCTCATCCCGATAAACCCCTTTTATTTATATTTACAGTGAATTCCTCTCCAGAAAAGTCTTTCCTCTCCCACCGTCTTTCAAGATAGTTCACAATTCCCGACTTTCATCAGGCTTGGAGAGTGGCCAGGCCCATATCTTTCAGACGCCGCAATACTTGGCAAGAATGCAGGAATGAACTAAGTGTCTCCTGCAAACTCCACTCCCCTTTTGCTCCTCTTTTATTCCCTCTGGGAGGGGCCATTCACCATCCACCTGTAGCTTACTCCCAAGTTGACCCTTGTTTCTTAGATGTTCCCTTTGTCTGGCAACTCTGCATATGCGCACACTGGAAACAGGCTCCAGCTGTTCTTCTGTCCCACTGATGTCTGACTCCGAAGGCAGCTGATAACTGTCAGAAGGCTCTGGCCCCATCTCTGCCTCCGACACAGAGCTCTCATCAGAGCCTTCCCCAGACTCCAGGACTGGCCTATGTTCCTCCCCAACTTCCTCACTGTCCGAATCTGCTGCCAGCTCCACTAGCCATTGGTGGGCCACAACAGAGTGAGCCTGATGGCCCTCAAGGCTAATGGCTTTTGATCCCAACAGCTTCCATGAATCCATCGAATCTTTATTTTGAAGCCGGCCAAGCTAGTAGTCAGCCTCACGTCTCACGGTAGCCAATTCCAAAGCTTAATTACACATTGGATTAATATACATATTTATATCTCCTTGGTTTTTTTTTTACTCTAAGGAAGTTTACTTCTCACATCTAGATGCAATCTGTGCCGTTGTTTGCACAGATGCTTCCTACAAAACCTCCCATCTGCCTCGGGAGATGCGAACTCATTTGAGATCAGAAGGAATCCCCTGTGTTTCTTTCAAACTTCAGTGGGGGTTTACACAATTATTGGGTGGGACATGTGCCTTGTTTGAGAGCCTAAGCTAAAATAGGAATTGAGCTGTTCCTTCCCTTTCTTTCCTACTAGTATGTTTGCTGTCCACTGAATAGCTACGGACGGAATCTGTTTTTATTTGGAAGGTATCTGAGGAAAGAGAATAGAATAACAAAGTTAGAAGGGACCTTGGAGGTCTTCTAGTCCAACCCACTGCCCAGGCAGGAAGCCCTACACCACTTCAGACAAATGGTTATCCAATCTCTTCTTAAAAACTCCCAGTGTTGGAGAATTCACAACTTCGGGAGGCAAGTTGTTCCACTGATTAATTGTTCTTACTGTGTTATAAGATTGCAGTCCTTTCAACAGTTCCAAGAAGGCTCCACAGCAATTTTCCCCACTCAGGTGACCCTGAGGACACAGATAAACCTCCAAGTGGCCTCAACGAGCCTCTAAAACAGTGTTTCTCAAACTTGAAGTCCACAGGACTTAAAGTCGCCAAGTTTGAGAAACACTGCTCTAAAAGGATGCAAATGACCAGCTGTCTGCAAGGAGTGTAAATCCTTCCCTTCCCCACCACCCAGTCAGAGCTGAAGAAACTTCTTGGAGGAGAAAGAGAAACATCTTCAAAGAAAAACCAGAAAGTCCAGTTGCCTCTTGAAAAAGCATCTTTGGGACTCAAAGTGGCCTCAACGACTCTCTCAAAGGATGCAAATGACCAGCTGTCTGCAAGGAGTGTAAATGCTTCCCTTCCCCACCACCCAGTCAGAGCTGAAGAAGCTTCTTGGAGGAGAAGCGAAACGTCTTCAAAGAAAAACCAGAAAGTCCAGTTGCCTCCTGAAAAAAAAAGCACCTTTGGGACAACCATGACCTGGTTGGCTGAGCATCTCCATAGACATTTCTTTGAAGAGTTTCGCTTCTCCTCCAAGAAGCTTCTTCAGCTCTGACTGGATGGTGGGGAATGGAAGGATTTTATACTCCTTGCAGAGTAAGTTAAAACACTCTCTGTTGTGCAGTGGGACCTCCTTAATCATCCAGGGCTTCTGATTGGGATAGATCCTAATACAGTGATGGCTAACCCTTTTTGGATCGCGTGCCGAAAGCGGGGGGAGGGCAGGGGGGCGGGCGTGGATATGCCACACCCATAATGCTATGCGCAAGACCCAAACACGCATGCTCCTCCATGCTTTCGGTGCATTTTTTTCACCATCCTCAGGCTCCAGAGGCTTTCTAGGAGCCTGGGGAGGGCGAAAACAGCCTCTAGCTGGCCCCAGAGTGGGCAGGGAATGGGGATTTTGCAGTATCCTTCCCCTGGAGTGGGCAGGGAATAGGGATTTTGCAGTATCCTTCCCCTAGAGTGGGCAGGGAATGAGGATTTTGCAGTATCCTTCCCCTGGAGTGGGGAGGGAATGAGGATTTTGCAGTAACCTTCCCCTGGAGTGGGGAGGGAATGGGGGTTTTGCAGTATCCTTCCCCTGGAGTGGGGAGGGAATGGGGATTTTGCAGTATCCTTCCCCTGGAGTGGGGAGGGAATGGGGTTTTTGCAGTATCCTTCCCCTGGAGTGGGGAGGGAATGGGGGTTTTGCAGTATCCTTCCCCTGGAGTGAGGAGGGAATGGGGATTTTGCAGTATCCTTCCCCTGGAGTGAGGAGGGAATGGGGATTTTGCAGTATCCTTCCCCTGGAGTGGGGAGGGAATGAGGATTTTGCAGTATCCTTCCCCTGCCACGCCCATCAAGCCACGGCCATAGAACTGGTAGTAAAAAAAATTGAATTTCACCACTAAGTTGCATTGTGCTCCTCTAGATCAGGGTGTCCCAATTTGTGTCCTCAAAACAATCCAGAAGTTGTTGAGAAACATCTGGCAAACATTTCACTGTCTTTAATATAAGCAGAGCCAGTCTCCTAAGAGGGATGTATGCTGGTGCTAAAAGCAGTGACATATGGTCTGATTGTCCCAAATGGGGTAATTAGAATTTAGAGTAATAGAGTCCTGGGAGGTCTTCTAGTCCAACCCCCTGCTTAGGCAGGAAAGCCTACACCACTTCAGACAAATGGTTTTCCAACATTTTCTTTAAAACTTCCAGTGTTGGAGCATTCACAACTTCTGAAGTCAAGTTGTTCCACTGGTTAATTGTCCTAACTGTCAGGATATTTCTCCTTAATTCTAGGTTGCTTCTCTCCTTGATTAGTTTCCACCCATTGCTTCTTGTCCTGCCCTCAGGTGCTTTGGAGAATAGTTTGACTCCCTCTTCTTTGGGGCAGCCCCTGAGATATTGGAAGGTTGCTATCATGTCTCCCCTAGTCCTTCTTTTCATTAAACTAGACATACCCAGTTCCTGCAACCGTTCTTCATATGTTTTAGTCTCCAGTCCCCTCGTCCACTTTGTTGCTCTTCTCTGCACTCTTTCTAGCATCTCAACGTCTTTTTTACATCGTGGCGACCAAAACTGAATTCCGTATTCCAATTGTGGCCTTACCAAGGCCTTATAAAGTGGTATTATCACTTCACGTGATCTTGATTCTATCCCTCTGTTGATGCAGCCTAGAACTGTGTTGGCTTTTTTGGCAGCTGCTGCACAGGGATGGCTCCTATTTAAATGGTTGTCCACTAGGACCCCTTTCACAGTTACTACTACTGAGCAAGGTACCACCTATACTGTACCTGTGCATTCCATTTTTGTTGCCTAAATGTAGAATCTTACTCTTCTCACCATTGAATTTCATTTTATTAGATAGTGCCCAATGTTCAAGTTTGTCAAGATCCTTCTGTATCTTAAGCCTATCTTCTGGAGTGTTGGCTATTCCTGCCAGCTTGGTGTCATCTGCAAATTTAATGAATTCCCCATCTATCCTTATATAATATAATAACATGATAATTATATAATTATATAACCTTACAGCCATGTTTAATTTTGGTATATGCTTTGTCCAATATGTTTGCTCCTCTAGCAAATGTGGGCTCTTTCTTGTGGGACCCCTGGACTTTGCGAGCCTTCGAAAAATAGGTGACCATTGGGATACCACAAAAGCTGTTAAGTGTGAAAAACGGTCATAAGTCGCTTTTTTCAGTGCCATGGAAACTTCAAATGGTCACTAAATGAACTGTTGTTAAGTTGAGGACTACCTGTGGTGAGGAAGCCACAGATCACCTTCATCTCACCTGGAATTATTCTGTGAATGTAAATGTGTAACCTCATTTTCCTTGTTCATAAAGAAAAAAATCCTGAAGTCAAACTCGAGATGTCATGAAACTAAGGACAAAGTTTTTGGAAGTTGGAAGAATTTGTAAGTAAATGCTGCCACCCGTTGGCTGCAGAGTTCATACATGAAATAAGTACATCCATGCTTTTATTCACAGGATCACCATTTGTTAAAATGTATTATACTTTTTAACCATACTTACTCTTATGGTTGTTACTGTTTGATCATTTTAATGTCTACTGGTTTTAATGTTTGCAAGCCGCCCAAAAATTGCCTCTAGAAGAGTTTGGCAGTGCTGTACAGGCAATCCTCAACTTACAACAGTTTGTTTAGTGACCAAAGTTACAACGGCACTGAAGAAAGTGACTTTTGAACTGTTTTTCACACGGCTGTTGCAGTGTCCCTGGGTCGTCCGATCCCCTTTTGCGACCTTCCGACAAGCAAAGTCAACGCCGGATTCACTTAACGTCCGTGTTACTAATGTAACAACTGCAGTAATTCACTTAACAACTCTGGCAAGAAAAATGGGCAGAATTCACTTAACAAATATCTCACTTTAACAGTAGAAATTTTGGATTGAACTGTGGTCGTAAGTTAAGGAGTACTGTTTTTTTTTTTTTTTAAATAAACAAGGTTAGGCTTTCTTGGAGATTTAGATTTTTGGATGGGGAAGAAATTGGTTTTGTTCTTTTCAATATGTATGATATCTTCACACTTTTAACAAGGTACGCAGGTTAAAAAGCACCTCCGTGGCTTCCATAAATTCAGTTCTTTTACAGTTTTAAGATTACAAGGGTGTCCTAACATGGTATGTATCTATCCCAAAATCTTCAATTTATCCTGGAAACACTTCCTCAATCCTTGAAAATCCCTAACCCATTTTTCCACTATTACAGCACACCATAGTCACATGATCAAAATTCAGATGCTTGGCAACTGACTCATACTTATGACGGTTGCAGTGTCCCGGGGATCACCTTTTTCAGCCTTCTGACAAGTCAAGTCAATGGGGAAGTCAGCTTCACTTAACTGTGTTACTAACTTAACAACTGGCAGTGATTCGCTTAACGATCGTGGCAAGAAAGTTGTAATATGTTGCAAAACTCACTCAACAACTATCTTGCTTAGCAACAGAAATTTTGGGCTCAATTGTGGTCATAAGTCGAGGATTACCTGTACATAAATTCAATGAATGAATCAATGAATGGTTAAAATATTCATGACTGGGAGAGACATGGGAACAAGGTCAGCCAATGAATAGACATAGCAACTAAATCAGCCAATGGGAGCTTAAACAGATCTGAGTGTGCAGAGAATTGAAACAGAAACTTAAGCAGTCTGCTGCTCTGAGAAGTAAACTAGCTGTCTGTCTGGGCTTGTCTGCTGAAATGAAACTAACTGCTTGCGTTTGGAAGAACCACCTGTTGGTATTGTAGATTTATTCATCTATTCTTATGTATATAAAGAAGTTAATGAATCCAGCTGACTCAGTTATCTGTGCGTGCTTCTGGATTTGAATTTATGCAACCAACTCTGACATGAATGACATCTTTTTCAGGTAATGGATAACCCAGGAGGAAGGTCACCACATGGTATTATTTCCCTATCAAAATTGGTGAGTGATTAAATTGTTAGAGAAGCTGCCCTCTCAAATGTTCCAATGATGAATCTGTCGACAGAGTGCGTTGCATCCACAGTATTTAATTTGCTTGAATAATATACTTACAGATAGACAAGTTCACTCCATATACAGTTACTTGGACTTTTTTTTTAATACAGTTCATATCCCAATACATTAATACTTTTTTCCCCCTTTAAATTATTTACACAGTACTTATGTACACGGTCTTTCTAAATTCAGTGCATTAGGTCAATAGGTTTTATACAATAATTTACAGAGCGAATATAGTTAAACAGTTAACTTAAATCGGGTTTTTTTTCCTATTAAATTTAGGAATTAATTTAACCTTTTTTCTTAAAAAAAAATATTAATCATTACAACCGATGTAACAAAAGCATGGCAGATTAAAGACGAGGTGAGATGATCATGCTGGGATGGAACTTAAACCAAAGAAACGAAGAAGATGAAGAGGGACGTGGGGGAGAGAGAGAGGTGAACGGTCCCCTCCTGTTTTTAAAGTAGGGATTTTCTCCATGCGCAGAGAGGTCAAGAAAATGGACATTGGGGGCCAATGCATTATTAAAATCTCTCTCCCTCCCCCACCCCACAGAATTTGGCTACCCCACTAAGTACATCACAAGGTTGACAGGCATCGTACGATGTGTTCAACAAGATGCTGGCTTGGTTTTGGCATAAGGGGAACGTCGCGCTATTAATCACACAACCGAGTGGTGGCACCCAGTAGAACCAGGTGGGTGGGGTTGGGAAATTGGTTTTCAGGAGCTACGCTGGGCTACACTTTCCTGAAGGCCTCATCAGCCCAGTCGGGGATTATGGGAACTTATAGGACCGTGATGGCAAACCTATGGCATGCGTGCCTGAAGCAGCATGCAAATCCATGTCGCCTGGCACATGCAGCAGCACCCATTCCTCTTTGGGGTTTCTGGAGCGCATGCATGCGTGACGATCAGCTAGCCTTTGTGCGTGCGGCAGCGCCGGGAACTGGAAGAGCTGGTCTTCTGTTTTCCGGCATGAGCATGCACACTGGCTAGCTAATAATTGTGCACGCATGCGCACCAGTAACCGGAAGACTAGCTGGCAGGCATGCACGCATGCACCGGGAACCAGAAGTTCATGTTCCGACACGCACATGCCCCCTGGGCAGTTCCTCTTCCGGCTTGCGGCCCAGATGAGCGGGCGCTCCCTTTTCAGCACACGGTGCCAAAATGGTTCGCCATCACGGTTATAGGAGGTTATGGTGGCTTGTTCCTGCATGACAAGCTAAGATAGGGGTGTCCAATTTTGGCCACTTTAAGACTTGTGGACTTCAACTCCCAGAATTCCTCAGCCAGCTAGCTGAGGGAGTTGAAGTCCACAAGTCTTAAAGTGGCCAAGGTTGGAGACCCCTGAGCTAAGAGACACCAGGTCCTTCTTCTCCTTAAGATGCACCACGACCTTCTGCCGTGCTCCAACAGAAGATCTGGGTTTGAAATGACCTCATCTGCAACATTCATACACATGCACACGCTAATGGGAGTGACGAGGTGTGTGTCTCTCCCCCCCCCCGGTGACGACCGGATAATGGCGCCACATCACTTGGGTGGGTTAAGTTCCCCAGTGCACGGCAGAGTCGCTCAGAGACCAATAGCTTGCGCTTCCAAGAGATCAAAAGACAGATCAAAAGACTGAGCAACTGCTGTGTTCTCCGGGGGCATTGCTCAACCGTGGTGCCTTGAAGATGGGTGGACTTCAACTCCCAGAATTCCCCACTCAGCATGAATGTAAGATCTGAGTTGCTTACTAGCTGGGAATTTTGGGAGTTGAAGTCCACCCATTTTAAAGCAGGCAGGATTTGGGAATTCTTTTGGAAGAATTTGGGAAGTTGAGGAACACCTACCAAAGATCAGGCCCTGCAGTCCTTCTCCATGTTTGCCAAGCTTCTAGCCAAGACACTAATCCTCGTCTCTAATGTGAGGTTTAGACGAAGCCACAATGCCCTGGAAATGGTTATCAGGGAAAAAGGGAGTTTTAAATAGTCTTCTGTGTACACTGCTGTTGAAAGAAGACAACGAAAGCTAAGCGATTTTGCTTTGGGAGGAGGGAATAAACAGTGGGGAAATTAGCTGAAAGAAATAATGTCAATGTTTTGTCAGGTTCTCAGTAAGGGACAGATTGACAGGACCAGTTCAAAGGACAGCGGAGAGCTGAGATTATAGTGTGCGTTCCTCATCCAGAAGACAGAATAAAACCCTGCATACAGATGAGAAATCTAGCTTGTTAGGAGGAAGGCTGGTTATTGACTTCTCCCTGGTAGATTAAAGATTTTATTTTGCATAAAGAAGTCACGTGTTCAACTAAATCCTTCTTCCCAATATTCTAAGAGCATCGTCCTACAACAGATCTCCAAATTAGTGGCAAAACTCACCTTTGCTGCTCTTTTAAAATCTCACTGTATCACTAAGAGCCGGTTCAGAGACTTCGTTTATGAAGAAATGATGATTTATCCTAACCTCTGATCAACATTGTTTCATCATCTGATTGGGTCAGGTGAGGAATAAGGGGGGGGGTGAGGTGGGGGTGGGGCGTCCAATTTAGGGCTTGGCTTAATAAATGCAGATTTGGGAAGGATTTTTCAATCAAATGCTCAAAAGAGCTCACTTGAAAATGGGGAAGCTGTTTCAGCTCCCACATTATCCTGCTCTCTCAATCCATTCCCATTCAAGAAGCTGGAAATGGCTGCCAATTTAATTCTTTCTTTCGTTTTTATTATTAAATTTATGACACTGCTCTGCTCTGACTCTGGCTGACCGATAAGAATAGATAATGGGGAATTTCCATCAAAGGATGGTTAAGAACCACGAGATGCCTGAAGTGGGTTTGAAGGATAACTATTCCGTACCTGGGGACAACGCTGGCCTGATCAAAAGCACAGCAGGTTGGGTGGCAAAACGGACACCTCTCCGTCATCATTCGGACGTGCTAACTTTGCTTTTTGAAAGGAAAGGGATGGAAAAGACGCTCACCCAAGCATGCACACAGCTATCCCAAAAGCACTGAAAAAGGAACTCTCGCTCCGTTTTTATTGTTATTTCTAAAATGCAAATTAAAACAAAATCATGACTGGTGCTCCCTCCAATCAAAGGAAGAGAGAACAATATTTGGGAGGACTCTCTCCCCTTCAAAAAGTCTGCCACAAATTTAAGATTGGTGCTAGGAATCTTGAAGAAGGGCCTGTTAATCTTCTAGCCCATCTTGTGAGGGATGGCTATTTGGGGGGGAGGGGTTCCTAAAAATCAAGATGGTAGCTGTCACTGTCCTTCTGAAGCCCCATCTCTTGCACACATGTGATGCAAGTAAAAAAGGGGGTACGGGGTAGAATTTGGATCAAAGTTATCGACACCATCTCGAATTTTTTGATCTCTCTCCTTCAGCAACATCCCTGCCTATAGTCCTCCTTTGGGTATGCATTTCCCATCAGCCATCACTGATACACTTTGGCTCAAACACTCAACCAGGCATCGTTGCTTCTGGGATTGCACTGAGTTGGGTTGGGTTGGGTTGGATTGAGTTGCATTAGGTTGGGTTGAGTTTCATTGAGTTGGATTGGGTAGTTACATTGGGTTGGTTAGAGTTGCATTGGGTTGGGTTGAATTGCAGTAGGTTCGGTTGAATTGCACGGGGTTGGTTAGACTTGCATTGGGTTGGTTAGAGTTGCATTGGGTTGGTTAGAGTTGCATTGGGTTGGTTAGAGTTGCATTGGGTTGGGTTGAATTGCACTAGGTTCGGTTGAATTGCATTGGGTTGGTTAGAGATGTGTTGGGTTGGGTTGAGTTGTATTGGGTTGGGTTGAGTTGCATTGGGTTGGGTTGACTTGAGTTGTTTTGGGTAGAGCTGCATTGAGTTAGGTTGGCTGAGTTGTATTGGGCTGGGTTGAGCTGCATTAGGTTGGGTTAGGTTGACTTCTATTGGGCTGGGTTGAGTTGGGTTGAATTGGGGAATAGATGCCTGTTTTTGACTTTCCCAGTCTCAACATTGATCAGGTCAATGCACTAAAAAAATCAGGAGCTAGCTTCTTTTGCAGGGAAGTTGTAAGTTGAGGAGACAGCATAACCACATTGGCAAAATATTTTCACAACAAGGGAAAATGTCTTACCCAAGTAAACTGAAAAAAAACACTTGGCTCTTAGAACATCCCAATCTATCCAAAGTGGAGATGAGTACAAATAATTAGCCCACTCACTGCCCCCAGCAATAGCCTGGAGCTGTCTCACTTTACAGACATCCAGCCATTTCAAGTCCCGAAAGGTTGCTGGAGCTGCTCCGAAATCTCTCAGAAAGCCAAAAGGGTTGGAACAATTCCGCAAGGTCAAAAAAAAAAAAAAAAAAAAAAAAAAAAAAAAAGAGGAGGAAACTTTATTCTCAAGGCGACGGAAAGGAACTGCTAATGAATACATCAAGTGAGAAAATGAACAGCAGGGAAAGTCTGGGGGAATTTTCTGCAGTTTGTGCCCTGCGGTCTGCGTGGGCCTCTTCTCCTCGTGGAAATGGAATAAAACATCAGAAAAAGGAGGTAGAAATTTCATGTTGTCAGACAACACTACAAGTGAATCATCAGCCATCGGAAGAGAGCTTCCCCCAAAAGTCATTTCTCTCCCTAGTCCCAACTTATTTCAGGCGTTGCTAAGAGCAAATGGGTCAAAGGAACGAATGGTTCTTCTGCCTCTGAACTGGATTATCTTTCTAAAACTTGAAATTGCATCTAGTTTGCTGAGGTCAGGCCCATGTAAAGGCTGAAGGCAAAATAAAACAATTTAAACAACGGGTGTTCCCCCACCCTCAGGGCATGGAGCAAGAGATGGGAAACCAAAAGCAAATGCCATCTGATAAATGCTCGCTTTAATCAGAGTTTCTCTTTCTCCCCCTGGTATTTTTTGTTTTTTTGTTTTGTTTTTCTTTAGTTGTGCTTTCAGGTCACAGGAGGAAAATAAAAATAAAACTAAATAAAAATTATATCTAGCTCTTCTGCTCAGTTAAAACCTTATTTCCTTTTTTTTTTCCCCCGACAGCCTTGTGATGCAACCTCCTCGGACTAACCTTTACAAAACCCGTTTTTTTTGCTCATTGCAAGACACAGTACTTTTTGTAATCGGACTCAAAATCTTCATCCATGCTACTGGTATCCGCCATATTCTTGCCCTCAGTCTTTGGCAAAAATTGTGCATAGTCCACCCCTTGCTGTTCGTAGAAAAGGATGTAGGCAGAATCTGTGTCGATTTCATCGGGATGCAATTCCTGAATGGAGGAAGAGAAGAAGAAGAAGAAGAAGAAGAAGAAGAAGAAGAAGAAGAAGAAGAAGAAGAAGAAGAAGAAGAAGAAGAAGAAGAAGAAGAAGAAGAAGAAGAAGAAGAAGAAGAAGAAGAAGAAGAAGAAGAAGAAGAAGAAGAAGGGACTATTAGGGAACAGTCCTTGGAATAATGCAATATTATTTTAAAATTTTAAAATTTACAAAATGCCGAAAACAGCTGAAAACTCTTGTTCTAATATTACCGCCGATTGTTTGGGATCAGGGAGGCTGGTATATAGCAGCTTATTATAAGGATGTTGCAGGAAATAGCAATAGACCAGGGATCCCCAACCTTTCGGGCCTCAGGAACCACTAAATTCATAATTTTAAATCCCGCGGATCACAGATATGATCTGCCTAATGACCAACTGGGTGGGCGTGGTTAGGCGGTCATGTGACTGGGTGGACATGGTCAATTGATGTCACTCACGTCGAGGGGCGCCTCGCCAGCCTCGACTCACTCCTCCCCTCCCAGCCACTCCTCGCCTTCCCGCCCGGGCTCCTTATGGCCCCAACAGGAAGCAGTTGTTGGAGCTAAGCAGCCACCATGAGAAAGAGTTGGCAAAACAGCTGGCTCAGTTCCAATTTTATCTGGCCGAGAAGGAGGCTCAGCAGAAGCACCTCACTGAGGACTAGGAGCATAGGCTTTCCAAGCAGAGGGAAGACCTGCGGGAGTGCAAGGCCAGGTACTGGCCCCTCGGAGGCTCAGTGGGCTGAGATGGTCAGCTAGTTCCAAGCTATAATGCAGTCCCACTGGAACGAGGCCCTCCGGCTCTTCTCCACCAGTGGCGCTTCCCACCAGCCTTCGCCCAAAGCCCCACACCAGGAGGCTGAAGCAGACCCCAAGTCAGACTTTCTGCCCCCTCTGATCCGCACAAAAAGACCCCAAAGGGGGAGACAACACAAGCCTTCATTGCAAGTCGTTTGAGGAGCCCTGATTTAGTGTAAAATAAAAAATGCAAATAATTTTTCCGCGGAACCACCAACATTTTCTCACGGACCACCAGTTGATGACTAAGGCACCAGGTTAGAAACTGGGATACCATGAGTTCTACTCCAACCTTAGACATGAAAGTCGGGCTGGGTGACTTTGAGCTAATCACCAGAAGATGGTGAGTTCTAGTCCCACCTTAGCCATATACCGTATTTTTCAAAGTATAAGACGCAACTCCCCCCCCCCCCCAAAAGAGAGGGTGAAAAATCTGTTTGTGTCTTATACAATGAATATAGCACTTTTGGCCTCTCAAAACCCCGCCCCCTTGACAAAAATGGACATGCAGAGGGTTTGGGAGGCCTACAAAGTGCTCCTGGGGGCTGGAGAGGTCAAAAACGAGTGAAAAATGGGCTGGTTTTTGTTGTTTCTGCCCCCCTTCCCCCAGGAGCCCTCTACAAGCCTCCTAAAGGCTATGCATGCCCTTTTTTGGCGAAAAACGGGCTGCTTTTTGCTTGTTTTTGCCCCCCCTCCAGCCCCCAGGAGCACATTGCAGGCCCCTCAAACTCTCTGCATGCCCCATTTTTCACCAAAAACGAGGTGTGCAGAGGGTTTGGGAGATCTGCAGAGTGCAAAAACTTTCTTTTTTAGTTTACCTCGGCAAAATCTTGGTGCGTCTTATACTCCGAAAAACACGGTAAGTCAGCTGGGTGACTTGGGGCCAAAGACCAGGAGATGGCGAGTTCTAGTCTTGCCTTAAGCCATGTAAGTCGGCTGAGTGACTTTGGGCCAAACATCAGGAGATGGTGAGTTCTAGTCCTGCCTTAGACAGAAAAGCTGCCTGGGTGACTTTGAGCCAGTCCCTCTCTCTCTCAGGCAAACTCACCTAACAGGGTTGCTGTTGCGGCGAAAATAGGAGGGTGAAAGTGGGTTGGACACGTTTCTCACCTTGAGTTATTTGTGAAGAAATAATCAAGGTGGGATATAGACAAGCAAATAAACAGATCCTGTTGAAAAGCTTGGAAAATGGCAGGATGCAGTAAAAGACACGGATACATCCCCTGGAACAAGGGTCAGCAACCCGAAACACTCAAAAGAACCACAAAGGTCCTAACTGGAAGTCCCTCCCTCCTTTCGATTCTGGAGCCAACCGGAAGTCCGGTTCCCTCACCATAGAGCAGGGGTGTCCAAACTTGGGAACTTTAAGACTTGTGGACTTCAACTCCCAGAATTCCCCAGCCAGCATGGCTGGCTGGGGAATTCTGGGAGTTGAAGTCCACAAGTCTTAAAGTTCCCAAGTTTGGACACCCCTGCCATAGAGTCTCCTCAAGGCACGACATCGTTTTTCCTCTACCTGTCTTTTTCCTCTCCCTTTGCTTTTTCCAAAAGGCAACTGGACTTTCTTGGGGTTTTTTTTTTTTCCTTTGAAAACATTTCGCTTCTCATCCAAGAAGCTGCTTCGGTTCTTAGATGAGAAGCGAAAGGTTTTCAAGGGAAAACAAAAACCCCAAGGAAGACCAGTTGCTTTTTGGAAAGTGCCTTTGGGACAAAGGTGTCCTGAGTGATCGAGAAGCTCCATAGACATTGTGTCTTCTCGCTTTTATGTATGTCAAAGGTTCCAGCAGCCTTCAACAAACCCCCTCACCATTAGGCAATGAATGGCCCCGATGAGCAAGGCGGCTCAGGGAGATGGTCTTAGTGGACCATCAATGAAATAAGAGCCACCATTGGGCAGCAGCTGCCAAAAAAGCCAACACAGTTCTAGGCTGCATCAACAGAGGGAGAGAATCAAGATCACGTGAAGTGTTAATACCACTTTATAAGGCCTTGGTGAGGCCACACTTGGAATATTTGCATTCAGTTCTGGTTGCCACGATGTAGAAAAGATGTGGAGACTCTAGAAAGAGTGCAGAGAAGAGCAACAAAGAGGATTAGGGGACTGGAGACTAAAACATATGAAGAATGGTTGCAGGAACTGGGTCTGTCTAGTTTGATGTCCTAACCAAAAGCCGTATCAATTGTGGATTTGACTGGCAACAGGGAGCCGCACCAGAGGGATGGAAGAGGTTGCTGACCCCTGCCTTGGAAGAATGTCCAGACCTAGCTAAGAGGTCTGGAGTATCTATAACAGCAATAAATATCCTGTGGCGTATTATCTTAAGTATAGGGCAACCTAGACCAGGGGTTGGGGAACGATGGCCCCTTTATGACTTGTGGACTTCAGCTCCCAGAATTCCCATGCTGGCTCGGAATTCTGGGAGTCGAAGTCCACAAGTCATAAAAGAGCCATCGTTCCACACCCCGGTCTAGACCAACATTGTCTCCAATCCACAAGGGCCACCACCAACTTTCAACATGGAGCAACGCAAGTGGAAAAGAACCTCATCCACTTCAAGGTCTTCTGAGACAGACAATTGATGGGCACCCAGGAACAGGCTGCTATTGTACAAGTGGGCCAAAAGAAAATCGTGATAGCATCCAATGTCCTGAAATCATCATCATTATCTTCTTTTAATACTCCCATAATCCCTTGCGGAATGGAGCCTGGGAAACTGAATGGAGCTGAGTGTTTACTGGCCGGATGCCGTACCTGTCGCCAATGCGGAGTTTTGTTCGGCAGATATATTCTCACTGTGCCCAGAGAGAGAAATATCTGACTCTATCTAAGATTGAACTCACAACCTCCTGATTGTGAGGCGGGAGCACCCCCTCTAGGCCACCACACCACACCACTCCAATGTCTTGAAACCATGGTGGCTCATTTCAGGGCACTGAGGTTCCTATGTAATGAAAGATCTCGTGGGAAGCTTTTCTGTTCTTCCCCTTAAGCCCGCAAAACGGCTTACCTTACAGCTGCTGTCGTTGTAACAGTACCATTTGTCATTTGGATTTTTGGCATAGGTGACATAATGACCTCCTCCCATAATTCCTGAATGGCACTGGAAGAGAAGAGAGCCAAGACACCAAAGTTATTCACTGATTCAACTTCTCCATCCTTTCCTTCCTGTCAAAGGAAAAGGGAATTAACCAGGTGCGATGGGGATACCTGTCAAACCTGGAAGCCATCTTTTGCATTGGGCCTTCAGGCCTGCCACATTTCCTACTGTGGGAAAACGGGAGGGGGGGATTAATACAATATAAGACAATACAACAGCAGAGTTGGAAGGGACCTTGGAATGGGTCTTCTGTCCATCCCTGTAATTTGTCAATCTATCCTTCCTGTACGATTAACAATGGCAGGGTTTCTTAAACTTACAATACAATACAATAGTAGAGTTGGAAGGGACCTTGGAGATCTTCTAGTCCAACCCCCTGCCTAGGCAGGAAACCCTATACCGTTTCAGACAAATAGCTATCCAACATCTCCTTAAAGACTTCCAGTGTTGGGGCATTCACAACTTCTGGAGGCAAGTTGTTCCACTGGTTAATTGTTCTAACTGTCAGGAAATTTCTCCTTAGTTCTAAGTTGCTTCTCTCCTTGATTAGTTTCCACCCATTGCTTCTTGTTCTACCCTCAGCTGCTTTGGAGAATAGCTTGACTGCCTCTTCTTTGTGGCAACCCCTGAGATATTGGAAGACTGCTATCATGTCTCCCCTAGTCCTTCTTTCCATTAAACTAGACATACCCAGTTCCTGCAACCATTCTTCATATGTTTTAGTCTCCAGTCCCCTAATCCTCTTTGTTGCTCTTCTCTGCACTCTTTCTAGACTCTCCACATCTTTTTTACATCGTGGCGACCAGAACTGAATGCAGTATTCCACGTGTGGACTCACCAAGGCATTATAGATGGAGTCAAGGCCCCCTTGGCCTGCAGCTGCGATGAGCTGACTGGGAGGCATCTCTGATTTTGGATGGTGCCTGATTGGACCATGTGATGGACATGTGGGTGCTGGGTAGAGACTTTCTTTTGGGTGGGGAAAACCTGGAAGCTTTCAGATTCGGGTTTTCCCAGATGTGCCAATATGACATCTCTAATAAAATGGAACTTTGAGGAACTTCGAGCCTCAGAGTCTTCTTTCGTTGGGGGTATTACTTGGAATCTTGACACTACCATTTTAAACGGTGGTGTCTTCTCCAAGGTGTTTTTTCCAAAAGGCAACTGGACTTTCTTGGGGTTTTTTTTCCTTTGAAAACATTTCGCTTCTCATCCAAGAAGCTGCTTCGGTTCTTAGATGAGAAGCGACAGGTTTTCAAGAGAAAACAAACACCCCAAGGAAGACCAGTTGCTTTTTGGAAAGTGCCTTTGGGACAAAGGTGTCCTGGGTGATCGAGAAGCTCCATAGACATTGTGTCTTCTCGCTTTTATGTATGTCAAAGGTTCCTCAAGACCCAGCAGCCTTCAACAAACCCCCTCACCATTAGGCAATGAATGGTCCCGATGAGCAAGGCGGCTCAGGGAGATGGTCTTAGTGGACCATCAATGAAATAAGAGCCACCATTGGGCAGCAGCTGCCAAAAAAGCCAACACAGTTCTAGGCTGCATCAAGAAGAGGGAGAGAATCAAGATCACGTGAAGGGTTAATACCACTTTATAATGCCTTGGTAAGGCCACACTTGGAATACGGCATTCAGTTTTGGTGGCCACGATGTAGAAAAGATGTGGAGACTCTAGAAAGAGTGCAGAGAAGAGCAACAAAGAGGATTAGGGGACTGGAGACTAAAACATATGAAGAACGGTTGCAGGAACTGGATATGTCTAGTTGAATGAAAAGAAGGACTAGGGGAGACATGATAGCAGTGTTCCAATATCCCAGGGGTTGCCACAAAGATGAGGGAGTCAAACTATTCTAGAACTGAGGAGAAACTTCCTGACAGTGAGAACCATTAATCAGTGGAACAGAAGTTGCCTCCAGAAGTTGTGAATGCCCCAACACTGGAAGTCTTTAAGATGTTGGATAGCCATTTGTTTGAAACGGTATACGGTTTCCTGCCTAGGCAGGGGGTTGGACTAGAAGACCTCCAAGGTCCCTTCCAACTCTACTATTGTATTATTGTATTCTCCAAGGCACCTGAGGGTAGAACAAGAAGCAATGGGTGGAAACTAATCAAGGAGAGAAGCAACTTAGAACTAAGGAGAAATTTCCTGACAGTGAGAACAATTAATCAGTGGAACAGAAGTTGCCTCCAGAAGTTGTGAATGCCCCAACACTGGAAGTCTTTAAGAAGATGCTGGATAGCCATTTGTCTGAAACGGTATAGGGTTTCCTGCCTAAGCAGGGGGTTGGACTAGACCTCCAAGGTCCCTTCCAACTCTGCTATTGTATTGTATTGTAAGTTTAAGAAACCCTGCCACTGTTAATCGTACAGGAAGGATAGATTGACAAATTGCAGGGATGGACAGAAGACCCATTCCTTGTACCCCAACCGGCTTGTACAAATGCAGCTAGTCCTTGACTTACAACCGTTCGTTAAGTGACCGTTCATAGCTACAATCGCGCTGTATAAAATGACTCATGACCGTTTTTCACCTTTACGATCTCTGCCGCTTTCCCTGCGATCAAAACTCAGATGCTTGGCAAATGGCTCAGATTTACGACGGTTGCAGTGTGACAAGCCAAGTCAATGGGGAAGCCAGATTCACTTAACAACAACGGCGTTACTAACTTAACAACTGCGGTGATTCATTGAACATCTGTGGCAAGAAAGGTCGCAACATAGGGCAAAACGCTCTTAAAAACTGTCTTGTTCAGCAGCAGAAATTTTGGGCTCAAATTTTGGGATCAATTGTGGTCGTTGTCAACCCTGGAGTAAGTCGTAAGTCAAGGACTACCTGTAATTGTGATGATTAAGCCTGGATAGACCCTGCTGAACCCCCTGCTCTTCCCTTTGGGATAGTTTAAGTGAACTCCTCTGGAACTTTCATGCAGTAAAGGTAAAGGTTCGCATATATGTGCCAGTCGTTCCTGACTCTAGGGGGCGGTGCTCATCTCCGTTTCAAAGCCGAAGAGCCAGCGCTGTCCGAAGACGTCTCCGTGGTCATGTGGCTGGCATAACTAAACGCTGAAGGTGCACGGAACACTGTTGCCTTCCCACCAAATGTGGTCCCTATTTTTCTACTTGCAGTTTTTAACGTGCTTTCGAACTGCTAGGTTGGCAGAAGCTGGGACAAGGAACCGGAGCTCCCTCTGTTACGCAGCGCTAGGGATTCGAACCGCTGAACTGCCGACCTTTCTGATCGACAAGCTCAGCATCTTAGCCACCTTCATGCAGTAGCTCAGCCCAAATCTGAGCTGGGAAGAAACCCGTCGAGCCTTCAACCAGATGGCAACTGGGATACCTACCGAAATTGCATATAAGTTATAAATGGGATTAATACAGATTTCTCCTCTTTGGTCATCCGCCAGTTCCTCTTCCCGGCAGGCTTCCAGGGGACCGTTGAGACTGTGGTTGCTGGAGGAGCTCAGCTTGCAAAGGTATCCGTTGGATAGCTGCCCCTCATTGTCCTGAGCAGCCACCGGTTCTCCCGAACCGTCCCCCAAATTCTGCGGCTCCCTGCCCGGGGAGTCCAATGCGGCCTTTGGATCTGGCTGGGTACCGTTCTCTCGACTTGTGTCCAGGTTCTCTTTGCTGCTCGAGAGTTTGTTTTTACAGAGCTGGGGGAGGCGAAGGCGCCCCTTACTTCTGCCCATAGTCCTGGGGCTACTGGTGGGGCTAAGGTTTTTACTGGCCGAAGAGCTGGGCGGGCACTTCCTCGCGGAGGACGGCGATGCTGGAAAGAAAGAGATGGGTGAGTGCTTTGCAGATGAATTAGTGTGGCTACTAGAGGTGTGGACTTCAACTCCCAGAATTGAGGGAGGGCTTGCTGCCTGCTCTTCCCTCCCACCAGTCTCCTTCTGGTTGCTTTGAAGGGATGCTTGGAGACTGTGTGGCTCCTTTCAATTTAGGGAAATGCACCTGCTTTCACAAAGGAATGTTTCCTGTTGTAATAAAGATGCCTGTTGTAACCGAGGCTAGCCCAAGAGGATGAAGCAAACTCCTGGTCCCGACAAAAAAACCCTTTTATTAATTTACAGTGAATTCTGCTCATTTAAATCCATCAAAATCTTTCAAGGGAGGATTTATAGTCACAGACCTTATCTGGCTTGGAGAGCTGCCAGGCCAATATCTGCAGAACTTGGCAAGGAGTCTCCGAGAGTCACGAACCAATTAAGGGAACTAATGGCCTCCTGCAAACTCCACTCCCCTTTCGCTCCTCTTTTATTCCCTCTGGGAGGGGCCATTCACCGTCCACCTGTGGCCTTACTCCCAAGTCGACCCCTGTTCTTTAGCTGTTCCCTTCGTCTGTCAGCTCTGCACATGCGCACACTGGGAACAGGCTCCAGCTGTTCTTCTGCCTCACTGATGTCTGACTCTGAAGGCAGCTGATAACTGTCGGACGGCCCTGGCCCCATCTCTGCCTCCGACACAGAGCCCTCATCAGAGCCTTCCACAGACTCCAGGACTGGCCCATGCTCCTCCTCAACCTCCTCACTGTCCGACTTTGCTGCCAGCTCTGCTGGCTGCCGGCAGGCCACCCCAATGCCCTTTTAGAGTGGGTGGGCCAGACAGAGAAAGCCATAACTCAAGCAGAGACACACTCGCACCCTCCTTTTACAGTTTGGCTGTAAGTTGGCCTTAAGAGTCGGGACACAGGTAATCCTCGCACTACAATTATTCATTGAGCAGCCCTTTGAAGCTACAATCGCTCTGACAAAATTGATTCCCCACCGGTCCTCATAGTTACGCCTGTCACAGCATCCCCTCAGTCGTGCGATCAAAATTTTGGCACATGTATTTATGACAGTTGGGAGTGTGCAGTGACTTAGAGGTGGAGCTCTCGTCTCACAATCAGAAGGCTATGAGTTCAATCCTAGGTAAAGGCATATATTTCTCTCTCTGGGCACAATGAGAATATATCTGCTGAATAAAACTCCACATTGGTGACAGGTACGGCATCCGGCCAGTAAACACTCAGCTCCGTTCAGTTGCCCAGACTCTACCCTGCAAGGGATTATGGGGTCGTTAAAAGAAGATAATGTATTTACAACAGTTGCAGCTTGCTGGGTGTGTGTGTGTCATGGGACCTTCCCAGCCAGCTGCCGACAAGCAAAGACAAGAGGGGAAGCAGGATCCACTTAATGACTGTGTGGTTCACCGAATGGCAGCAATTCACTTAACAACCCCATAACAAGAAAGACTATAAAACTGGGCACGACTCACTTAACGACTGCCTTGTTTAACCATGGAAATGGTCCTAAGTCGAGGACTTCTTGCGGATCCCTTGCCAATGGGGGCCAAGCAACTCTTGTTTTGACGCTCTGCGGGGCAAGACCCCAAACTCCTACCTCTAATATTATTTAAGATGCCCGAAGCGTTGAGAGAGGAAGGGCTCCGGGTGAGGACGTCGCCCTCTCCGGCCACAGTGCCGGTCCGCTGCTCCGTCCACCGACACTCCTCCGGCAGAATCAGGGGCTCCGCAGGATCGTCAGCCTGCGGCGTCAGCAGCTTTGGCGGCCAGCAGCTCAGGTCTCGTGGCATGAGGAAGGCACTTGGGTCAAAGCTCTCCCGAGGAAACTTGACGATTTTTTGGGATTTTATCCAGCGGCCGTTGACAAACTGGAAGCGCTTTAAGTGGATGATCTGGAGGGAGACAAGCAAGAGGGGAGTCGGGTGAGGGCTCCCTTGTTCAAACGCCTTCCGTTTAAAGCAGAGGGACTCCACCTTTGGCAACTATAAGCCTGGTGGAATTCAATTCCCAGAATTCCCCAGACAGCCAGCATGGCTGGCATCTATAGCAGAGGTGTCCAGCTTTTATGACTGCAATGGGCAGTCTTTAGTACAGGCATAAAGGAGGGCTACCTGCATGTCTATCTGGGGGAGGGAGGGAAAGGGAAGGGAAGGAAGTGGGAAGAGAAGGGAAGAAGGAAAGGAAAAGAAAGGAAAGAATGGGATGGGATGGGATGGGATAGGATAGAATATGGAATGGAATGGAATGGAATGGAATAGAATAGAATAGAATAGAATAGAATAGAATTCTTTATTGGCTAAGTGTGATTGGACACACAAGGAATTTGTCCTTGGTGCAGATGCTCTCGGTGTACATAAGGAGAATAAAATAGAATATATTCATCAAGAATCATAAGATATAACACTACACTACACTTATAGTGATAGTTATAGGTTACTAATACGCAATCAAATTGTACTAAATATAAGATGCAAGCAACATGGTTATAGTAATAAATGGGAAGAGATAGGTACTAGGAAGAAAGAAAAGAATAATAGTAATACAATCTTAGTAGGTAATGTAACAGTGTTGTGGGGATTAGTTGTTTAGCAGAGCGATTGCATTCAGGAAAAAAACTGTCCTTGTGTCTAGTTGTTCTGGTGTGCACTGCCCTATAACACTGCACGCTCTGTGTGTGTGTGTGTGTGTGTGTCTGTCTGTGTGTGTGATGTATGTGTCTGTGTGTGTCTGTGTGTGTGTGTGTAGGCAGACAGACAGACAGACAGACAGACAGACAGACATATACCTATACCTACATAGGAAAGTTAAGGAAAAGAAAGGAAGGGAAAGGAAGGGAAGGGAAGGAAAAGTCCTTGTCAGAAACTGTGCTTGGCCTGGCTGAAGTCAGAAAAAGAGACGATCTGCTGGCCTACCAGGATGGGGGGCAACCTCCACAGGTCTAGCTTCTTGGTGGCCAGGCAGTGGGTCCTACACTTGGAACAATAGTACATTTCATCTTCGCCCAGCTCCTCCTCGCTGGTGAAGGCCCGCAAGCAGCTGTCCAGGTTGATGGGCTCGGCCTGAGCACGCTGGCTCTGCTCCACGCTCCGGTGCTCCTCTGCTATCTGGAGACAGGAAAGAAACCGAAGGGTGAGAGAGCTTTCGGGAAAGGTTTCCCTCTTTGGGAAAAGCAATATCGCCCCTTCCCCTTCCCTCTAAATCACGTGCAGAATCCCTCGGTCCCTTTTCAAGGAAGAAATTAATTCATGCATCGGGTCCTTTGTGAGGAAAACCTTCTTCCAGAGATCCCTAACTCTGGCCACTTTGTGACTTGTGGATTTTACCGTATTTTTCGGAGTATAAGATGTACATTTGTGTCTCCCAAAAGGAGGTGAACATTTCTGTGCATCTTATAGACTCAACGTTGCCAAAGCCCTGCCCACCAGTCAGCCATTTTTTGGCCTCCACACGGCCTGTTTTCAGCCTTTTTCAGGCCTTTTTCCAGCCTGTTTTGGGGGCTTTTTTTCAGCTCATTTTCAAGGCTTTTTGGGCAATTTCTTTTGGCCCAAAAAAGTCTCAAAAGCGGCCCAAAACAAGCCTGAAAATGGGCTGAAAAAAGCCTCAAAAACAGACCGAAAAAAGCCTCCAAAACGGGCTCAAAAGCACCTTAAAAATGGGTAGAAAAAGAGGTGGGAAAGGCCCGAAAAAGGGGCACACAGAGGCCAAAAATCTTTTGTTGTTGTTGTTGTTTTCCTCTTCTAAATTTAGGTTCGTCTTATAGTCAGGTGCGTCTTATAATCCGAAAAATATGTTTAATTCCATGCTGGCTGAGAAATTCTGGGTGTTGAAGTCCACAAGTCATAAAGTTGCCGAAGTTGGAGAGAGGATCTCTCAGTATATACCAAGCAGGTTATACCCCGTTTTCCCGAAAATAAGACCTCCCTGGATAATAAGCCCAATTGGGCTTTTGAGTGCAGGTGCTAAAATAATCCCTCCCCCCCCCCACAAAAAAATAAGCCCTTCCTGGAAATATTTAAACGCCTGGGCAGCCGGCCTCTGCTATTTCCTCTGGTTGCTTGCCCCACAAACAATACAAGGTGAGGAGGCAAGGCCGGGGGGGGGGGGGGGAGAGAGAGGGGAACAGCCCCATGTTTCCCACACACCCATATCTAACGGCCGCTCCCGCAACCCTAGTCCTCGCGCCCCTTCTGTCACGCTAATGGCCGTTGCAAAAAGAGTGGCAGGCCCAGTGATGTGCAACACAGCAGCAGCCATGAGGTGACTACATACGTTGCCTCCTGCACCTCAAAAATAATAAGACCTCCCCGAAAATAAGGCCAAGCGCTTATTTTGGGGGGGGGATCAAAAGAAAATAAGACCCTGTCTTATTTTGGGGGAAACACGGTAGCGAGATTCCATCCGTTCATGTAAGCAAATAAAAGATTAGACACAATTGCAATTCACTGTGTGGTTTCTGGGTTTCAGCCTGACAAAGCAAACGTATACAGGTAGGTCCTTGACTTACAACCATTCGTTTAGTGACCAGACTGGAAAAAAATGACTTATGACTGTTTTTCACTCTTACGACTGTCGCAGCATTCCTTTGGACACGTGATCAAAATTCAGATGCTTGGCAACTGGGATGTACTTAAAACCACAATTGAGCCCAAAATTTATTATGTTGCTTAGCGAGAAATTTGTTAAGTAGGTTTGGGCCCATTTTACGACTTTTCTTGTCATATTTGCTAAGTGAATCACTGGAGTTGTTAAATTAGTAAGGCAGTTGGCGAAGTGAATCTGGCTTCCCCACTGAATTTGCTTGTTAGAAGATTGCAAAGGGGGATTGTATGACCCCCCCGGGACACCGCGACCGCCATGAATATGAACCAGCTTTCAAGCATCCAAATGTCAATCATGTCACCATGGGGACCTTGCAACAGTCATAGGTGTGAAAGATGGTCATAAGTCATTGTTTTCAGGGCCGTTGTAACGTTGAACGGTCACTAAATTAACTGTTGTAAGTCGTGGACTACCTGTATTTATGAATGTCCCAGAGTCGTGTGATCTCCTTTTGCGACCTTCTGACAAAGTCAATAAGGGGGCCCGATTCACTTAAGAACCATGTTACTAACTTAACAGCGGCAGCAAGGGTGAAATCCTCCCACTTCGGCTGAACCCATAGGGACAATTGTCCCTGGTTCTATGAACCAGTAGTAAAAAAAAGCTTCCGACATCCACGCAGCTCGCACTCGTCGGAAGCTTCCCCCCCTGCCACTTTTTAAAGCATTTTTTTCCTGCCCATTTGCCCAAATCGGCAGGAAAAAAAATACTTTAAAAAGTGAAAAGTTGGACACGCCCACCCATCACATGACTCCTGCAAGCCACACCCACAGAACCGCTAGGCATAAAAATTAGATTTCACCACTGAGGTGCAGTGATTCACTTAGCAACTGTAGCAAGAAAGGTCGCAAAGCGGGGCAAAATTCACTTAACCACAGGAGTCATAAGAAGGAACAGGCCTAGGATTTACGCCAAAGGTTTTCGGTTTCTTTACCCGTTCTTGTGAGGTCTGGTAGCGGAGGTGAAGCGCGGTGGGATCCCAGTCGACAGCGAGGTTTGCGTTCCCCATCAGAGCTCTTTCTTCTGTGCAATCGATTTTACACCCGTAGCAAAACCTAAATGGGAGGCAGAGGCGAAGAGGGCAAAAGACGGTGATCTCTAGGCAAGAGAGGTGTTGTGACCGAGGCTTCCCAAGAGCAGGAAGCAGACTCCTTGCCCTGACAAAAACCCCTTTTATTAATTGACTGTGAATTCTTCTCATTCACATCCAGCCAAGTCTTTCAAGGGAGGATTTACAGTCACAGACCTTATCTGGCTTGGAGAGCTGCCAGGCCGATATCTGAAAAACTTGGCAAGGAGCCTCCACGAACCAATTAAGTGAACCAATTGTCTCCTGCAAACTCCACTCCCCTTTCGCTCCTCTTTTATTTCCTCTGGGAGGGGCCATTCATTGTCCACCTGTGGCCTTAATCCCAAGTTGACCCCTGATCTTTAGCTGTTCCCTTCATCTGGCAACTGCACATGCGCACACTGGGAACAGGCTCCAGCTGTTCATCTGCCTCACTGATGTCTGCCTCTGACTCCAAAGGCAGCTGATAACTGTCAAACGGCCCTGGCCCCCTCTCTGCCTCCGACACAGAGTCCTCATCAGAGTTTTCCCCAGGCTCCAGGACTGGCCCTTGTTCCTCCCTAACCTCCTCACTGTTCGAATCTGCTGCCAGCTCTTCTGGCCGTTGGTGGACAAGAGGAACTGATTCACCTCAATGGGATTGGCCTCTCCCCCTTACACCAGCAGAAGGTGGAAACTCTGGACCCTGTCAGGCAAAGATTACCGGCTGGTGGGGTCCAAGAGAAGAGCCTTTTCTGCTGTGGCTCCTGCCCTCTGGAACATTGTGCCCCTTGAGGTGTGATCCACCCTCTTGGCCTTCTGGAAGGGCCTGTACACTTGCTCCATTCAATACTGGAAATGATTAGTAGTTTAAAAGAGGATTCCACCTCCACACTGTTATGTATTGATTCTTTCCTTAGCTTTTTTTGTTAATTTTAATGTTTAATAGGTAGTGTTTTAATGTTTTATATTTTATACTGTTGGTTTTTTTTTCATGTGGGTAAGCCACCCAGACTTATTTGAAATACAGATGAGTGGCATGTAAATTTAATACATGGATAGATGAATAGATGATTGATAGATAGATGATAGATAGATAGATAGATAGATAGATAGATAGATAGACAGACAGACAGACAGACAGACAGACAGACAGACAGACAGACAGACAGATTAAGTAGATAAGTAGGTAGGTAGGTAGGTAGGTAGGTAGGTAGGTAGGTAGGTAGGTAGGTAGGTAGGTATAGATTAAATAGAGAGATATAGATAAGACAGACAGACAGACAGACACAGACAGATAAGAAATATAGATATACACTGATATAGATGATAGATAGACAGACAGTCAGTCAGGCAGATAGATGATAGATAGGTAGATAGATAGGTAGATGACAGGTAGGTAGGTAGGTAAGTAGGTAGGTAGGTAAGTAGATAGATAGATGATAGATACATAGATAGATAGATAGATAGATAGATAGATAGATAGATAGATAGATAGAGACAGACAGACAGACAGACAGACAGACAGACAGACAGACAGACAGATTAAATAGATAAGTAGGTAGGTAGAGACAAACAGACAAGAGATACAGATATACATATAGATGATAGACAGACAGACAGATAGATGATAGGTAGGTAGATAGATAGGTAGATGACAGGTAGGTAGGTAGGTAGGTAGGTAGGTAGGTAGGTAAGTAGATAGATAGATGATAGATACATAGATAGATAGATAGATAGATAGATAGATAGATAGATAGATAGATAGATAGAGACAGACAGACAGACAGACAGACAGAAAGACAGACAGATTAAATAGATAAGTAGGTAGGTAGAGACAAACAGACAAGAGATACAGATATACATATAGATGATAGACAGACAGACAGACAGACAGACAGACAGATAGATGATAGGTAGGTAGATAGGTAGGTAGATAGATGACTAGATAGGTAAATAGATAGATAGATGGATGGATGGATGGATGGATGGATGGATGGATGGATGGATGGATGGATGGACGGACGGACGGACGGACGGACAGACGGACAGACAGGCAGAGAGTCAGGACCGAAAGGCAAAGGGTAAGAGAAGGAGAAGAGAACAAAGCCAGCAGAGCTCACCTGTACCAAGGGCACCAGGCACAGGAGTTGCCATCTTTCTGAACCACCCGAAGGGTGAAAGGGTACTGATATCCCAAGCTGTCATCGCTAAGGAAAACACACAGAGACACACATGGTTATTGCTAATGTGTTAAGACTCTTCGGATTTTATTTCTCTTGTTCCTCACTGATCTTTTAAGCCAGGTTGGGAAACTGGCAAGCCTTGGACTCGGTTCAAGAAGCCTCAAGGCGGGGCCTTTGACAAGAGGCACAGCTGATGGTTTCTGATTTAGCCCCGCTTGGTTTGGAGGTGAAATCCCCAACAGATTATCCCCATAGCCCTAACAAGCCTGCCCAATGCCACAATAATAATCAGAGGGTGTTTAATCCTTTTATGACTTGTGGACTTCAACGGCCCAGAATGCCTGAACCAGCTATTCTGGGAGTTAAAGTCCAAAAAGTCACAAAAGGGCCACGGGTCCCTACTCTTAGTTTAATCTATGCCTTTTTCTGACGCATTTTTTTTTTTTTTTTTTGCTATTACAGCAAAAAGTGTTGGCGGAATGCCAGCCTGCTAGCCAACGCTCCTCTAGATTAGGGGTGTCAGATTTCATTGAGGGCCACATCAGGATTGTGTTGACCTCGGGGGTGGGTGGGGGTGGCCAGCTCGACGTCACTTGTGTCGGGGGGGCGCCTGTGGTGGGCCAAGTGCTCTGCCAGCAAAAACTCCCGAGTTTGGGCTCTCGAGCTCCATTTCCAGCTGTGACGGCCTCCTGCAACTCTCTGGCAGTGAAAACGGAGCTCTGGAAGGCCACGTGTGGCCCACGTGAGTTCTGTTTTAGGCTGTGACAGCCTCTTGCAATCCTCTACCAGCAAAAATGGAGCTCTGGAATGCCACGTGTGGCTCACGAGTTCCATTTTAGGCTACGACGGCCTCTTGCAATCTTCTACCAGTGAAATTGGAGTTCTGGAAGGCCATGTGTAGCTCACATGAGTTCCGTTTTAGGCAACGACAGCCTCTTGCAATCCTCTACCATTGTAATTGGAGCTCGGGAAGGCCACGTGTGGTTCACATGAGTTCCATTTTAGGGTGCAACGGCCTCTTGAAATCCTGTGCCAGCAAAAATGGATCTCAGGAGGGCTGCCCAGTGCCCTCCCAAGCTCCATTTTCACTGGCAGAGGCACCACGGGCCAGTCCTTCACTGTTTCCAGGGCGGCCCCATGGGCTAGATCTAAGCACCACACAGGCTGAATCCAGCCCACCGGCCTTCAGTTTGACATCCCTGGGGTAGACATACCTAACTCCCTCAACTTGTTCATCGCAAGCTCTGTTTCTGTTTCCGCATCCTGAGCTCCATTTCCGGCTACGACGGCCTCCTGCAACCCTCTGCAAGTGAAAATGGAGCTCAGGAGAGGCATGCGTGGCCCACGTGAGTTCCGTTTTAGGGTGTGATGGCCTCTTGCAATCCTGTGCCAGCGAAAGTGGGATTTGGGAGGACTGCCCACAGCCCTCCTGAGTGCCATTTTTTACTGGCAGAGGCAGTGCAGGCCATTCCCCCATTGTCTCCAGGGAGGCCCCATGGATCAGATCTAAGCACTTTGATCTAAGGGCCTTGAGTTTGGCACCCCTGCTCTAGATGAACCAAGATATTTTCAAATTTCTCTTCTCTGCCAAGGCAGTCCTTGAATAGGGTAAATATAGTCCTCAATTTACAACCATTCATTGAGCAAGTCTCTGAAAGTACGGTTGGCACTGAAAAAAGCGATTTACAACCAGTCCTTGCACTTACGATCATCACAGCATTCCTATGGTCAAAATTTGGGCGCTTGGCAACTGGCATGTATTTACAATCATCGCAACCTTCCAGGGTTACGTGATACCCATTTGTGATTTTCCCAGCCGGCTTCTGAGAAGCAGTCAATGGGGAAGCCGGATTTGCTTAACGGACATATGTTTCGCTTAACAACCGCAGCGATTCGCTTAGCAAGTGTGGAAAAGAAGGTCGGGTATGATTCACACCGAAGGGCAACGCCTTGGTGACAGGCCGAGCCACTTGTATATAAACAGAGAACAAACCTTACTCCCTTCTAGCCCTGATGATATTACCTATTTGGTAATGAAACGTCTGGGAGAAAACAACCACGCTCAGACAGCACCAGGGACTCCAAACCCGAGCTACAACTATTCTCTTCTATCAGATCTATTAGCGGCTCAGCCGTTCCTTGTTCCAGCACTGGACTCACCAATCCTGAGCGTGGTTGCTTGCTTCCTGGGGAGGGAGGGGGCTTGCAAGCCGAGACACCTGGATCCAGACAGCATCGTACAAGTCTTTCTTCCTTGTGTGAACTGTGCAGGGAACAATCAGAGGCATCCCAAACAGGCTTGGCCGGTTCTTTTGAGATGAGAGGAAGTACATTTCGGCCCGCATCTGCATTCAATGGGATTAAAAAAAAAAAACACACACACACAGATTTTGAAAGTTAGGAACAATTCGTAGACTTTCCTTTTGTAAACATCACGGATGGACATGGATGTCTCTCCAGCAGTGTGCAAAAGCGAGACAACAAAATAGTTAAAATAGTAAAACGGCTCCAGGGTAATTTACACCTACTCTTTGCCTATTTTATTTGAAAATTTAGTTTGAAAAACAATTTCAAAGTTTTTAATAGTAATTTAAAACATCAAAAACACAAAACCTACAGATAGATATAGAAGGGAAGAGAACAGAGAATAAAATAGGAATGAATAGAATAGGACAGAAATGAATAGAAAAGAAAATAGAATAGAACAGAAGATATGGAATAGAATAAAATAGAATAGAATAGAATTCTTTATTGGCCAAGTGTGATTGGACACACAAGGAATTTGTCTGGTGCAGATGCTCTCAGTGTACATAAAAAGACAAGATACATTCATCAAGAATCCTAAGGTACAACAGTTAATGATAGTACAAATAAGCAATCAGGAAACAATATCAATAGAAAGACTGTAGCAATGAAAACAAAAATAAGAACCAATAGTGATAAGAGGCTTGGGTGTAATCCCAAAACATCTGGAGCAATGCATAGGCATTGACAAAAAAATATCTCCGTCCCTCAGTTGCGAAAGGCAGCTTTGTTGGAACAGCTTCCATCCCGCAATGATTATTTTAACAGCATCAAACCACCACACTTTTCACAGCAGAAAAAGATGCAATGCAGTGGAGATTTCCAAAACCTCTTAGGTGAGGGTTTGGGTAAAGGATCTGGCTTCAGTCAGGCCATGCTTCTCCTGTGCCCCTCGCCCCACCCTCCCAAGGATAAGCCCTATTCCCAAACTTATGGGCACCCTTTCAGCACTCTGGAGAGGCAGGTTAGAATATAGAAACAGTTTCTTATTATAACAGGATCCTTTCTCAGAATACAAGAATATCCTTGGCCCTGTTTGACTGAGGCTTCCCGAGAGCATGAAGCAAACTCCTTGTCCCGATTTAAAAAAAAACCTTTTATTAATTTACGGTGAATTCTGCTCATTCACATCCAGCAAAGTCTTTCGAGGGAGGATTTACAGTCACAGACCTTATCTGGCTTGGAGAGCTGCCAGGCTGATATCTGTAGAACTTGGCAAGGAGTCTTGGAGAGTCACCAACCAATTAAGCGAACTAATTGTCTCCTGCAAACTCCACTCCCCTTTCGCTCCTCTTTTATTCCCTCTGGGAGGGGCCATTCATCGTCCACCTGTGGCTTTCCTCCCAAGTCGACCCCTGTTCTTTAGCTGTTCCCTTCATCTGGCAACTCTGTGCATGCGCACACGGGGAACAGGCTCCAGTTGTCCGTCTGCCTCACTGATGTCTGACTCTGAAGGCAGCTGATAACTGTCAGACGGCCCTGCCCCCCTCTCTGCCTCCAACGCAGAGCCCTCATCAGAGTCTTCCCCAGACTCCAGGACTGGTCCATGTTTCTCCCCAACCTCCTCACTGTCCGAATCTGCTGCCAGCTACTCTGGCTGCTAGCGGGCTAGAATTGCCCAAGCAATTCTTTATTAGATGGGCAGCTAATAAATTTAATAAAGAAAACAAACAAACAAACAATAAATAAATAAATCACAAGGCTACTGGAACTATGGGTCAGTATTGTGGAAATGAAGTATCTCAACAGCTTTGGACAAAGTGACTCACCCAACTGTGATCCCAACCAAGGGTCATTTGTTGGTTATTCTTGCCTTTTAGTGCAGTGGTCTCCAACAGCTTGGTGGCTGAGCGGGGAGGGAGAGGTGAACCAACCCACGCATGCCCTGACCCAACACTCGCACATATGCATACACACCAGCTGACCACTCGCACAAGTTGAGTTGTGCAAGTGTGCGCCAGCCTGCTGCTCACACAAGTCAAGCGGCATATGTACATGTTGATCTGCCACTCACGCAAGTCGAGCTGTGTGTGTGCACGCCAGCCTGGCGTTTGCACAGACTGATTCTAAACAAGCCACGGCCCACTATGGGCTTCAGCCCAGGAGTTGGGGACCTCTACTTTAGTGAGAAGGGCGACTATCAAACCAGAGGAGTTTCTCGCCTGGACTACTGCAACACTCTCTACATGGGGCTGCCCTTGAAGAGCACCCAGAAGCTTCAGCTGGTCCAGAATGCAGCCACGTGGGTTATCATGGGGGTACTTAGGTGCTCCCATGTTACACCCCTTTTAGGTGGCCTGCACTGGTTGCTGGTTGTTTTCCGGGTGCGATTCAAGGTATTAATTATGACCTTTAAAGCGCTCCATGGCTTAGGCCCAGGGTACCTGCGAGACCACCTACTGCCACCAGTAGCCTCCCACCGTCCAGTACGATCCCACAGAGTTGGCCTTTTCAGGGTGCCGTCGGCCAAACAGTGTCGGCTGGTGACCCCCAGGGGGAGAGCCTTCTCTGTGGGAGCGCCTTCCCTCTGGAATGATCTGCCCCCGGAGCTTCGCATAATCCCTGACCTCCGGTCCTTCCGATGAGCCCTAAAAAGTTGGCTTTTCCAGCAAGCCGGCCTGGCCTGTTAATTTTAACTCATTTTTTAAAATGTCAGTGTTATATTAATTGGGTTTGTTTCTTGGATTGTTTCTAATTTCCTTTTAACTTTTGTAATATGTGTTTTTTAATGCTGTACGGCGCCCTGAGTCCTTTGGGAGAAGGGCGGCATATAAATCCAATGAAACAAACAAACAGAGGAATCTTTTTGAAGTCCACCTCACAGATCGACAAGCAAATGGACTCAGCATGTCCGAACCCCAGGTATACTTTCCAAATAGCTGGTGGCCCTTTGCAAAGTTTGGTTGTAGCTGCTTCATGCGAAACGGACAAAGCATCTTACTGGTTTGGGCCAGGCTTTTCCTCCACTCACCATTTTCCTGTGGACCGCAATGATGTAGCCTATGAAGGGGCTGTCGGAAGGTGAGGTCACATGACCATTCATCACCACACCATTCTCCCCCCTGTAGGGCGCCACTGTGTTTGGCATCCCGTTTGGGATCAAGGTTGACCGCGGAAGGTCCCCGTTCATCAGGCAGCTGATCACCCCGTTGGTCGACTGTCCGCGGTAAAAATCTAAAACTCAAGCACAAAGAGGCTGTCGTCAAAATATGACCTGGTATGAAGCTCTTCGCTTAAGGATTGTTAATCCCTAGCTGGGCAAAATCTGTAGAGCAGAGGTGTCCAAACTTGGGAACTTTAAGACTTGTGGACTTCAACTCTCAGAATTCCCCAGCCAGCATGGCTGGCTGGGGAATTCTGGGAGTTGAAGTCCACAAGTCTTAAAGTTCCCAAGTTTGGACAGGGAATTCTGGGAGTTGAAGTCCACAAGTCTTAAAGTTCCCAAGTTTGGACACCCCTGCTGTAGAGCCTTCATAAGGAGGGCCGTTTTCTTTAACTAGGTTGTCAAACAAACTGACTTTTGTTCTCTAGCTGGGCTTCGGCAGAGAATAAAACAATATGTGAAGAAGACTAAGTTAGTTCTCCAGCTGGATTCTGCAACAGGTATTTGTGATATGTTCCTATTCAAAAACTGCATCCTGATTGTGCCAAGAGGGCTAAAATGGAGAAGAGGAGGAAGAAGGGGGAAAGGAGAAGAAGGAAGAGGAGAAGGAGATGGAGAGAAAGATGGAGAAAAGGGAGGAGGAGGAGGAAGAGGAGAAAGGGAAAAGGGAAGAGGAAGAAAGAAGGAGAGGAGAAGAGGAAGAAATGGAGAAAAAGGAGGAAGAGGAGGAGGGGGAAAGGGAGAAGAGGAGGAGGAGGAAAGGAGAGGAGGAAGAGGAGGAGGGGGAAAGGGAGAAGAAGGAAGAGGAGGAAAGAAGGAGAGGAGAAGGAAGACGAAGAGATGGAGAAAAAGGAGGAGGAAGTGGAGGAGGGGAAAGGGAGAAGAAGGAAGAGGAGGAAGTAGGGAGAAAAGGAGAAGGAAGAGGAGAAGGGGAAAGAAAGAAGGAAGAGGAGAAGAAAGAGAAGAAGGAGATGGAGAGAAAGATGGAGAGAAGGGAGGAGGAGGAAGAGGAGAAAGGGAAAAGGGAAGAGGAAGAAAGAAGGAGAGGAGAAGAGGAAGAAATGGAGAAAAAGGAGGAAGAGGAGGAGGGGGAAAGGGAGAAGGAAGAGGAGGAGGAAAGAAGGAGAGGAGGAAGAGGAGGAGGGGGAAAGGGAGAAGAAGGAAGAGGAGGAAAGAAGGAGAGGAGAAGGAAGAGGAAGAGATGGAGAAAAAGGAGGAGGAGGAAGTGGAGGAGGGGAAAGGGAGAAGAAGGAAGAGGAGGAAGTAGGGAGAAAAGGAGAAGGGGAAAGAGAGGGACAAGGAAGAGGAGAAGGAGATGGAGAGAAAGAGATGGAGAAAAAGGAGGAGGAAGAGGAGGAGGGGGAAAGGGAGAAGGAAGAGGAGGAGGAAAGAAGGAGAGGAGGAAGTGGAGAAGGGGAAAGGGAAAAATTGGTTTTCTATGGCAGGACCATTGGTTGAGAGAAACACACAGAGGATATCTTCGCTTAGGAACTTTTATGCCAATCCGTTCCCATCCTTCCTGCATTTTACTCTGTATTAACTTCAGCAATTCAGTGGGGAGTGAAAGTTAAGAGCGCCCACTTTCACCCCCAACGCTAAGCAACAGCAACAGCTGCCAATTTGACAAACAAAACTCCCAGTTTTTTGGGGGGGACGGTGGGGGGTGGGGGAAACGAGAGGAGGGGGGGGCAGAATCGAGACCTTTCCTCCTACCTGTTTGCAAGGGGGTGGAAGAAGCCGAAGTGGGAGAGCCGGGAATCGGTACCTCGAAAGCGCACAAGGAAGCAGTCGTCGAATGTCGGACTTTTTGGTTGTCTTGCGGAAAGTTCTTTGGAAAAAATGAGGGGGGGGAGGGGGGAGGAGAAACAACAGTAGCAACATAAGAGATTAAAGCCAGGAGCCATGAATAATGAAGGAGACACTTCAGAGAGCTGTAGGGCAGGGGTATCCAAACTTGGGAACTTTAAGACTTGTGGACTTCAACTCCCAGAATTCCCCAGCCAGCATGGCTGGCTGGGGAATTCTGGGAGTTGAAGTCCACAAGTCTTAAAGTTCCCAAGTTTGGACACCCCTGCTGTAGGAGAAGCCGAGGCATTCAATGCCCCCCCCCCCCGACTGACAACAAAGGAGAAGGTTTCTCTGGTCAGTTTCGGAAACCCCGGAGGGGGGGGAAAGCCGCTTTCAAAAGAGCAGAAGCAGCTGAAGGGAGAATGGCAAAGGACAGGGGAGCCCATCTGACGCAGCCCCATCGGTTGTCTCGACAGGCGGGTGTGTAGTGAGCTCCCAGGATAACGCGCCTCTTCGATGCAGCCCGTCAAGATCTAAAGACAGGCTGGGCACATCGAGGCAAACGCCTCTCTTTCCACTCCAGTTTTATTCTCTGGGCCTTCTGTAAACTGCAGGGTGGTGAAATCCTGTGGTTAGGGTCTCTATGTTAAGGCACCAAGCTGGAAAGCAGGAGACCATGAGTTCTAGTCCCGCCTTAGGCATGAAATCCGGCTGGGTGACTCTGAGCCAATCACCTGGAGACTGTGAGTTCTAGTCCCGCCTTAGGCATGAAACCTGGCTGGGTGACTCTGAGCCAATCACCAGGAGACTGTGAGTTCTAGTCCCGCCTTAGGCATGAAAGGTGGCTGGGTGACTCTGAGCCAATCACCAGGAGACTGTGAGTTCTAGTCCTGCCTTAGGCATGAAAGCCAACTGGGTGACTTTGGGTCAATCACCAGGAGAGTGTGAGTTCTAGTCCCGCCTTAGGCATGAAATCCGGCTGGGTGACTCTGAGCCAATCACCAGGAGACTGAGTTCTAGTCCCGCCTTAGGCATGAAATCTGGCTCGGTGACTCTGAGCCAATCACCAGGAGACTGTGAGTTCTAGTCCCGCCTTAGGCATGAAATCCGGCTCGGTGACTCTGAGCCAATCACCAGGAGACTGTGAGTTCTAGTCCCGCCTTAGGCATGAAATCCGGCTCAGTGACTCTGAGCCAATCACCAGGAGACTGTGAGTTCTAGTCCCGCCTTAGGCATGAAAGCTGGCTGAGTAACTATGAGCCAATCACCAGGAGACTGTGAGTTCTAGTCCCGCCTTAGGCATGAAATCCGGCTCAGTGACTCTGAGCCAATCACCAGGAGACTGTGAGTTCTAGTCCCGCCTTAGGCATGAAAGCTGGCTGAGTAACTCTGAGCCAATCACCAGGAGACTGTGAGTTCTAGTCCCGCCTTAGGCATGAAATCCGGCTGGGTGACTCTGAGCCAATCACCAGGAGACTGTGAGTTCTAGTCCTGCCTTAGGCATGAAAGCCAGCTGGGTGACTGAGCCAGTCACCAGGTGACTGAATTCTAGTTTTGTCTTCGGCATGAAAGCTGGCTGGGGGACTTTAGGCCAATCACCTAGAGATAGTGAGTTCTAGTTTTGCCTTAGGCATAAAAGCCAGCTGGGGGACTTTAGGCCAATCACCAGGAGACTGTGAGTTCTAGTCCCGCCTTAGACATAAAAGCTAGCTAGATGACTTGGAGCCAATCTCTAGGAGACTAGAACGCCCTGCCTTAGGCATGAAAGCTGGATGGGTGACTTTGGGCCAGTCACTCTCTTTCTCAGACGCAAACCACCTCACAGGGTTGTTGTTGTTGTGGGAAAAATAGGAGGAGGGGGGTCCCTACAAGGTATGTAGGAGACAAATACATTTTCAGTCCATTCCCCCCTCGCTTTATATAGGAGCTGTGCCTCTTCTGTCTCCTTAGGATTTCCTTGAAACATACATTTGACCGAGGGTGTCAATTTTTGCAGTCAATCGCAGAAGCATCAATTACCTTTATGTTTGAACTGTGTACTTCCGCAAGCAGGATCTGATCAGGCTTCAGGGCACAAAGTTCACTCAGGTGCTTCTTCAAGTCAGAGTATTTCTCGTCCATATTCAGCCTGAGTCCGTATCGGACGGGAGTCGTGCCGTCCAGCTTAGTTACTTGAAGAAGAGAAGGAAAAGAGGGAAAAGAGGGGGAGAGACAAAGGGAGAAAGGGTGTGTTTTTAGAAACTTTTCACTTTATTGTTTTGTTTTATTTATTTATCGCATTTTGGAACCGCCCATCTCCACTCACAGAGAGACTCTGGGCAGCCTACAGTAAAAAATGAAAACATAAAAAATGACATAAAATTATATATATAAAAACGGCTGTGTGTGTTTGTGTGCATGTGTGTTCCAGCATAACTATGGAACACCTCAAGCAATTTCAACCAAACTTGATACACAGATGACTTACCCCCCTGAAAACAAATATTGGGGGGTGGGGGGAGGAAGAGAAAGACATCTCTAAAATTCCTCGGGGTGTGTGTTCTGTTAAGATACAGCCTGTTGTGCCGTAAAATGGCTTCCACTGTACAGCGCAGTGGAGTTGCCATGGTAACGGCTTCACAATACTCCACAAGGGGGTTCCCTCTAGTAAGGGGAAAAATCCAACATTAGAAATTAATGTTTCATCCGGAGAGTTTCCCCCTAAAAATAAACACCGGGGTAACGCCAGGTTATCGGCTAGTAAATAAATAATAATAAATAACAGTACATAACAGTTAACATTTGACAAGAGGCAAGATGATTAAAGGTTAAAAATTAATTGAAAGGCAAAACGAGGCCATTTAGGGTACTAACCAGCCAGGGGTGGGTTCCTGCCCGTTCTATCCTCTTCTATAGAAGAGGTTCCACAAATCTACAGTGCCGTTTAGAACCGGTTCCAGCTCCCTCCCCCCGCCCGTCCGCACATCATCAAGATGAAGAGCGAGAGGAGGAATTCTGGGAGTTGAAGTCCACAAGTCTTAAAGCTGTCAAGTTTGAACATCCCTGGGTTTTTTTTCCTAAAGGGTTAGGGGTGTGAGGGTCTTGTTACTTGACAGCTTTAAGACTTGTGTGCTTCAAATGCCAGAGTTTCTGAGCCAACATTTTGGTTGCTAAGCAAGAGCGTTAAGTGAGTTTCACCACATTTCACAAGTTGGCCATGCCCACCCAGTCACATGACTGCCAAGCCACTCCTACTCAGTCACATGGCCTGCAAGCCACACCTACCCAGTCACATGGCCGGCAAGCCACTCCTACAAAGCAGGCCACACCTACAGAAGAGGTTCTAAAAAATTTGAAACCCACCACTGTAACCAGCCCATGGCTCTGTGTTTCGCTGCACTTCCTATGCCATAGAACAATGTTTTTATGTCTTTCTGGAAGGCCAGGGGAATGAGGTCCTGCCTCATTTCAGGGGGGAGGGGGGGAGAGTATTCCACAGGGAAGGGAGAACAGAAAAGAAGTCTCTTTTCCTGGACCCATTTGTCGTAATTCCTAAACTGGCAGGGTCTGCAAACTACCCTGCCTGATCAGGTGGGAGAGGGGCTGCTGTAATGGAAATAAAAGGGTGCAAAAGTATGAGCTAGCAATGTGCAGCGGCAGCCAAAAAAGGCCAATGTAATCCTAAATCGCATTAACAGAGGTATACAATCAAGATCACGTCAAGTGTTGATACCACTTTATAATGCCTTTGTAAGGCCACACTTGGAATACGACACCCAGTTTTGGTCACCACACTGGAAAAGATGTGGAAACTCTAGAAAGAGTGCAGGGAAGAGCAACCAGGATGATGAGGGGACTGGAGGCTAAAACATACGAGGAACGGTTGCAGGAAGTGGACATGGCTAGTCTAGCGAAGAGAAGGACCAGGGGAGACAGGATAGCAGTCTTCCAATATTTGAGGGGCTGCCATAGAGAGGAGGGGGCCAAGCTATTCTCCAAAGCACCCGAAGGCCAGACATGGAATAATGGATAGAAACTGATCAAGGGAGAGATTCAACCTGGAAATAAGGAGAAACTTTCTGAAAGTGAGAACAATCAACCAACGGAACAAAAGTTGCCTTCGGAAGCTGTGGGTGCTCAATGGAAGTTTTTAAGAAGAAACTGGACAGCCACCTGTTCTGACCCCCCCCCCCCTTCTCGTCACCAAGTCACTCCGACACAAAGACTCTTCAAGATGTTTATTTTCATACAAGTTCCACCTTGGCAGCAATCCAGCCTGCCAAGATCCAGATAGCACTCTGGGCAGCAATCCAGCTACAGCGACACCCCTTGGCAGCAATCCAGCTACCAAGCTCCAGATAACCATCTTAGCAGCACTCCTGCCTGCCAAGGTCCAGGGAACAGATTGGCAGCAATCCAGGTAAACCCTTTGGCAGCAATCCAGCGTACCAAAGTACAGCACAGATCTGAGAGCTTCTCCAACTCCAATGATCAGTTGATTCGTGCAAAGGATGTGTCCATAAGCAGTCCCTTTATAGTCTGGAGAGGAGTCTAATGATCAGCAGCTGAGAGCAATTACCTCCTGTAATTGCTCAATTGCTCCTTACGCTGGGTAGCACGCCGGTAACGAGCATCTAATAGCTCACTGCTGATGTCTGACTCACTGCTCCAAGGCATGACATCAGGAGCCCCCTTCCTTTGGCTTTCACCACTGCTCCATGCCTCAGGCACCTCCTGGTGGCCAACCAGCCTCTCTGCGCCCTGCTCAGAGTCGGAACCCTGTCCAGGGTCCTCCACATCCTCCTGAGCCGACTCAGAGGGACCCTCGCTGTCGGAGTCTGGTGGCAACTCGAACAGCTCCTGCTGGGCCACAACAGCCACCTGTCTGAAATGGTATATAGGTTGGTCTAGAAGACCTCCAAGGTCCCTCCCTGCTCTATTCTGATTGAATTGAATTTGGAACATCCCAGATGGAAAGAGCTGCCCAATTCTTGGTATTTTTCCAATAACCAAAATGGAGCTCATTCCCCCCCCCCCCCCGGGAAACAACCACATCAAGGAAAGCGACTCAAAATTCCTCACTCACCTATTATTTCTATGTGCATGTAACTGTCCATTGGAAGAGGCAGCGATAAGAAGTTAAAGGGGTCGAAACGAACGCTGATGTGCCCACAGGTCTTGCATTTCACCTGAGACCTCAGCTGCCCGTGAAACAGATCGACCACAATCGAGCGGTTCCTTCTCAAATGGTTCTCCCAGGCCTGAAACGAAAGGAAGGGGAGATCAAATCAAATCAAACCTTTTGCAGGAAACTGAGCGAACTGAACAAAAAGGTTCAGCTGAAAAGTTTAGAAGATGGGTTGAGATCGGGTCCTATCATATGGAGGGAAATTCACTGTTAGGGAAGAGGGCCATCCCACATAATATTGTACTATAAATGGATATAAAGAATGGGAAAAATAGACTTTGAATGACTGTACTACTAAATATGTATAACATACAGTGATGTGCAGTCAGGGGAGGCACAGCCTCACCACTGTGATCATGAAAAGAAAAGAAAATGTAAAAGGCCTCACCATGGATGACTCTGCTTAACTGTTTAAAAAAGCCTCTAAAAAAGTGCCCTCTACTATGAGGCAGGAGAACTGCATGCCTCACCTAGTCTGACTTTAGGCATTTTATGATCACTCAAACAGAGTTAAGCAAGGTTAAAAGCCTAAAAATTCCTGACGAAGGTGAGGCACGCAGTTCTCCTGCCTCACAGTAGAGGGCGCTTGTTTGGGCGGGGCTTCTTCAGAGGACCCGAGGCAAGAGCAAAGTTGAAATCCTCTCTGAAACAGCTGGAAAAGGTACGTGTGGGTCGGAGGGAGGGGGAGGAATTCAAACTTCAAACTGTAGTTTGATTGCAGGCAGAACCACGTTGCCTTTTCAAACCTGTAATCAGTGAAGCTGGGCTGGATCCTTCCGGGGCTGGGGGAAAGTGTGTGTAGTCCAATCCAACGTGTGTGTGTGTGTGTGTGTGTGTGTGAGGGGGGAGGGAGAGAGGGAGGAAGGAAGGAGGAGAAGGGAGAAGAAAAAGAAAGAAGGAAACTTCTTTCGCAAAGAAAAACAAATGCTGTCACTTTAAATTGGAACTGAGCATGCCTGGCTGTGGAATTCTGGGATTTGAAGTCCACAAGTCTAAAAAAATTTGAAACCCACCACTGGGTCAGTGCCTCACCAGCCATAAACCTCACTGCAAGTCACTGATAACATATGAATAGCAGTGGAAGGTTAGAACTTAATGGGCGGTTAGGGAAATACATAAATATATATATTAATCTAAACACGTGTATAGAATTATATGGATTGAAGAACTGGAAAGAACATTTATTTTATTTATTTCTTCGCACTTCTAGACCGCCCCCTCTCCCAAAAGGGACTCGGGGCGGTGTACAGTCCACACAGCAAATACATCATCCATAGTAAAATTCATTAAATAGATAAACAGATGAATAAGTGAATAAGTATAAATAGAGGAGGTTAAAAGAATTAAAAGAACTGTACAGCGAGAATATAAATATGGCTTTAAAACCCCTAAAATCAATTAAATTTAAAACAATACCCTTAAAATACCAGTTAAAAATATATTTCCAGGAGGTAACAGTTATAACAGTTATAATTATGCCAGGCCAGCTAATCGGAACAGGTGAGTCTTCAATTTTTGTCGGAAGGAGCGGAAGTCCGTGGTGGTTCTAATATAACATGAATAGAAATACCCTAAATGTATAAATGATTGTGATTGATACTAAAACGGTATAAGGAGATAGTGAAAAATGGAAGCATGAAGGACGTAACTTTGATTTAAATATGGAAATATGAACAACAAAATAGGTGGAAAACACGTCTTTGAATATTATGATATGAAAGAGGGGGAAAAGTTAAACTAGGGATAGAAAATAGTGGGGGGAAATAATAATTATATATTAATATGTTAAGATATACAAAAGGACAGAAAGATGGTTCAGAAAGGAAGGGTGATAATTAAAGACATGCATAAATAATATGAAACAATGGAAATGAAATGTGATATTGAGGAATAATAAAACTATGTTTATGTGTACTGAAATGTATGTTACCCAGCTACCACCGTTCATGCATTGATATGTGTAAAGAATATAAAAATCTGATTGAAAAACAAAAGGTTCAGCTGAAAACTTTAGAAGATAGGGTGAGATTGGGTCCTATCAGATGGAGGGAAATTCATTGTTAGGGAAGAGGGCCATCACGCAGGCTTAGCTTGCTTCAGACCGCAGAGAGGTGGCCAGTATGATGGAAGATGGTTTTAGACTTATATACTGCCTCACAGGGCTTTAAAGCTCTCTCTAAGTGGTTTATAGAGCTGTTATGGTGAAAGACCGAAATCTGGTGAATGTCGACATTCACCGGTGAAAGACCGAATATTTCATTACATTGTTTTACATTCGGACCTTCACCGGTGAATGTCGACATTCACATAGTCGCTTGGTGTATGTCCGAAAATACCCTTATCCTCTCGACACCCTTACCCTAATCCCCTTACCCTAATACCTCGGCTCCTCGCTTCCTTTTAAGCGTCTTCTATTCGCGGAGGTTTTTTTTTTTAAACCTGCGATCCTTAAGAAGACGCTTAAAAGGAAGCGAGGAGCCGAGCTATTAGGGTAAGGGTGTCGAGAGGATAAGGGTAATCCTCTCGACACCCTTACCCTAATCCTCTTACCCTAATACCTCGGCTCCTCGCTTCCTTTTAAGCGTCTTCTTAAGGATCGCAGGTTTAAAAAAAAAAACCTCCGCGAATAGAAGACGCTTAAAAGGAAGCGAGGAGCCGAGGTATTAGGGTAAGGGTGTCGAGAGGATAAGGGTAATCCTCTCGACACCCTTACCCTAATCCCCTTACCCTAATACCTCGGCTCCTCGCTTCCTTTTAAGCGTCTTCTTAAGGATCGCAGGTTTAAAAAAAAAAACCTCCGCGAATAGAAGACGCTTAAAAGGAAGCGAGGAGCCGAGGTATTAGGGTAAGGGGATTAGGGTAAGGGTGTCGAGAGGATTACCCTTATCCTCTCGACACCCTTACCCTAATACCTCGGCTCCTCGCTTCCTTTTAAGCGTCTTCTATTCGCGGAGGTTTTTTTTTTTAAACCTGCGATCCTTAAGAAGACGCTTAAAAGGAAGCGAGGAGCCGAGGTATTAGGGTAAGGGGATTAGGGTAAGGGTGTCGAGAGGATTACCCTTATCCTCTCGACACCCTTACCCTAATACCTCGGCTCCTCGCTTCCTTTTAAGCGTCTTCTATTCGCGGAGGTTTTTTTTTTTAAACCTGCGATCCTTAAGAAGACGCTTAAAAGGAAGCGAGGAGCCGAGGTATTAGGGTAAGAGGATTAGGGTAAGGGTGTCGAGAGGATTACCCTTATCCTCTCGACACCCTTACCCTAATAGCTCGGCTCCTCGCTTCCTTTTAAGCGTCTTCTATTCGTGGAGTTTTTTTTTTTAAAACCTGCGATCCTTAAGAAGACGCTTAAAAGGAAGCGAGGAGCCGAGCTATTAGGGTAAGGGTGTCGAGAGGATAAGGGTAATCCTCTCGACACCCTTACCCTAATCCTCTTACCCTAATACCTCGGCTCCTCGCTTCCTTTTAAGCGTCTTCTTAAGGATCGCAGGTTTAAAAAAAAAAACCTCCGCGAATAGAAGACGCTTAAAAGGAAGCGAGGAGCCGAGGTATTAGGGTAAGGGGATTAGGGTAAGGGTGTCGAGAGGATTACCCTTATCCTCTCGACACCCTTACCCTAATACCTCGGCTCCTCGCTTCCTTTTAAGCGTCTTCTATTCGCGGAGGTTTTTTTTTTTAAACCTGCGATCCTTAAGAAGACGCTTAAAAGGAAGCGAGGAGCCGAGGTATTAGGGTAAGGGGATTAGGGTAAGGGTGTCGAGAGGATTACCCTTATCCTCTCGACACCCTTACCCTAATACCTCGGCTCCTCGCTTCCTTTTAAGCGTCTTCTATTCGCGGAGGTTTTTTTTTTTAAACCTGCGATCCTTAAGAAGACGCTTAAAAGGAAGCGAGGAGCCGAGGTATTAGGGTAAGAGGATTAGGGTAAGGGTGTCGAGAGGATTACCCTTATCCTCTCGACACCCTTACCCTAATAGCTCGGCTCCTCGCTTCCTTTTAAGCGTCTTCTTAAGGATCGCAGGTTTTAAAAAAAAAAACTCCACGAATAGAAGACGCTTAAAAGGAAGCGAGGAGCCGAGGTATTAGGGTAAGGGGATTAGGGTAAGGGTGTCGAGAGGATAAGGGTATTTTCGGACATACACCAAGCGACTATGTGAATGTCGACATTCACCGGTGAAGGTCCGAATGTAAAACGATGTAATGAAATATTCGGTATTTCCCCGGTGAATGTCGACATTCACCAGATTTCGGTCTTTCACCGTAACAGAGCCATCACTTTGCCCACAACAATCTGGGTCCTCATTTTACCGACCTTGGAAGGACGGAAAGCTGAGTCAACCTTGAGCCTTTGTGAGATTCGAATTGCCGAGCTGCAGGCAGCCGGCACTCAGCAGAAGTAGCCTGCAGATCTGCATTCTAACCACTGCGCCATCACAGGTGGAAAATAATGAGGGGCAATACCACCACCATCAGCCCATCCTTATTCGTAGAAAACCAGCATGTCAGTTGCAAAGTGAACATTTCGTGAAGGCTTATAATTTAGGTGCAAACTTTTGTGTTTTTTTCCCCCCCTCAGCCACCTGATGTTCATACTTTAGGTGATGTTCCTCTGGACTAACATTATCTGCAAGTTTTTGGATGATGGAGGTTGTTGTCTCAAGTCACAGCTAGCTACTGGTTGATCATGAGAGTTTGGAGCTTTCGTTCTTTGAGAGAATGAAATTAGTTCCTTTCCTTTCCTTCCTACATTTTCCTTTTCTTTTTCCTTCCTATATTTTCCTTTTCTTTCCTTTTTCCTTCCTACATTTTCCTTTCCTTTTTCCTTTCTACATTTTCCTTCTCTTTCTTTCCTACATTTTCCTTTCCTTTCCTTTTTCCTTCTACATTTTCCTTCCCTTTCCTTCCTACATTTTCCTTTCCTTTTTCTTTCCTACATTTTCCTTTCCTTCTTACATTTTCCTTTTCCTTCCACTTCCTACATTTTATTTTCCTTTCCTTTTTCCTTCCTATATTTTCCTTCCCTTCCTACATTTTCCTTTCCTTTTTCTTTCCTACATTTTCCTTCCCTTCCCTTCCTATATTTTCCTTTCCTTTTTCCTTCCTACATTTTCCTTTCCTTTCCTTTTTCCTTCCTACATTTTCCTTTCCTTTCCTTTTTCCTTCCTATATTTTCCTTCCCTTCCTACATTTTCCTTCCCTTCTTACATTTTCCTTTCCTCTCCTTCCCTTCCTACATTTTCTTTTCCTTCCCCTCCCCTCCCTTTCTTTCTCTCTCTCTTTCCGAACACATCCCATCGGAAGGTGACTCTGGGTGACTTCCAATGCTAAAAATCATAAAAACTATACAAAACAAGTATACAATAAGAATAAAATACTATAAAAACACAAGCTTCCAGAGAATCCTCAAAATGATGAAAACAAAAAAACAAAACCTGCATTCAAAATCAGAGAGGGCCAGGCGTTGGCCCAATGCCACTCACCTCTGCTGCTACCTCCCAATCTGGCCGGCCATCGCTGTCCTTCAGCTCAACGTATGGCTTATCATGGACTCGATTCAGGTCCTCGTGGAGCCCATCCAGGAGAAAAGCTAAGAGCTCCTGAGAGTCTTGCTGTTGGAAGCCATTAAACCTCGGGGCATATTTAGCTATAGTCCACTGTAACGAAGCAAAGCAGAGCCAATGGGGGTTAAGAACAGTGAGGAGGTTACCTATTGGCCAAGTTAATTGCACAATGCTGACTGGGCATACGAATGCAAGGCGCTATCCTTAGGTATATCATGGCTTAATATTATGGGTGAAATCAGCCAACTGTGCCTTATTCAAAGGTTTTCCTTGTCCAGTCGTGTCCAAGTCTAGGGGGCAGTCTCCATCTCTAATTCAGAGCCAAGGAAGCTACAGTTTTCCTAAGATGCTTCCATGGTTATGTGGCTGGCATGATTATATGCCAAGGCACTCGGAATGCTGTTACCTTCCCACCGAAGTGGTACCTATTTATCTACTCACATTTGCATGCTTTCCAACTGCTAGGAGCTGGGGTGAAAACACACCCTGTCACACAGTGCTTGGGTGTCGAACTGCCAACCTTCTGGTTGACAAGCCTAGTGTCAGGCCTGCCTCCGTTCGAAACTCAAGAAAGAAAACCCCCCAACTCCATTGGATTAGAGAAGTGGTACTTTTACTAAGTTTTAAATGATAGCTGCGAAAGCAAGTCAAGATCTGATTCAAAACCTGCGAAAGTTACATGTTGAAAGTCACCCCAAATCCCTCCCCCCCCCCAGGGTCCAGCACTAAGAGTCCAATCAATGTCTAGTATGATGTTATGGGAAACCTCCTCTGCAGATATTTCTCACATCTGACGTCTCAGGACGGTTGGCCTTGATGGAGTATAAACAACTCCATTCAGTAGCGCCATAATTCATGAATGTAAATCTCCTTTCCGGTTCTCATGGGTCTACTACACACCAGCTCACTTCCCCATCCCAAATCCCCCTGCTCCCCCAGATTTCTGTGGCAGCCAAGAACAACCACGCTGCAAATACCCATGCTGAAGATCCGGTTGACATCCAGCATCCTAACCATTAGACCCCTCTGCCCCCTTCGGCTTATTCAATCAGTCACTTTAATAGCACCATGTGTGAATGCTGTGACACAATGGGTGGAATGACTTCAAGGAAGCAGATACCATGTTTGTATGTGCTCCCCCCACCGACTAAGGTAAAATGAAACTTTGTGGTCCAGATTCCACCTGGTTGCAAAGTATTCTTCCCTGCACCTTGGATCCATGGGAAAAGAATATGGCATTATCTAGGAAGGTTTGTCCCATACGCCTCCCAGGAAATGGACATTTGAAATTGATTGGAAATTCCATTATAAGGTGACTCACTTTCAGGCCTGTATATATCAAGAAATACGTGATTTTTTCTAAAATTCCCCATTTCAGAACGAAGCTGCAAAGGAATAAGAAACGTCGTGGGGGCTTACCCGCAACTTGAGAGGAGCAATGTTCTTTTGGGTTCCGCTCCACAGTTCTTGAATCAAATCCCCGTAGCATTTAGCCATATGCCCCTTCATTCCTATCGGATTTGTCCTGGAATTTAAAACAGAATTCGTTCTGTCAATTATCTACTTAGGAATGAGTTGATGAGATTTTGAAAAGAGGCCAACCTCGTCTTACAAACCCAATGGGAACTAGAACTTCCATCGCTAAACAATGTGGTGTTAAAGTGAGTCGCACTAAGGCTTAAAACCTTTTTTTCCAGGGGTGGACGCCTCCCCCGCCACCGAGAACAAGCAGCGCTTCGGCTGCTGCTCTTCTGGGGCCGTGCGGCTGCACAGCAATTCTCACCCTTCCGCTTGCAGCGGGGATTCTGGAGGAGAACCGTCCCCCTCGCCCGCCACCGAGAACAAGCAGCGCTTCGGCTGCTGCTCTTCTGGGGCCGTGCGGCTGCACAGCAATTCTCACCCTTCCGCTTGCAGCGGGGATTCTGGAGGAGAACCGTCCCCCTCGCCCGCCACCGAGAACAAGCAGCGCTTCGGCTGCTGCTCTTCTGGGGCCGTGCGGCTGCACAGCAATTCTCACCCTTCCGCTTGCAGCGGGGATTCTGGAGGAGAACCGTCCCCCTCGCCCGCCACCAAGAACAAGCAGCGCTTCTGCTGCTGCTCTTCTGAGGTACCCAAATCAGCCACGGGCTTCGAACCATGGATGCGCATTGCCGAGGGCTGGGGCCACACAACAACCCCGCTTGGGTAGTGAGGGAGGGAAGCCCCGTCCCACCCGTCCTTCCTGATAGTTCTGCTCCCCTAGGAAGTGACTGCTGGGATGCTGTCTCCGCCTCTTTGGGCACGCAAGCTTTTGTTCGTGCACGCATGCGCACCAGAAAACAAAAGACCAGGTAGCCAGCATGCATGCGCATGCCAGAAACCAGAAGATCATCTTCCCAGAGCGTGCATGTGTGCAGGGAGACTGCTCATTCGGTTTCTGGTGCTCCCGCATGCGTGAAGACCAGTTGGCTGGCACACAGGAACCCAGAAGAGCAACGGGCGATGGCTCCACATGCCCAGAGAGATGGCTCTGCGTGCCACAGGTTCGCCATTACGGGTACATAACCAGATGACAGAGGGCTCCACTGAATTGCTCCCTAAATGTAGACAGGACAAGGGCTCTACTGAACCTCTTCATCTATTATAAAGGCTAGATGTAATGAACTTATTAAAAAGTCCTTTCATAATTTCTATTCAAATTTGTATAAAAGACAGGAGATAGATATGTTAAAAGTAGACGAATATCTTTTAAGACAACAGTTGTCTAAACTATCACAAACCCAAAGACCTGATAACTGCCTTTGAGATATCAGAAACCATTAAAACAATGAGGCTAAGCAAAGCCCCAAGCCCAGATGGTCTCACAAGCCAATTGCCAGGGTTCCAAATAGCATCCAAAAGTAAATCAGAGTCCAAGGCAAAGTATTGTTCGAAGTTCCAATTGATTAAGAGAGCCATGTTGGCACAGCTGGGGAACCCCGAATCTGAAAGCTTCTCAGTTTCCCCACCCAGTTGAAAGTTCAAGATCTTGCCCCCACATCCACCAGTCCATCACATGGTCCAATGTTCCACTGCCATGCTGGCAGTTCCACCCATCCAGCAGTTCCGGTCAGGTGCAGAGGTGCAAAGACAAAGGATGACCTTGGCTTTTTAGAAAGAATGTTGTTATGGCTACATAGCATCTAACTCCGTACAATCCCCCCCTCCCATTTTCCCACAATAGAAAATGCATAGCAGAATAATAGAAAGTGTGGCAGGCCAAAGATCTGAAGGAAAAGATGGCTACAGACATGACCCAATATTATAAGTGCTTCAAGGAGGAACGTCTTAATCCACTAACAGACATCTTGAATGATATACTATACTGGGGAAATATACCACAGACATGGAAAGCAGCCAACATTTCGCTGCTGCCAATGGAGGATCAACATGATACAAAGACAAAGAATTATAGACCAATTTCATTATTAAACCAAGATTATAAACTCTTTGCTGCCATTCTGGCAGAAAGGCTAAAGAACATTTTACAGGCACATATACATGAAGACCAAGAGTGGTACATGGGCCTAGAGATGAAGCTCTCGCTTCACAATCAGGAGGCTGTGAATTCGATCCTAGGTAGAGGTAGATATAGGCACAATGAGAATATATCTGCTGAACAAAACTCCACACTGGCGACAGGAAGGGCATCTGGCCAGTAAGCACTCAGCTCCATCCAGTTGCCCAGGCATCACCCCGCAAAGGATTATGGGGTCATTCAAAGAAGATGATATACATGAAGACCAAGCCGGCTTTCTGCCGAAAAGACAGGTAAGAGATAATGTGGGGGCTGTCTTAAAATATTACGGAATACTTAAAGGTAAAGGTTCCCCTCGCACATATGTGCTAGTTGTTCCCGACTCTAGGGGGCAGTGCTCATCTCCGTTTCAAAACCGAAGAGCCAGCGCTGTCCGAAGACGTCTCCCTGGTCATGTGGCCGGCATGACTCAACGCCGAAGACACACGGAACGCTGTTACCTTCCCACCAAAGGTGGTTCCTATTTTTATACTTGCATTCTTATGTGCTTTCGAACTGCTAGGTTTGCAGAAGCTGGGATAAGTAAAGGGAGCTCACTCCGTTACATGGCGCTAGGGATTCGAACCGCCGAACTGCCGACCTTTCTGATCGACAAGCTCAGCGTCTTAGCCACTGAGCCACCGTGTCCCTTTATGGAATACTTTAATATCATAAAGAGAAACAGGCTTCCTTAATATTTTTAGATGCAGAGAAGGCCTCCTTCCTTCCTTCCCACCATTTTCCTATTTACTTTTGTATTTTGTATCTTATTTTATTTTATGACTCATTAAAAATGTTAAATGAGATAAAGGCTAGATGTTTACATGCAGGGATAACATTTTTGTTTGTTTGTTTGAGTGATTTGCCAGCCTCTCAGGCAGAGAACCCGCAGTATTTCCCAATGGGCAGAAAAATGAGGCAAGCAATAATGTTGTTATTAGAACCAGGAAATCAGCAACAAACAAAGGCTATTCCTATTTCTAGTGTCTTTGTTCTCCCTATTTGGATCGCTTTGCGATACAGGTAGTCCTCGTGTCAGGCCTGGAAGCCATCTTTTGCATTGGGCCTTCTGGCCTGCGACATCTGATGCTGTGGGAAAATGGAACGAGGGATTATATGGAGTATGGGAGATATATAGTCTAAATAACATTCCTTTCTCAGAGAGGCAAGGACACTTTGCCCTGCACCTGGAGTGGCGTGACCGAGAGGCATCTCTAGTTACTGATGGTGCCTGATTGGGTCACGGGATGGAGATGTGGGTGATGGGCAGGGGTTTGGACTTTCTTTTGGGTGGGGAAAAACTGGAAGCTTTCAGATTCGGGTTTTCCCAGATCTGCCAATATGACATCTCTCATAAAACGGAACTTTGAGGAAACTCAAGCCTCGCAGTCTTCTTTCGTTGGGGGTGTTACTTGGAAGCCTGACACCTCGACTTATGACCAGCTGCTTAGCAACCGTTTGACGTTATGATAGTTCCCTCCAAAAGGTACCTAAGACCCGGTTTTGATGTATTAACAGCCCCCCCCCATAGTCACGTGACCGCATTTTGGGCACTTGCCAAGCAGCCCATATTGATGGCTGCTTGCAGCATCTCACAGCCACGTAACCACAATTTCTGTTCAAAATGGGCATTTATTTCCAAGATGCCCCATAATGAACAATAGGTTTGCATAATGACATGGTTTCGCTCAATGACAACGGGGATTCCTTTAATGACCGCCACAAAAGTAGGTCGCAAAGTCAGATTTGCAGCCATTGCAACTCACGATTATAATGGGACAGGCTCCATTACAGTTGTAAGTCGAGGACCACCTGTAAGCGAGCATACACACACCCACACCCCATCACAACTGTTTCTGTTCATATTTCAATTCCTCCTTGAGTCACGGGTGAGAACTACCTGTTCAGCTCATACAGATGTCGGCCGGAGATGAAATACTGGGTAAGAGGTTGCGTGTTACTGACGCATTGGATGCTCGAATTCATGAAGCACGTGTTCCCCAAGTTGCTTAAGCCCGTGGCCCCTTTTTCTGTGGGAACTGGGAGGAAGGAAGAAATGATGGCAATCAGGAGGACATTCATCACAAATAGTTACAATAGCAATAGCGCTTAGACTTATGTATCGCTTCACAGGGCTTTATAGCCCTCTCTAAGCGGTTTACAAATCGCCCCTGACAATCCAGCTCCTCATTTTACCGACCTCGGAAGGATGGAAGGCTGAGTCAACCTTGAGCCAGTCAGGATCGAACTCCTGGCAGTTAGCAGAGTTAATCTGCAGTAGCAACAGCACTTAGACTTATATACCGCTTCACAGGGCTTCTTGTTCTGCCTTCTGGTGCTTTGGAGAACAGGTTGACTTCCTTCTTAGTGGCATCCTCTCAAATATTGGAAGACTGCTATCTTGTCACTACTAGTCCTTCTCTTTGTTAGACTGGACATACCCAGTTTTTCAAAGTGTTCCTTATTTGTTTTAACCTTCAAAGCCCTAAACATTTTTGTTGCTCTTCTCTGTACTTTTTCTAGAGTCTCAGCATCACTTTTGTTATCATGGTGACCAAAACTGGACAGGATCTACTAGCTTGGATTTACCAACTTACTACCAACTTACTATCATTATCTACCAACCTACTAGCAGGATCTACCTGCTTGGGACTGCCAACAGCTCACTCTATTTATATGTCAACCAAACAGAGGGATCTGTTGAGAGGGATCTTGGAATCCTAGTGGACAACTATTTAATTATGAGCCAGCCATGTGCAGCAGCTGCCAAAAAAGCCAACACAGTTCTAGGCTGCATAAACAGAGGGAGAGAATCAAGATCACATGAAGGGTTAATACCACTTTATAAGGCCTTGGTAAGGCCACACTTGGAATACGGCATTCAGTTTTGGTCACCACGATGTAAAAAAGATGCGGAAACTCTAGAAAGAGTGCAGAGAAGAGCAACAAAGAGGATTAGGGGACTGGAGGCTAAAACATATGAAGAACGGTTGCAGGAACTGGGTATGTCTGGTTTAACAAAAAGAAGGACCAAGAGAGACATGATAGCAGGGTCCCAATATCTTGCCAGAAAGAAGAGGGAGTCAAACTATTCTCCAAGGCACCTGAGGGTACTACAAGAAGCAACAGGTGGAAACTAATCAAGGAGAGAAGCAACTTAGAACTGAGGATAAATTTCCTAACAGTTAGAACAATGAATCAGTGGAACAGAAGTTGCCTCCAGAAGTTGTGAATGCTCCAACACTGGAAGTTTTTAAGATGATGTTGGTTAACTATTTGTCTGAAGTGGTGTAGGGTTTCCTGCTTAGGCAGGGGGTTGGACTAGAAGACCGCCAAGGTCCCTTCCAACTCTGTTATTCTCTTCTATTCTAAACATTGACTTCTGGAAGGTCAGGGAGTAAGAAAGCAGCACTTACCTTTATGCCTGTCAATTTTACTGCTGTTTGCTATAAATGACATCTCTTCCGGCCAGCTCATGTCTTTATTTCGAACTGCAAGAAACAAGAGATCAAAGCTTAGCTGGCATCAACTCCATGGCATGTAGAATGCAGCTGACTCCAATAATGTGAGATGGAAAGGCCAGCCCCTTCACAAAGACAGAAGGAGCCTTATATTTACGGAAACCACAATGTGGTTGGAAGCCGGAGAACTGTGCATTGGGGCTGCTGCCTTCAAGGATCCCAACAAAATGATTAAAAGTTCTCAGCCAGGAAAGAAATCCTCAGATGTTCCTAGGTGAGAAATTTCTGAACGAAAACTCTTGTTTTCATTTATTGTGGGTCGGATTTGGCCCCCAGCTCTCGGGAAAGGTCATCGCATTTTTAAAAATGCAATATGCACTTCCAATGATAAATGAATGGGAAAATACAACAATAGAGGGTGGAAAGAAGAATTCTTAATTAACCAAGCCTTTCCTCTGAGGCTCGTATTAAACTTTTTAAGAATGAGGGTGTCAACTCTGAAGCAAACCTGGCTGAAGCCATCTTTTGCTGGCTCGTGGTTGCCACGAACTCTGAAGGGAGGGGGGGAGGGAGGAGGAAGTAGATAGAACTGGCTAGCAGGTCAAAACAAAAAGCTTTCTTGTGGGAACCAAGGTCATCCCAGCAGGTGTCAGTTGAAGGAGAGGAGAGACCAAGCAGCCCAACAGCTACTTCAAATGGACAATGTGACCTGTGACATTTGGGGAGGGAAACTATCAGGGGTGGGATTCAGCCGGTTCGGACCAGTTCGGACAAACCGGAGTCTAATTTTACATCTGGTTCACTGAATTGGTAGTTAGGACTGGCTGGCCCTGCCCACCCCATCCCAGGAATCTTCACGTGGCCTGCTCATCATGCCAGGTAAGTGCAGGGCCCACAAAGAGGCTCTGGAAGAGTGAAAAACGGGCCGCCCGGAAGTCCGGAAACATGCCCATTTCTGGCCTCCGGAGCCTTCTGAACCCAGGGGAGGGTGAAAAGCGCCCCCCCCCCCCGTGGTGAAGGAGGCTGAGTAGGCCAGCCCCTGATGGCCACGCCCACCTAGCAACTGGACGGAGAACCGGTTGCTAAACTTTTTCAATCACACCCCTGGAAACAGTTGCTCTTTTAATTAGGCTGAAACCACGTGGAAACGTTAAAAGTTGATTTTCACCAGCTGTGTTGTTATGATGTATCCAATAAATACGTTCTTTGAGGACTCTAACTGCCTCAGGGTACTGCTTTTGGCGGATGTGTCATTCGGAGTGATTAGGAACAATATAGGAACTTTTGGGAATTGTAGGAAAGGGAATTTGACCTTTCTTTTCCCTTCTGTTGCTCCAAGGAAATCCTCACTCCATTGCCCCCAGTGACTGAGCGGCGAGGAGCAGTGTTTCTCAACTGCGGCAACTTGGAAGAAATGTGGACTTCAACTCCCAGAAGTCCCCGCAGCCAGCCACGAATATTAGGTTAAAGCCACGGTTATCTTATACCTTCTATAATTAAGTGCTGCTCATCTTGAATATTCAGGTATTCCAGCGTGTGATCCTCGTCGTCTAGAAGCGTAAGGTAGTTCTGTAGAGAGAGCAAAACCGTGAGTCAGCTTCCCCATCCTTACAACAGCAACATTGGGTGACCAGAGAGAGCTGATCTTGCACCCTTGTTAATTCAGACATTTTGCTAATCCTGAATTCAAACATTTTGCTAATCCTGAGTTGCAGTCTTAACACGCATGCATTTACATACAGCCTCGCATGTACTGGTGGCGCAGTGGTTAGAATGCAGTATTTGCAGGCTAATTCTGCCAACTGCCAGCAGGTTGATCTTGACCAAAGTTGACTCAGTCTTCCACCCTTCCGAGGTTGGTAAAATGAGGACCCAGATTGTTGGGGGGGCAATATGCAAATACATTGTAAACCGCTCAGAGAGGGCTGTAAAGCACCACGGGGGGCAGTATATACGCCTAAATGCTATTGTTACGTTCTTCTTAATCTGGTGACCATCAGATGCAGATAGTCCTCAAGTTACGACCGCAAGTGAGACCGGAACTTCTATCGCTCAGTGAGGTCATCGAATGAGGTGCACCAGATTTCACAATCCCTTTTTTGCTGTGGGGTTGAAGCAAAGTTTTAAGCGTATAATGTGGTTGTTAAATAAATACGGCTTCCATCATTCACTCTGCTTGTTGGAAGCTGGCAAGGAAGGTTGAAAATTGTGGTCACACGGCCCTAGGATAGCGGGGTGTCAAACTCATGGCCCGCAGGCTGAATGCGTCACGCGCTGGCCACGCCCACCCCCAGTTTACACAAAGGAAGATACACTATATTGCCAAAAGTATTCGCTCACCTGCCTTTCCTCGCATATGAACTTACTGTAAGTGACATCCCATTCCTAATCCCTAGGGTTCAATATGACGTCGGTCCACCCTTGGCAGCTATAACAGCTTCAACTCTTCTGGGAAGGCTGTCCACGAGGTTGAGGAATGTGTTTATGGGAATTTTTGACCATTCTTCCAGAAGCGCACTTGTGAGGTCACACACTGATGTTGGACGGGTTTACGTGGCCTACCACTTCGTGGCTGAGTTGCTGTTGTTTCCAAACACTTCCACGTTCTTATAATACAGCTGACAGTTGACTGTGGAATATTTAGGAGCGAGGAAATTTCACGACTGGATTTGTTGCCCAGGTGGCAACCTATCCCAGTTCCACGCTGGAATTCACTGAGCTCCTGAGAGCGACACCTTCTTTCACCAATGTTTGTAAAAACAGTCTGCATGCCTAGGTACTTGATTTTATACCCCTGTAGCCATGGAAGTGATTGGAACACCTGATTCTGATTATTTGGATGGGTGAGCGAATACTTTTGGCAATATAGTGTATGTCACCTGATGAAGACGTGAGTTTGACACCCCGCCTTAGGATAATGCAGCCATTGTCAGCATGTGTCATGTGGTCATACGTCCAGGACTATCTGTACCCTAAACCTAACCCTCGTCTTATGACCACAACGAATCCCAAAGTTTCAGTTGCTAAGTAAGACAGCTAAGTCCATTGCGCCCCATTTGACAACCCTTCCCCCCCCCACATCTCTTGAGCGAATCACTGCAGTTGTTAAGTGAATCATGTATATGTTAAGCCAGGGGTGTCCAAACTTGGGAACTTTAAGACTTGTGGACTTCAATTCCCAGAATTCTGGGAGTTGAAGTCCACAAGTCTTAAAGTTCCCAAGTTTGGACACCCCTGTGTTAAGCCAACCTGATTTCCCCCTCTGACTTGGCTTGTCAGAAGCTGGCTGGGAAGATTGCAAATTGGGATCACATGACCCTGGGACAATGCAAGCATTGCAAACCCACTTCAATTGCCATGCGCCCAAATTTTGATTACATGACCACAGGGCTGCAGCGGCAGTCGTAACTACGAGACAGAATTCACTTGTTTAACACTGTCGTAATTTCGAATGGTCACCAAACAAACTGTTGGGGCCTGTAGGCTCTCAGCCCCTCCAGAAGCCAAATCAAGGAGGAGGCGTGGGAGTCAGGGTCAGCGTCAAGGCAACCTGAGAGCTCCGAGGGGGAAGAGGGAGCGGAGGTGTCAGAGAGAGAGACAGAGGCAAAGCCTGGACCGTCCGTCAGCCCTCAGAAGGAGAGTCAAGAGCCCCCAGGTCTGGAGGTGGCTGATGAGGAAGAGGAGAAACAACTGGGTCCAGTGCCTGACGTGCGGATGTGCAGAAGGCAGAGAAGAGGAGAGCAGTGGAAATCTATGGGCCAGCCCTTGGTAAGGAAGTACCAGCACTGCTAACGAAGCCCCACACGAGCTCTGGGGATAAAAGGCAGGAGGCGGAGATGAATAGATGTGGCAGACAACTATTCATCTTCTGGACCTGTTAGCCTGCGGTGAGAGATAAACTTTTTGCTAGGACTGCTGGAGCTCCTTATAGAGAAATCTTTGCGTTAACTTCAGAGGGTTGGTTGTGTTTAGGGAGCTGGGTCAGGACACAAATAGTTGACATTTGAGGACTGTCTGGATCAGGAGTGGGTTACTGCCGGTCTGCTTGGCATGTGCCAGAGGCACACTAGCGCAGAACATGAAAAAAGAAATGACTGAAAAACAAGCAGCAGTGGCTGGGGAAGCGATTCGGGTGTGTGGCCAGCCTGCTGTCCCTACCGGTTCGGCGACCCAGTCCCAATTTCCACTATCAGTTCGCCCGAACCGGTGCGAACTGGTGACAACTTACCTCTGATCTGTATGCTGGCTCTGCACATCCCAAGGAGGGCTACGGGGTGGGAGAAGAGGGGGGGAGGGCTGGCCAGCCTAGCATGTCTGAACTAAGCTGCAATCAGAATTACTAACTACTAATACCAAACCCATTTGTAACAAAAAAAAGCCCAATAGCTTCTTCTCTGTGATTCTGCCATTACCTCGCTGTTGTACAGCCACAAGCGCATGTCCTCCTCTTTCATCCTCAGCCTCTGCGACAGGTATTCGTGGATCTCCTTGATGGTTTGGGTGCGACTAAAGCAGCCGGTGTAGGCCAAGACCCTCTTCAAGGGCGCGCTGGGAGAAGGGACATTCCCTAAGTTCACAAGCAGACAGAAATGGAAGTTAAGAGCCAAAGATGCAGTATTGGGGGGAGGGGGGTTTGTGTCCCCCTGGCTGAGGAATTCTGGGAGTTGACATCCGCAAGCCTTAAAAGTTGCCAAGGTTGGAGCCCCACCACCCCACCCCACCCGGGTGCTCAAGAGCGTGCAAATCAATGTGCTTGGGTCGATCTGGACTTGCTGGTGTTTTTAGGAGTTGTCTGGATGGCTCCTCTTGCTCACTTTTTGACCAGCAAAAACGGGCAGAGAACGCAGAGACAGAATGACTAAGTGAACGTGAAGTCTGGCATTTGCAGGCCTCTCCAACCCTCAACATGGGCAAAATCGGGTAAGTGAAAATATTGGGTGGATACCTCTTTGTCTGGGATCAAAGGTGGCAAAATGGGATCAAGCATTTACACCTGTGTGTAAAAGGGGTTAGGTTGGTTGGTTCCTATCAGTTTCTTCTCCAGGTAGGGTTGATCCACTTAGGAGCCCTTTTGTGAAACGGGACAGAGACAAAGTGGACAACTTGAACCTCTTCCTGTATCCATCTGCTTTTGCCCTGCTAGCTGCCCTACCTGAACCATTTCTTGTAGCAGGGTATGGATTTTAGAATAGAATAGAGCTGGAAGAGACGATGGAGGTCTTCTAGTCCAACCCCCTGCTCAAGCAGGAGACTCTAAACCATTTCAGACTGGCTGTCCAATTTCTTCTTTAAAACCTCCAGTGATGAAGTACCCACAACTTCTGTTCCACTGGTTAATTGTTCTCACTGTTAGAAAGTTTCTCTTTCATTCCAGATTCCTTCTCGCCTTGATCAATTTTCATCTATTGTTCCTTGTCCTGCCTTCAGCTGATTTGGAAAATAAGCTGACGTCCTCCTTTTTATGGAAGCCCCTCAAATACTGGAAGACTGCTATCATGTCTCCCCTAGTCCATCTTTTCTCTAGACTAGCCAAACTCAAATACTGCAAGCATTCTTTATATGTTTTATTCCCCAGGCCTTTAATACAATACAATACAATACAATACAATACAATAGCAGAGTTGGAAGGGACCTTGGAGGTCTTCTAGTCCAACCCCCTGCCTAGGCAGGAAACCCTATACCATTTCAGACAAATGGCTATCCAACATCTTCTTAAAGACTTCCAGTGTTGGGGCATTCACAACTTCTGGAGGCAACTTCTGTTCCACTGATTAATTGTTCTAACTGTCAGAAAATTTCTCCTCAGTTCTAAGTTGCTTCTCTCCTTGATTAGTTTCCATCCATTGCTTCTTGTTCTACCCTCAGGCGCCTTGGAGAATAGTTTGACCCCCTCTTCTTTGGGGCAGCCCCTGAGATATTGGAACACTGCTATCATGTCTCCCCTAGTCCTTCTTTTCATTAAACTAGACATACCCAATTCCAGCAACCGTTATTCATATGTTTTAGCCTCCAGTCCCCTAATCCTCTTTGTTGCTCTTCTCTGCACTCTTTCCAGAGTCTCCACATCTTTTCTACATTGTGGCGACCAGAACTGAATGCAGTATTCCAAGTGTGGCCTTACCAAGGCTTTATAAAGTGGCATTAACCCTTCACATGATCTTGATTCTATCCCTCTGTTTATGCAACCTAGAATTGTGTTGGCTTTTTTGGCAGCTGCTGCACACGGCTGGCTCCTATTTAAATGGTTGTCCACTAGGACTCCATGATCCCTTTCACAGTTACTACTGTTGAGGAAGGTACCACCTATACTGTACCTGTGCATTTCGTTTTTGTTGCCTAAATGTAGAACCTTACTCTTTTCACCATTGAATTTCATTTTATTAAATAGTGCCCAATGTTCAAGTTTGTCAAGATCCTTCTGTATCTTTAGCCTATCTTCTGGAGTGTTGGCTATTCCTGCCAGCTTGGTGTCATCTGCAAATTTGATGAGTTCCACATTTATTCCCTCATCCAAATCATTGATGAAGATGTTGAAGAGTACTGGGCCTAAAACAGAGCCTTGGGGTACTCCACTGCATACTTCCCTCCATGTAGATGCAGTTCCATTGAGGACTACACGTTGAGTGCGGTTGGTCAGCCAGTTACGAATCCATCTGGTGGTGATGCTGTCCAACCCACATTCTTCTACTTTATCTAGTAGTAGGTTATGGTCTACCTTATCAAATGCCTTACTGAAGTCCAAGTAAACTATATCGACGGCATTCCTCTGGTCCACAAATTTTGTCACATTATCAAAGAATGCAATAAGATTAGTCTGGCATGATCTGTTTTTGACAAACCCATGTTGGCTTTTGGCTATTACTTCTACGTGTTTGCTAATTCGTTGTTTGATTATCTTTTCCAGAAACTTTCCTGGTATTGAGATCAGGCTGATAGGTCTATAGTTTCCTGGATCTATTTTTTTCCCTTTTTTGAAGATGGGAACCACATCAGCTCTTTTCCAGTCCTCTGGCAGTTCCCCGGTGTTCCAGGATCTCTGAAAGATATAGTTCAGTGGTTCTGAGATCTCATCTGCCAGTTCCTTCAGAACCCTGGGGTGTAATCCATCCGTCCTGGTGATTTGAACTCGTCTATGGTAGGCAGGTACTCACTTACCATTTTCTTCCCTATTTTAATTTGTGTTCCTAATCTGATTTCTGTGGTGCTGTTTTTGATAGGATGGACTGTTTTATCCCTTTGTGTTCCTTTAATCATCTTAGCTTCTTAAAAACTTCCAGTGTTGGAGCATCCACAAATTCTGGAGGCAACTTGTTCCACTGGTTAATTGTTCTAACTCTCGGGAAACTTCTCCTTAGTTCGAGACTGCTTAGTCATGAAAGCGAGACTCTCTCTCTCTCTATCTCAGGCTATCCCACCTCACAGGATTTTTGTTGTGGGGAGAATAGCAGGAGGAAGGTGTGTTGGGAGAATAGGAGGAAGATGTGCTCAAGTGTCGAGCTTGACTCGTTTATAAAATTAATAAAAGGTCGGATACAAGTACCGTATTTTTTGGAGTATAAGACGCACTGGAGTATAAGATGCACCAAGATTTTGAAGAGGCAAATAAAAAGAAACATTTTTGCATTCTGCAGACCTCTTAAAAACGCTCTGTTTTTTTGCGAAAACAGGCCGGTTTTATTTTTCAAAAAACAGACATGAATAGCCTTTAGGAGGATTGTAGAGTGCTCCTGGGGGGTGCCCCCCCCAAAAGAGCAAAAAATGGCCCGTTTTTCGCAAAGACATGCCTGTTTTTGTGGGAAAAAAGGGCATGAATAGCCTTTAGGCAGCTTGTACAATGCTCCTGGGGAGTTGGGAGGGGGCAAAATTGAGCAAAAAGTGGTCTGTTCTTTGCTCATTTCTGCCCTCCCCAGCCCCGAGGAGTTCTCTGAAAGCCTCCCAAACCCTCTGCACGGCCATTTGGGTGAAGGGGGCGAGGTTATGGGAGGCAAAAAAAATTGCTATATTCAGTGTATAAGGCGCACCCAGATTTTCAGCCTCTTTTTTGAGGGAAAAAGGTGCATCTTATACTCCGAAAAATACAGTAAATAAAAAATTACTGAAGCATTCTGTCTGAGTGTTTTCTTCTCCAATTTGGGTCAATGCATCTAGCTTGATCATCTAGCTTGATCCCAGCAATGCCAGAACCCTGATTTATTTGCATGCAGGTTAATGAAAAAAAGCACAATTTTTTGAATTTTCAATTTCTTTGTAAGGCAGCAAGCATCTCTCCCCTTTCACACCCTGACATTCCCCCCCCCCCACCCATATTCACCATCAAGCAAAGCGTCCTCTCTCTGTATACAATACAAAGCCATTTTTTCCCCTGCAATCAAAAAGCGAGAGATTAAGAATAAGATTACAGCAAGAAAGCATGTTGGGATGGAGGGCAGGCTCACGATTCATGGTTGATTTCACCGTTAGTGCCGAGCGGGGAAAAAAAACACCAAATCACTTTCAGATATATAAGTGTATTATGAAAATCCCCTCTCTTCCAAATTGGGGGATTTTTGATGTGTTGAAGGGAAAGCAGCTCCGACCACCAGATATTCAATCAAGTTTTTGATAAGCAGCTGGCTGGATTTTGTCATATTTGGATTAATACGAGCCACTGATTTTCACCGATTGGGGGGAGGAGGGCTTTCTTGAGACCCCCCTCTCTTTTTTACAGGTGGCAGAAGCAGTAAAAAAAAAAAAACCAACCACACACACCCAAAGTTGAAGGTTTAGAACGAGCGTTTAAGCAAACTCTTATTAAAGGTCAACACAACATACAGCTTTTCTTCCAAAGACCTGGGCTTACCCAGCTAATAACATTTTGACAGCAGGAGTTTACCCATTATCGGGTACACTTGCTCCTGGGGAGCAAAGCTATAGCAAAGCTAGACAGCATACTAAAAAGCAGAGACATCCCCCTGCCAACAAAAGTGCGTCTAGTCAAGGCTCTGGTTTTCCCAGCTGCAATGGATGGCTGTGAAGGTTGGACCATAAGGAAGGCTGAGCGCCAAAGAATGGAGGCCTTTGAACTCTGGTGCTGGAGAAGACTCCTGCATTGAGTCCCTTGGACTGCAAGGCCATCCAACCGGTCAGTCCTAGAGGAGATCAACCCTGACTGCTCTTTAGAAGGCCAGATCCTGAAGAGGAAACTCAAAGACTTTGGCCACCTAATGAGAAGGAAGGACTCCCTGGAGAAGAGCCTCATGCTGGGAACGATGGAGGGCAAAAGAAGAAGGGGACGGCAGAGAAGGAGGTGGCTGGATGGAGTCACTGAAGCAGTCAGCGTGAGCTCAACGTCACTCGTGTCGGGGACGCCTGTAGTGGACCAAGTGCTCTGCCAGCAAAAACAGATTCCTGAGCTCCGTTTCCATCTGTGATGGCCTCTTGCAATCCACTACCAGCAAAAACAGAGTTCTAGAAGGGCATACACGGCCCACATGAGTTCCGCTTTAGGTTGCAATGGTCTCTTGCAATCCTGGGCCAGCGAAAATAGAGCTTGGGAGGGCTGCCCGTGGCCCCCCTTCCGAGCTCCATTTTTACTGGAAGAGGCCCGCAGGCTGCTCCTTTGCAGTTTCCCTGTGTGCAAAATCTAAGCCCCTTGTAGGCCAGATCTTGCCTGCGGGCCTTGAATTTGACACCGTAATTCCCTTAACTTGTTCATCGCAAGATTAACCTCCAGATCCTTCACCCTCTTTCGTTGCTCTTCTCTGCACTCTTATAGGAATCTCTACCTCTCTTTTGTATCATGTTGACCAGAACTGGACACACCATTCCAAGTGTGGCCTCGCCAAGGGGTTCAAAAGGAGGGAAAGAAAAGCGCCCGAAGGCTTCCGTGACCTTTGATGAGAGTTTTGAATCCCTTTGGAAAGGGAGGAGAAGGTGGATAACCATCACCAACCATGCTTTTAAGGGTTCATTAGTGTCATTTACAAGCACTGTGGCAGCACAGGCGTCGGAGTCTGGGCGGTGGAGCTGGCCTCCCCTCGAGAACTACTGCGCAGCTGGGTTCTTGCTGTAGTCTTACGTTACCTCTCGGCCAATGCTGAGGAAACAGCCTCAGGCTCATCATACCCATGTTCACCCAGACGTTGGACTGCTGGGTCCGGGTAGCCGGCTGCTGTCTCAGGAAGAGCAAGTAACGGGGAAACAGCTCCAGCTCGGGCAGGCCCGTCATGCTGTTTCTGATCACCTGCAGGAGGAAACGGAAGCAGATTTTAACAGATTAACAAGAGTTGGAAGGGACCTTTGTAAGTCATCCAGTCCAACCCCCTTGTTCTGACCGAGGCTTCCCGAGAGCATGAAGCAAACTTCTTGTCCGGACAAAAACCTCTTTTATTAATTGACTGTGAATTCTGCTCATTCACATCCAAAAAAATCTTTCAAGGGAGGATTTATACAGTCACAGACCTTGTCTGACTTGGAGAGCTGACAGGCCGATATCTGCAAAACGTGGCAAGGAGTCTCGGAGAGTCACAACCAATTAAGCGAACTGATTGTCTCCTGCAAACTCCACTCCCCTTTTGCTCCTCTTTTATTTCCTCTGGGAGGGGCCATTCACCGTTCATCTGTAGCCTTACCTCCAAGTCGACCCCTGTTCTTTAGCTGTTCCATTCGTCTGGCAGCTCTGCGCATGGCACACTGGGAACAGGCTCCAGCCGTTCATTTGCCTCACTGATGTCTGACTCCGAAGACAGCTGATAACTGGCATACGGCTCTGGCCCCCTCTCTGCCTCCGACATCAGAGCCTTCCCCAGACTCCAGGACTGGCCCAGGTTCCTCCCCAACCTCCTCACTCTCCGAATCTGCTGCCAGCTCTGCTGGTCGCTGTCAGGCCACAATACCCCTGCCCAAGCAGGAGACCCTACACCATTTAGGATACCCCAATCCTGCAACCATTCTTCATGTTTTAGTCTCCAGGCCCTAATCATCGTCCTTTATTTATTTTTATTTACAAGTAGTCCTCAACTTACAACCATTCATTTAGTGACCATTCAAAATTACAATGGGATGGAAAAATTGTGACATATGACTGTTTTTCACACTTACGACCGTTGCAGCATCCCCCTGGTCATATGATCAAAATTTGGATACCTAGCTACTGGCATGTATTTATGAGAGTTGCAATGTCCCAGGGTCATGTGATCACCTTTGCGACCTTCCCAGCCAGCTTATGACAAGCAAGTTTTGCTTTACGACCATTGCAGCATCTCCATGGTCACATGATCCGTACCAAAAAAACCCTTCAAGTTAGCAGATCATTTGGAGACACGCCCATGTTTATGTACTTTGGCTGTGTGTAAAAAGCCTGCCAGCTATTATGCCCTTTGTCTTTCAAATGCAGATGGACTGCTGAATCTTGTCCTATGTTGGGCCACGTGTTTGTGATGTGGTTGTTTTGTTTCTCCAAAGTACAGATCTGTACACTGGTTGTTGTGGCCCAGCAGCGGCCGGCTGAGCTGTTGGTGGACTCTGACAGCGATGACCATTGTGGGGCTGCTCTGGAGGATGAGGAAGACTCTGGAGGGTGTTTGGAGTCAGAGCAGGGACTAGAGAGGCCTGTTGGCCACCAGGTGGCATCTGAGTCAGGGAGCAGTGAGGAGGAACAGAGGGAGGTATGCGTAGAATTGATAGGAGAAAGGAACAGCTGTAGAGAAGACGTCATAGAAGGAAGTAGGGACAGCTGGCTAAGGGTGTGGCCCCTCCCAAAGAGTTTATAGGTGGAGCGACGGGAGGGGAATCTTTGCAGGAAACAACAGTCCATTTTACTAGCCATTAAGAAAGCATTCCCTAAGTCTAATCTTGGTTTCTTGAAGATAGCGTTTTAGGCTCCTAGCCAAGGGGTGGCTTTATCTCCGTCATTAGTCGTGGCAGACAGCCAAGCCTGTATCTGCATATTCATTAGAATCATGGGACAGAACAGTGGTGATGGTTTCACCAATTCTCTTTTGTCACCGATCCGAATTTCAGAGAGGTGGCAGGGTCAAACCCATGCTGCACAACTAGCTATCTAGTGTGGCTCATTAAACTTGCAAGATTCACTTTCTCCTGGCCATCACATTGAATGCCACATGTCATGCTCTTTTTTTACTCTTTGCTTCCATCCTATGCCCAGATGCTTAGTTGCCATCAGCCGGCTCTAATCCATTAACCTTGTGCTGGCAGATGGAAATTCTTGGTTTTTTTAATTACTATTATCCCATTACTTCCCCACCTCTGCTTTAACGTGCCACTGTACTCGTGGAGAATCAAACAAACAAAAACCCAATCCCCTCACAAACGTAACCTCTTAAAAAATGAACATTTAGCACTGTAATGCCCATTTTGGCACAGAGCTAACTTACCAAGCCAAAAAGATATCCAATTTTGCGCGTGGGCGTATTTTTATTTTATTTTAAGATCAACACTCTGGGGTTGTGAATAAAAGCAGAATATGAGTTGGAGGGGATATTTTAATGGAAAACATATGCTGGGAGATATCAAAAATCCCAAATCAGGTGCCCCCCCCAACACCTGATGCACCCCAGATGTGCTTCTGTAGCACTTCCACCCAGCAAAATAGATTTATGTTGGCTAGAGAATCCCATATACTGCAATTAGAGACAGTTGCCCTGAAGATGACATGTCTCAACCAGGTTTATTTTTCCTCCTCCCATTAAATTGAGATAAACTGCACATTCATCCGACTTTTTAAAAACTCTGAACATCTAATTATAGGTAGCCCTTGATTTACAAATATAATTGCACCCACTAAAGCCCTGATGGTCATAAAGAAGATCATCATATGACCGGCCCGATTTCATTTTTTTTAAAGGTAGTCATTAAGTAAGCCCATTGTTCTCTATGAGCCGTGGTGGCGCAGTGGTTAGACTACTTCTGCTGGCTGCCTGCAATTTGGCAGTTCGATTCTCACCAGACTCAAAGTCGAGGGCCAGATCTAAGCACCCCGCGCACTGGATCCAGCCCTCGGGCCTTGAGGTTGACCCCCGTGGTCTACATCTTTAGTCAACCAGTTTACATTTAACAATTGGCAAGGGCTTTGGTGATCATTAGGAATATTAAAAGAATTCAATTCGAATGTTTTGAAGATCCCTAATTGAGAGTAAATAATCTAGAGGAGCATTGCCCATTTTCAGTACTTACCGGTCTCGGCAAAGACAGGTTCGCTCCGTACCAATGGTAGAGGGCTCTCCACACCGGTTCTGGGACCCTTTCATAATTTTTCCCTTGGATTAATTGGGGCGATGGTTTTAATCGCCCGCCTTCCAAAGTCAACGATGGAGCCTTCATTAAAATAAAAAGAAAGGGTGGGAAAAAAACCCTCCATCAGATGCTGAGTTTTTCTTTCATCAAATTTATGGAAACTGCCCCCATGCAGGGAGATTAAAAATCTCAAACCGAATAAAGAATTAATGCAGATCCATTAATTGAGCAACGTTAGGGAGACACTCCCATTTCACAAAAGGGATTCGGCCATTAAAAGGGTTTGGATTATTTGCGTGCTTTTTCAACATGGTCGTTCTGCTGTTTCTTCTGGCAATGTGCCGCTTTTTTCTAACCCTGGAGATAAAGGCATTAGGAAGCGTCTGACCCATTAAGAAATGGCCCCTGTGCCAACTTTTTTCCTTCTCACTCCCCATCTCTTTTTCTCAATTATTATAACTAGCTAGCTGATCACCCGATGCTGCCCGGGTGTTTATTTATCCCAACCCTCCTTCCATGAACATTGCAACAATTTCTAATATTGGATTTTCCCCCTTACCAGAGGGAGCCCCCTTGTGGAGTACTGTGAAGCTGTTAACCATGGCAACTCCACTGCACTGTACAGTAGAAGCCATTTTAAGGCACAACAGGCTGCATCTTAACAGAACAGACACCCCGAGGGGTTTTAGGGGTGTCTTACTCCCACAGTGTTTGTTTCCAGAGAGTTAAGTCATCTGTGTAACAGGTTTGGTTGAAATTGCTCAAAGCGTTCAAGAGTTATGCTGGAACATACACAAAGAAACACACACAGCCATTTATAGATAGACATCGGCTTCACTTGATTGCGCGGACCAGTTGCTGACATGCCACGGACCAGTTCCGGTTCAGAGACCGGGGGTTGGGAACCCCCGCTGTATTGTTTTTATACTTATAAGACGCTTACCTTCACTGGCTCTTGCGTTACAAGTGGCTGATTATCGATCGCTCCGGGCCGCTGTGGATTCAGCAACTGCAGTAAAATATTCCCATTAGAGGCAAGGAGGCACTGATTGTTGTTGTCCGAAGAATTAAGTTGTCGAGCAAAGGACATCTCGGCAATGGGAGTGGTGGCGTAAATAAAATCTGGAAGGTAAAGGAGGACGAAGCAAAAAATAAGCACGAAGGGTGCAAAGTCATGGGGGAATATCAGAAAGGAGCAAACCAGTGGCACCCAAGGTATTGATCATCCGTGGTTTTGGGGTTGGATACCATCTGTACGCTGATGACACGCAGCTGTACATTTCCACCCCAAACCACCCCAACGAGGCCGTCGAAATGATGTCCCGGTGTTTGGAAGCCGTCCGGGTCTGAATGGGGGACAACAGACTTAAACTCAACCCCTCCAAGACTGAGTGGCTGTGGCTACCGGCGCCCCGGTTCAACCAGTGGATGCCATCGCTGGCCATAGGGGGCGAATTACTGCCCCCCGTGGAACGGGCGCGCAATTTGGGCGTCCTCCTTGATGCCCGGCTGTCGATGGATGACCATGTGACAGCCGTGGCGAGGGGGGCGTTCCACCAGGTTCGCCTGGTGCGCCAATTGCGCCCCCTATTGGATCGGGACGTTCTACGCACAGCCACTCATGCGCTGGTGACGTCTCGCCTGGACTACTGCAATGCTCTCTACGTGGGGCTCCCCTTGAGATGCACCCGAAGACTACAGCTGGTCCAGAATGCGGCCGCGCGGGCTATCATGGGAGGAACAAGATACTCCCATATAACACCACTCCCGCTCTAGCTGCACTGGCTACCTGTGGTTTTTCGGGTGCGTTTCAAGGTGTTGGTTACTATCTTTAAAGCGCTCCATGGCATGGGACCTAGTTACCTGCGGGATCGCATCTCACCTCATACATCTCTACGACCTATCCGCTCTCACAGGGAGGGACTCCTCCAGGTGCCATCCGCCAAGCAGTGCCAACGGGTGGCGCCTAGGAGTAGAACCTTCTCTGTGATGGGCCCAACCCTCTGGAATGACCTCCCCTCCGATATTAGAACTATTAACGACCTCCGCTCCTTCCGACAGAAGCTTAAGACCCACCTGTTCCAATTAGCTGGCTTAGCCGATTTATAGCTCCATCTTTCACCTCCTGGCAAACATTTTATCGTGGAATTTTTAAGGGAATTTTAATCTTATTTGTATTTTAATTAAATATGGCACAGTATATTTTCTACCTCCTCCGTCTACGTTTATGTCTATGTTTATGTATATGTATTCTATTTTGATATGTATATGGTTTTTAATAATGACTGTACACCGCCCCGAGTCCTGTTTAGGAAAGGGCGCGGTTTAGGAATAAAAGTTTGATTGATTGATGTCTGAATTATAACTGCCCTCAAATCTCAACATCTGTATGCTGACTTGAAAATGGTATGAATTGTTTAGAATAACAGAGTTGGAAGGGACCTTGGAGGTCTTCTAGTCCAACCCCGCTGCTTAGGCAGGAAACCCTATTACCATTTCAGACAAATGTCTATCCAACATCTTCTTTAAAACTTCCAGTGTTGCAGCATTCACAACTTTTGGAAGCAAGTTGTTCCAATGATTATTAGCTCAATAACATATGGAATAACATAAACTCTTTTTATGATCCATCAGCCTTTTATAACAGGATCTTGGAACTTCCTTCATTTCCTCAGGAGGCCTTACAGGTAGTTCTTGACTTACAACAGTTCATTTAGTGACCGTTCAAAGTTACGAAGGCACTGAAAAAAGTAACGTACAACTGTTTTTCACACTTATAGTTGTTGCAGCAGTCGTTATGGGCACATGATCAAAATTCAGACGCTTGGCAACTGACTCGTATTTATGACGGTTGCAGGGTCCGGGGGTCACGTGATCCCCTTTTGCGACCTTCCGACAAGCCAAGTCACTGGGGAATCCAGATTCACTTAACGACCGTCTCACTAACTTAACAACTGCAGTGATTTCACTTAACAACTGTGGCAAGGAATGTCGTAAAACGGGGCAAAATTCACTCAATTAGCGTCTCACTTAACCACTGAAATTTGGGGGGCTCAATTGTAAGCATAAATCGAGGATTACCGGTATTCTTCTATTGTTTCACACGTCCACATAATGCTTCTGTTTGAAAATGTGAATCTGATGTTTCGTAAATTTAGCCAAACCTCTTACCTGGTTCGACCATTCTCACCAGGGGTGGGATTCAAAAATTTTAGCAACTGTTTCTCTGCCCGGTTGCTGGGTGGGCGTTTTCACCCCACCCCAGGGCTCCAGAGGCCAGAAATGCGCGCATGCGCGTGATGGCCAGCTGAGTTCACCTTTTTAAAAGCCATTTTTCGCCCTCCCCAGGCTCCAGAGGCTTTATAGGAGCCTGGGGATGGCAAAAAGAGCCCCCCCACCCCCCACCCCCCCGGAGGCTTCAGGGACCGTCCGGAGGCTTCCCTGAAGCCTTCGGAGCATTTAAAACGATCCTCCGAGCAAACCGGAAGTCCGGTTTGCTCGGAGGGTGGTTTTAAGCCTTCCGAAGGCTTCAGGGAAGCCTCCGGACGGTCCCTGAAGCCTCCGGGGGGTGGGGTGGGGGGGCTCTTTTCGCCCTCCCCAGGCTCCTATAAAGCCCCTGGAGCCTGGGGAGGGCGAAAAAAGAATGTAAAAAGGGGGTGGTCGCGCGTTGTGCGCGCATGCACACTGGGGGGGGTCGTGCATTGCATTATGGGTGTGGCACACCTGCACACGACCCCCCTGCGCTCCCCCCACTTGTGGCACGCGAGCCAAAAAAGGTTCGCCCTCCCAGAGACTACACTTACCTGGCATCCAAAATGGGCTGCGTGGAGACTCCTGGGAAGGGCAGGGTGGGTGGGGCCAGCCAGTCCTTGCAACTACCGGTTCAACAAACCAGATGTAAAATTAGCATCCGGTTTGCCCCGAACCGATCTGAACCTGCTGAATCCCTCCCCCGTTTTCTCACACATTTAGTCTACCTTCAAAGCTCTTTAGAAATAAAACAGTGTGTTCAGGCTGTTGTTGCTTTTGGGGGTTAATGCTTACTGCTGTTAGTTGTCTCTGATGCTTCTGACGCGCTGGAAATATTATCTGAAAACCTTTCTTCTGGGGTACTGATGTTATTCGAAGCTCCCATTCGGTCGTCTCCTTGCTCTGACGTAGGTGTCCCAGGACTCAGGAAAGAAGTCTTACCCCCATTTGAGAGAGGCAAAGGCTCCAGCATAACAGGGGGAGCATCCTAAATTGGATCAGAAAGTCAGAACTCAATGTCTATGGAGATTCTCAGCTATCCACATCATGGTTGCCCCAAAGGTGCTTTTTTTCAAGAGGCAATTAAGAGTTTCTGGTTTCTCTTTTGAAGACGTTTCGCTTCTCATCCAAGAAGCTTCTTCTGCTCTGGATTCCACACCATCTAGTCAGAGTGTCAGGCCTACAGTCATATTCCTTTCTGGATCTTTGGCCTGCCACATACTCCTATTATTTTACTATGCTTTTTTCATTAGTGGGGAATTGGGAGGAGGAATAGTAGGGAGTAGAATGTGTTGTTGTCAAAATAAAATTCCTTTCTAGAAGCCAAGGTCATCTTTTGTTCTCTACATCTCTGAGCCTGACTGGAACTGGATGGGTGGAACTGCCAGCGTGGCAGTGGGAGATTGGACCATGTGATGGACTTGTGGGTATGGGGGCAAGATCATGAACTTTCAACTGGGTGGGGAAAACCCGGGAAGCTTTCAGATTCGGGTTTTCACAGAAGTGCCAACATGACTCTCTTAATAAATTGGAACTTTGAGGAATACTTTGCCTTGGACTCTGGTTTAATTTTGGATGCTATTTGGGACCCTGACACAGAGCTGAAGAAGCTTCCTGGATGAGAAGCGAAATGTCTTCAAATCCCTCCCCCTCCCCGAAAGTCCAGTTGCCTCTTGAAAAAAGCACCTTTGGGTCAGAGCTCAATTGTAGGGTGAGATGGTAACCCAGAAAGGCCCAAGAACTTCCAGTGGTCATTGTTTTGGGCTGGAAGGCTGTGTATGGGCTTGTCCATCACAGTGGGATCTCAGTAACGGTTGGGTGATTCGTCCCTGGGAAAGACACAATGAACACTAAAAGCGACGTGTGGCAAGGAAACTATGCGACCAACTATTTTGGCTGGGAGAAATAGCGAGTCACGTGGCAGCTGTCGTCAGGAAGTTCTTCCTTGCACGTCGGCTACCAGGAGAAAGACGAGTGCCAGGACAAGATTTCTGCTTCAAAACTGAATTCGAAGAGTTCTGAAGCAGTCCAAATACAACTGTATACAATTTCCATCCTGGTTTACAAATGTGAGCTTGCAAAAAAAAAAAAAATCCTTCAGTTTTCATTGGTTGAGGACAAGGATTGGATTCTACCGATTCGGACTGATTCGGGCAAACCAGTAGCTCCAACGATCAAGTGGGCCCGACTGCCTGCCCCTGCCCTTTACTTACCTACCCTATTTTTCAGAGTATAAGACGCACCAGAGTATAAGAGGCACCAAGATTTTGAAGAGGCAAATTAAAAAAAACGGCCTGTTTTGGGGAAAAACGGGCCCGTTTTTTTTTCTTTAAAAAAAAAGGGCATGAATAGCCTTTAGGGGGTTTGTAGAGTACTCCTGGGGGCTGGGGGGGGGCAAAAAAAGCAAAAAAATGGCCTGATTTTCGCTCATTTCTGCCCTCCAAAGCCCTCAGGAGCACTCTGAAAGCCTCCTAAAGGCTATGCATGGCCATTTTGGCGAAGGGGGCGGGGTTTCGGGTGGGGAAAAAAATGCTGTATTCAGTGTATAAGACGCACCCAGGTTTTCAGCCTCTTTTTTGAGGGAAAAAGGTCCATCTTATACTCCAAAAAATACGGTATATCTTCTCAGCTGAGTCGGGCAGCAGAGTGGATTGCCACACTTCAGCTGTTTTCCTCCCCAGGAGTAATGCAGAAGGTACGTTTTCTCAAAACTGCACACGCACGTGAAGCGTGTGATCGTCGAACCGGTTGTTAAACTGGTAGGATCCCACCACTGGTTGAGGGGCACAAAAGGAGAGCAAAAGAGACTTAGATACTTTTTCCAAAAGGTAACTGGACTTTCTTGGGGTTTTTATTCCTTTGAAAATGTTTCACTTTTCACCCAAGAAACTTCTTCTTCAGAATGGAATATGGTTCTTGGATAAGAAGCCAACATGGCTGGCTGGGAGTTGAAATCCACCCATTTTCAAGATAGCAAGATTGGGGAAACACGGTCCTAAAGGATGAGGGAATTTCAACTGCCATCTATTCTGGTGCATGGACATTGGCACGCTATTTATTCATCCGGTTCTTCAAATCCATTATGCGACTTACATATTTGACGTATTCTTTCCACTGCTGCCACCACTGCATTGCGATGAGAAACCAGTTGTGTCCTTGTTGAAGGCCATGTCTGCTTTCACGTTCTAGCCAGCCTCTATGCCAAGAAAACAAAGGAAGAGGTCAATGGTGCCACACTTAACAACACTTGTGCTTCACATCTACACGAGTGTTTCTCGACCTTGACAACGTTAAGATGGGTGGACTTCAACTCCCAGAATTGAGCCAGCCTGGCTGGGGAATTCATTCCTAGCTGGCTGAGGAATTCTGGGAGTTGAAGTCCAGAAGTCTTAAAGTTGTCAAGGTTGAAGACCCCTGGTCGAAGGGGTCTTCAACCTTTTACTTTACTTTTATTTCGATTTTTATACCGCCCCCTCTCCCCAAAGGGACTCGGGGCGGTGTACAACCTGGTGGTGCAGTGGCTTAATGATGCTGGAACTGCTGGCCAGAAATGGTCCGCACTCCAACAGTTTGAGCCCAGTTCCACAAGATGGGGTGAGCTCCTGCTGTTTGCTCCCCCGCTCTTGCCCACCTAGCAGTTCAAAGTAGATAAATGGCTGAGAAAAAGAGGATCTAGCGTCGCGACGACACGCCGTGTGATCTTGGAGCTCCAGGATCGCAGTCGATACTTTTGTCGCTGGATGGTCCTTTTGGACGTAAACCGTCCCGCAGAGACGGTGACAGGGAAGAGTATGTCCTGCTGATCTCAGAGACATCACAAAGTCCCTGATTGATCCAGAAGAACCTCTTCTTGCCGGTGATAGAAGCGCAGCCACTGAAGCTGCTGAAGTTGGGACTGCTCCAGAACGGGAGGAAAACGGAAAGAGAAAGTGTGCCGTTTGGTGAGGAAATTTTATTATTAGACAAAAGACTACCCAAAAAAATCAAAGTTAAATTAAATTTGAAAACAGAAGAAAGTAAGCGGCGAAATTAAGCTACGTTAGACAGTGTGTTTTCCTTGTTTTTTAAAATATTTTTTCACGGATGGAACTTTTGCAAATATTTCCTATTTTTTAAACTGAATGGGTTAGTTTTTATTTCTTTTTATATACCAATGGATTAAGATTTTTTCCCTTTATTTTTACAATGCTGGACTGGATGGTTTTTTTCTCCATTTATGAAGATTTTTCTATTCTTTTCTCTGTAAGTTTGGATTATAAAGAAGATATTAAAAGGAATACAAAGAGGTCTGTAACAATAGAAGGAAAGGAAGTAACACTGCCACTTGGAGACTGGAGGCTGGAAATATTGCTTTTCTTCTTCTTCCCTTTGATCATTTATTTTATACTTCAAGATCTCTCAGCTTGTTTACTGTGAGTGATAGTGGGAAGAGCACGGGTGGTTTATACAGGTGCTGTTTGGGAGCTCTTTCAATAGCTGGAGTGGAGAGAGGAGAGACCTTGACTTTGAAACATTATAAATGAACTTGCTTCAAATCTAACAAAAAGCTTCAAATGTTATAGTGGCAGTGTTTACAAATTGGAAAATGGCGCAACAAGAAACAGAAACCTTAACATTGCAAATGATTATGTTTGGAATTCAAAAGATCTTAGCAGTAACAGAAAAAATTGAGAAGAGATTGGAGAATATAGAACGCAGCACAGTAAAATTTGATGGAAAAATTGAGGATGTTTATCAAATGGAAAAAGTGGAGGACAGAGTTCTAAAAATTGAAGGAAAAAACAATCAAAGAAACAAGAAAACTGTTGATATTGATAGTAAACTGAGCCTGGCTAGAAATGAAAAGAGTGGAATATGGGAAGGGGAGATAGATGAACTGGAACTCTCTCCCAGACTTCAAAGTACAGAAGAAGAAAAGAGAAAAATTGATAGAAGTAAGGAGTGAAATTTAATCAGAAGCACGAGTGATAACTAAAGATAAGCTGATTGAAGAAGCAAATGGAGGGTTTCGAGTTTATATAAGAAATGAAATAAGCAATAACTTGCGAAGAGAAGTCTATATAAGACTTACCAAGAAATTAATCGGAATGCTAATGCTACAATTGGCAAGAGACATAAGACTGCACTATTACTGGAAAGACACAGGTTGATGTAATGAAACCTGATAATAAAAATTAAGTAAAGTTTAGTTAAATTTAGTATTATGTATAAAATCAAGTGATAATGGTTATAGTTAAATAAATGATTGATAGTGATAACAATGCATATATATGTATTGGTTTGTTAAGAGGAAATTCTATATAAATTGCAAATAGAGACTATGAAAGGAAGTTTAGAAATTAAACATAATCATTTTTTTTATTTGGAACATGTTATAAAGATGCAATTTTATTGTAGGATGTTGGGAGGAGTTAATAGAATGCCATTAGGTGGTTTTGCTTTAAATTGGAATATTTCATAAAAGAGGATGTAAAAACAATTAAAATCAAATAAAGGCTGAGGTATGATGAAAGCAATGTATATAAATACTGCATACTTGATTTAAAAATATGTGATTCGATATGAATTATAGGTGATGACTGCGGAAGGGACGCACGGAAGTTTTTGTAACCAACCGTCACACTTTCTACAATTTGTAATGGAAGATGGTTTTGTGTTGTTGTTTTTTTTGTCTGTTTGTGTTCATTTAAAAAATAAATAGAAAAAAAGTAGATAAATGGCTATCACGTCAATGGGAAAAACCTAGCCACATTTGTGTACATGGAGAGAGGAAGCCTGTGCTGGACCTGGCCGAACCCGACACAAAGCGAGGCGAGACCGGCAGAGGAGGCCAGAAGAGCCAGCAACCTCAGGACTGCTATTCAGCTGCTGTAAGGTAGTTGGCCCCCGGCGGTGCACCAAGGATAGGTTGAACAAAATGAACTAGCAATTGAGGGTGCCAGGACTTCATCGTTATCTATCATTTGTAGGTTTTCCTGACATTGTACACCATAGGCTAAATAAATAATCTGACAAACACTGGTCTACAAAGTGTCTAACATCTTCTAGATCAGCGGTCACCAACTGGTGGTCTGTGAGAAAATTTTAATGGTCCGCAGAAATATTACTTGCATTTTTTAATATTGCACTAAATCAGGGGTCCTCAAACTACAGCCCCGAGCCAGATATGTGCAATGAATGCTTGTGTTGCTGCAGAGAGTCTCCCCCTTCGAGGTCTTTTTTGTAGGTTGGAGGGTGGCGGAAATTCTGACTTGGGGTCTGCTTCAGCCTCCTGGTGTGGGGCTTTGGGCAAAGGCTGGAGGGAAGAGCCGCTGGTGGCAAAGAGCCGGAGGGTCTCGTTCCAGTGGGACTACATCATGGCCTGAAATTGACTGACCATTTCAGCCCGCTGACCCTCCAGAGGCCGGTACCTGGCCTTGCACTCCCGCATCTTTTCCTTCTGCTTGGAAATCCTATGCTCGTAGTCCTCAGTGAGGTGTTTCTGCTGATCCTCCTTCTCGGCCAGATCCAATTTGAACTGAGCGGTTTTGCCAACTCTTTCTCCTGGTGGCTGCTTAGTTCCAACAACGGCTTCCTGTTCGGGCCCTAAGGACCCGGGCGGGCAGGCAGGCGAGGAGTGGTGAGTAGCGGCTGGCAAGGTGGCCCTTGACATGAATGACATCGAGTTCGCCACACCCACCTAATCATAATATGATTATGATTAGGTGGATCATATTATGTTCCGCGGGATTTAAAATTATGAATTGAGTGGTCCCTGAGGTCTGAAAGGTTGGGGAACCTTGTTCTAGATTGTCTTGGACGAAGCTTACTTTAGGAGACAAAGTTTTAGGGGCGTTCATAACTAATTTGCAAGCCGCTGTCAGAATGAAGCTGTCAAATAATGATTTCTGAAACAGCAATCATGTTAGCCTCTTCAACATCAACGACTTCCACACAAATGTATTACTTTCATATTGAATTGAATACTTTAGTAGCCAAATGTGATTAGACAGACCAGGAATTTGTTTCTGGTGTAGCGGCTCTCAGAGTAACAGAATAAGGATAAACATCATCGTAATAATGGGAGCAAGAGGGAGGAGTAAAGATGATAATAAAAAGGATAAGTAATAATATTACAGCCATACTACACGGGTAAATGCAGTGGTACCTCGGTACTCATTGTTAAATGGTTCGAGGAGGCGCAATGAGTACCAAAAACAATAGAACAGAATAAACAGAGCTGGAAGGGACCTTGGAAGTCTTCTAGTCCACCCCCCCTGCGTAAGCACGACACCCTATATCATTTCAAAGAAATGGTTGTCATTTTTTAAAAAAACTTCCAGTGTTTGGGCATTCACAACTTCTGGAGGCAAGTTGTTCCATGGATTAATTGTTCTCACTATCAGGAAATTTCTCCTTGGTTCTAGGTTGCTTCTCTCCTTGATTACTATCTATCCATTGCTTATTATCCTGCCTTCAGGTGCTTTGGAGAATAGATTGACCCCCTCTTCTTTGTGGGAGCCCCTTAGATATTGCAGATATCTGCACTCTTTCTAATAAGGAATTATTTTCCCATAAGGAATAATGTAGCAAGTCACAAGGTAGCCGACGCTGACAAATTCTAGCTTGAGTACTGAACAAACGATGAGTAGTGGGGACAAAAGGTTTGTGTCAAAATGCGTTGAGTGCCAAATTCGATGAGTTTCACAGCAGCTGAGCACCAAGGTACCATTGTACACATACACACTGGATATAATTCGCCCGGCTAAATTCCATTGCATCAAAACTAACAATATTATCAAGAATCATAGGACTGCATCACTATAGTTTGGAGACAGAGTAGGGAATGTAATCAGGAGAAATTAATAGGGTACAGAAAGTGGTATTTGTGTTGTTCAAAGTGACCATTTGCAAGATAGTGATTACAAAGGCATCCGGCACTGACGAGATAATTAACATATATAGCCAGATAAAATCTTCCTCCTGGTTCAGGAACTAGTAATCTGACTGAATTTCTTGACAATTGTGCTCTTTTAATTACAATAGGTTGGTGGCTGGAATGGAGACAAAGGTTTTTTTTAAAATCATGTATCTGCCCATTAGCCCGGTAGTGCCGGAATGCCATTGTTAGATCCTTTAACAAATAATTTTTTTAAAATGAACCTTGACAATAGCATTAATTCTAGCTGACCTTTGTGTATTTCATTTCAATTCTGACCTCAGTTTCCAATCCCCATTTATCATGCTTTGTGAGAGAGAGGGAGGGAGGGAGAGCGAGAAGAGAGAGAGAAAGAGAGAGAAAGAGAAAGAAAAAAAGGGAGAAGAGAGAGAGAGAGAGAGAGAGAGAGGGAGAGAGGGAGGGAGGGAGAGAGGGAGGGAGGGAGAGGGAGAGACTGAGTGAAACTGAGACTTTGCTAAAAGTTCCCCTTGATATTTCTTTCCAAGAATTTCCCCAAAAATTTGTGCATTTTTTTAAAAAAACCAATCAATCTCAATTTCAAGTGTCTGGCTCTCATGGTTGAAGGCAACTTGGTGGTCCTACAATGCTTAAATGTTGAGATTGGCCACAGAGTTGAGAACTTTAATGAGATTCAAATATTTCAGCTTTAATTCAGAGGAGGGGGCGGAATCCTCAGGGATTTCAAAGCTAATTTGTTCCATGACATCTCCTGACATCTCCACTTGGCTTTTAGAGAAGACATTCAGTGTTCCACATATACAGGTAGTCCTCAACTTACAACCAAATGTTTTAATGCTTAGATCTGGCCATGGGGCACCATGGAAACAGCGAAGGATCAGCCCGCAGTGCCTCTGCCAGCGAAAACGGGCTCCCGATCTCCGTTTTTGGCTGGGACGGCCTCCTGCAACCCGCTGCTCTCTTTTTGCTGGCAGAGAGTTGCAGGAGGCGTCCCAGCCGAAAACGGAGAGTGGGAGCCCATTTTGAGTGGCAGAGCATTCAGGCCACAACAGGTGTCCCTGACACGTGACATCAAGCTGGCCACGCCCACCTTGGCCATGCCCCCTACCCCCCCAAAAGTCAAACTCAATGAAATCGAGTTTGACACACCTGATCAAGTTGAACCCCTTTCTCTTGGTCCCAATCTGGAGAAAGCACATTAAGTCCTGATGCATCTTATTTCTACCAAGCACTTGATTGGTGGAAACCGAAGAAGTTACCTTGCTTAAGTCCTTTGCTCCCAAACGCACCTCTTATTTTAAGCTAGGAAAAAGTCCCTGGAATTCATTTGAAAGGGGATATCAGAAGATCAAACATACCTAATGATTTGCCCTTCATCTCCTGGAGTGGCAGGTCTTAAACCTAAGACTATATGGCACACCTAGAAAAAAAAAGAGATGGGAGTGAAAAAGGGAAAGTGAGAAAATTTACTTGCGTCAGACAAAAGGACATAAAGTTAACAAGCTATCATTCCTGGTCAGATAATGTTTTGTCAGAATATTCATGAACTGGAATAGGACATGGCAACTGGGTCAGCCAATGGGAACTATTTGGTGACTGAGAGCCATGCCAGACAGCTCGGAGCCTGAGATTGGCTTACCTATGTAGCTCTGAGTCTGTTGAAGACAACTAATGTAGTCTGTTCTGAACTCTGAACTGAAACAATCTCTCTTCTCTACCACGTTGGAAGAATCTGTTGTTGGTATTGTACATTTATTCATGTGTTATTATGTATATAAAGAAGTTAATGAATCCAGCCGAATCAGTTATGTCTGTGTGCTTTCTGGATGTGGTTTTTACTGCAAACTCTGACATCTTTGAACATCTACTTTCTATAGGTAGCCCTCGACTTACAACCACAATTGAGCCCAACATTGCTGTTGCTAAGCAAGGCAGTTGTTAAGTGAGTTTTTTGCACTGTTGTGAAGTGAATCACCGCAGTTGTTAATTTAGTAACATGGTTGTGAAGTGAACCCGGCTTCTCCATTGATTTTGCCTGTAGGAAGGTCGCAAAAGATCAATCATGTGACCCTGGGACCCTGGGAAATCGTCGTAAATACTGTATGAGCTGGTTGCCAAGCGTCTGAATTTTAACCGTGGGACCATAAAGGCATGGCACAACAAACCCATCAGGGCAAGATGCAGCAGTCCACCTGCATTTAAAAGACAAAGGCCACTCTTCTGAAGTCAGCAAAGTCCACATTTTGGACAGAGAGGACCAATGATTTGAAAGAGGGGTCAAAGGGCCATCTAGGTCAAAACTGAACAGCATTCTCTTAACAGAGGGGACTGTAGGACACCATCAATCTACAACACAGTCCTTTCAGCAGTTCCAAGAAGGCTCAACACCCATTTGCACCGCTCAGGTGACCCTGAGGACACAGATAAACCTCCAAGTGCCTTTGAAGAAGAGCTGAAGAAGCTTCTTGGATGAGAAGCGAAACATCTTCAAAGAAAAACCAGACAGTCCAGTTGCCTCTTGAAAAAAAAAGCACCTTTGGGAGAACCATGACCTCAATGGCTGAGCATCTCCATAGAAATTTCTTTGAAGACGTTTCGCTTCTCCTCCAAGAAGCTTCTTCAGCTCTGACCGGATGGTGGGGAATAGAAGGATTTATATTCCTTACAGACAGCTGGTCATTTGCATCCTTTTAGAGGGTTGTTGAAACACCTGGAGGTTTATCTGTGTCCCCAGGCTCATCTCAGTGGTGCTCCTGGTGCCTGTAATCTGCCATCCCCCCCCCCCCCGGAAATCCATTCCTACTCCCACACCATTCAAAGGGTGTTCATCCCAAATTGTAAACCACCAGGTGACCTCAATGACTCTCTTAAAGGATGCAAATGACCATCTGTCTGCAAGGAATGTAAATCCTTCCATTCCCCACCATCCAGTCAGAGCTGAAGAAGCTTCAAGTGGCCTCAATGACTCTCTAAAAAGGACGCAAATGACCAGCTGTCTGCAAGGAATATAAATCCTTCCATTCCCCACCATCCAGTCAGAGCTGAAGAAGCTTCTTGGATGAGAAGCAAAATGCCCAAAAGCACCTTTGGAACATGTGACTATCATAAATGTCAGTGGCCAAGTGTGTGAATTTTGATCATGTGACCACAGGGATGCTGCAACGGTCCCAAGTGTGAAAATCAACCACCAGTCGCTTTTTTCAGTGTCCTCGTAACTTCAAACGGTCATTAGGCAAACTATTGTTAAGGAGTATCTGTGGAAGACATTTCCTATTCGAGATAAAACAACTGAGCCCACCGGAAACGTTTGTCCAGAGCTGACTGAAGCTATCGACGATAATTCAATTCAGACATTGTGACAAACCGGAGTTTCTGCTTCCAGGATCTACCGTATTTTTTGGAGTATAAGATGTACCTCCGCCGCCCAAAAGAGGGTGAAAATTTGGATGTGAATGTAGCCCCACCCACCCACAGTCCCCCACCCTTTGGCCTCTGCCTCCCAGCAATTTATTGCAGCAAACGGGGAAAATGGGGCTTGCGGATGCTGCAATAGGTTATAGCAATCCCTGCAGCCTGAAACAGCTGATGATCGGGAGGCTAGCTTAAACTGACAGTGAAACTTGCTGTTTGCTCCACGAGGCAAATTGCTGGGAGGCAGAAGCAGATTTTTTTTCTTGTGCTAATCAGGCTGTTTGCTGTTTGCTGCAAGGAGCTATGTCAATAACTATAAATGCCTATAGAATGTTCAAATTATTACATTTACTTTTTGCAGACTGCTTTATTATTGTTCTAGACAGCTTAACCAAATGAAGAAGCTTTTTACAATAAATGCTTGATCTGAAGAGGCCCAGTGCTATTGTATCTTCTTTTAAATAGCAGAGAATAACTATACTTTGAGGAAGCCACATCGATTTTAACAGCATCGGTACAGGTATAGTCTGAAATGTAACACTACAAACAGTGTATATTGTCTGAATTGTTTGCTGTTTGTTGCAAGGAGGCAAATTGCTGGGAGGCAAATATTTTTTCCCCTTGTTTTCCTCCCCAAAAGTTAGGTGCATCTTATACTTTGGTGCGTCTTATACTCCGAAAAATACGGTAATCCTCATTTCAGAGGAGGCTTCATTTCCCCATCCTAATCGGTATGCTAAATGTCTCTGTACTGCAGCCTTCTCTGGAAAAAGAGGCCCTGGCTGTAACACTGGCTCTTATCTTTGTTCCCCTGCCAACCACATTGAGTACCCTAAATGCATACACTGGCCCTGGTTTGTTAAGAATTCTGGCATCCAACGCTGCAGCTCTCCGCACGTACAGGCATCACCTCGTTTCGAGGGGCAGAAGGTTATTACTTGCCAAATGGGCTGCCCAACCCAATTTGAAGAGCAGATAAGAGTTCTGCTGCGGAACACCTCCGCGTTCTTGTTCATCTTGCAGAATCTGTCCCCCCCCCACCCCTCATTCAAAATGAAACGATCGTTTTTGCTTTAGAAGGTCTTGCAAAATACCACAACGCGAGCTAATTATGCTGGGCGTTATGATCAGTATTTTGAGTGCTCATTAAATAAATGTTTGTAACTCAAGGAGTACTTGCGTTATTCTCTCCCTCCCTGCCTCCCTCCCTCTCTTACCTACCTACCTCAAAAAAGCAAACACACCCAACACTTCTGCCTATTTTCCCTGCAACAACGACCCTGTGAAATGGGATAAGGGAAAAATAACTGGCGGAAAGTTCAGAAACTGGCTTTCGTAGGACTAGAACTCACCATGTCCTGTTTTCCAGTCTACCATCTTAACTATCCAGCCACCTTGGCTGATATGAGTCAGGCAAAAGAGAAGCATCTCAGCAAAGCTCACACTTCCAAAAACAACAACAACAAGAAAACCAGACATCTTCAGGAATGCAAGTGACACAAGAGCTGATGCAGCATTTGGCATCCCGTGACTGCCAAGCGGGCAGGTCAATCCAAGGCTTGCCTTCCCTTGGAGGTTTGGGCTTGCAGGAAACGTACCTGAAAAAGCAGGTTGAGAAATTCGTTGGCAAGGGCACTCTTCACACTCCAGATCTGATAATCCTCAAGGGTGAGATGACCAAGCTGAAGGGGGGGGGGGGGGGAGGAAGGAAAACCAATAGGTTATTTTTCCCCAAAGGGTTTGCTCAATGAGGTTTCTCTCTCTCTCCCCACCTCTCCCTCTTTCCCCCCTCACTCCCTCTTCCCACCTCTTCCCCCTCTCTCCCTCTCTCCCCTTCTCTCTCTTTCCATCTCCTTCTCTCTTCCCCTTCTCTCCATCTCCCTCTTATCCCTTCCCTCTCTCCTTCTTTCCACCTCTCTTCCCATTCTCTCTCTTCATCTCCCTCTCTTCCTCTTCCCACCTCTTCCTCCCTCTTTCCTCTCTCCCCCTTTCCCTTCTTTCTTTCCCTCTCCCTCCCTCTTCTCCTTCTCTCCATCTCCCTCTCTTATCCCTTCCCTCTCTCCTTCTTCCCACCTCTCTTCTCATTCTCTCCCTCTCTCTATCTCTCCCTCTCCTTCTTTCCCCCTCTTCCCCCCCTCTCCTCTTATCCCTTCCCTCTCTCTTTCTTCCCACCTCTCTTCCCATTCTCTCCCTCTCTTTATCTCCCCCTCTCTTTCTTTCCCCTCTTCCCCACTCTCTCCCTCTCCCTCCCTCTTTCCCCTCTCCCTCTCTTCTCTTCCCCCTCTGCCTCCCCCCCTCTACCTCTCTCACCCCCCCTCTCTCACATACACATGGCATCTCTCCCATGCAAAATGAAATGGATATTTTAAGGAAAATAAAGAAAAGCTTTGGCCAAAAATCAATCTGTTCTATTTGCAGATCTGAAGCTGGTTTTGATCAATTAATAGTCATGATTTCCCTGGAGAATCACAGATCTGCAACTACTCTCAATAATTTTGATTTTTCTCAGGGAAACTATCCATCCACATTTTTTCTAGCTGGAAGCCATGTCAGTTAAACAGGTTTTTTTAAATAAAGTTTTTTTAAAAAAAATTTCCTGAAGATAAAATACAAAATATAGACTTTTTTAAAAACCCACCAGATTTGCAAAGAAGACACAAAAAGGAGAAGAAAAAAGGGTATATTGCTGATGTAGAATTAATAGTAAACACATAACCTCCACCCTGGTTGAATGCTGATGCTCAAACAAATCTAATCAGTTCTCCTCCTTGCATTGCAGGTCGACAAATAGTTGTACATTTTTCTGCTGCGCTTGCTAAAGTATTACTCACATCACATTATCTTAACAAATCTATTGTCTGTCAATCAAGTTGACCCAATGCCAGTTGAACAGGTTTTATGTAGATTGGCTGTCACAATGGAAGATAAGTTCCATTGAACTATGATCAGGACCAGATTTGATGGATGATGATGTGTTTCAGGGGAACTATCCCCGCTGAAATTTTGGGGTTGTTTTCTAGAGGTACTTAATAGCCCGAACAAAAGTAACTGGTTGACTGTTATCTGAAATTAAAAAATTGTAGAATTAAAAAAAAAAGGGGGGGGGATGTTTTGATGCTTTAATATCTTAAATAGCTCTCCATCTTCTTGTTGTTGTGCCATCTCCGTCATTGGACGTTGGCGATGATGTTGGCCATCCAGTTCTAATCAATCGCCGCATGAAAAAGTGGTGTTGAGTTTTGTCCAAATCAGTCCCTTAGATTTTGAAGCCATTTAAGGTTCTTCTTCTGCTTGCATCTCATTTGCCTTCAATCTTAACTTGGAGGATTAAGAGAAGTATGGTGTATTTTTCTGGGTGTCGCATCATATGTCCAAAATATTCTGACTTTCGCTTTTTTATGCTTTTGATGAAATTCCCTTGGCTTTCCCAGACTGCTTATCACCTCCTCACTTCTGATTTTGTCAGCTCTCCATCAGCAATAGCAGTAGCACTTAGGGTTATATATCACTTCACAATGCTTTACAGGCCCCTCTAAGCGCTTTACAGTCAGCCTATGGCCTCCAATAATCTGGGTCCTCATTTGACCAACCTTGGAAGGATGGAAGGCTGAGTCAAGCTTGAGCCAGTCAGGATCGAACTCCTAACAGTGGGCAGAGTTAGACTGTAATGCTGAATTCTAACCGCTGTGCCATTGCTACTCCTAACCTTTCTCATATTCAGGAGCTTAGGAGAATGTTAGTAGAACAGCGAAAGCCTAGCAGATGGAACGAACCAATTTTTAAAACATTTTTAACAATAACTGTTCTCTAATTTTACTACGGGGTGAAAACGACGAGTGTAATTGCATCCATTAGCTCAATGGATTTCTGCCACCGTATACAGTAGGTAATCATCTTACAATGCAATACAATAGCAGAGTTGGAAGGGACCTTGGAGGTCTTCTAGTCCAACCCCCTGCCTAGGCAGGAAACCCTATACCGTTCCAGACAAATGGCCATCCAACATCTTCTTAAAGACTTCAGTGTTGGAGCATTCACAACTTCAGGAGGCAATTTCTGTTCCACTGATTAATTCTTCTAACTATCAGGAAATTTCTCCTCAGTTCTAAGTTGCTTCTCTCCTTGATTAGTTTCCACCCATTGCTTCTTGTCCTACCCTCAGGTGCCTTGGAGAATAGTTTGACTCCCTCTTCTTTGTGGCAACCCCTGAGATATTGGAAGACTGCTATCATGTCTCCCCTAGTCCTTCTTTCTATTAAACTCGACATACCCAGTTCCTGCAACCGTTCTTCATATGTTTTATTTTCCAGTCCCCTAATCTTCTTTGTTGCTCTTCTCTGCACTCTTTCTAGAGTCTCCACATCTTTTCTACATCGTGGCGACCAAAACTGAATGCAGTATTCCAAGTGTGGCCTTACCAAGGCCTTATAAAGTGGTATTAACACTTCACGTGATCTTGATTCTATCCCTCTTGTTTATGTAGCCTAGAACTGTGTTGGCTTTTTTGGCAGCTGCTGCACACGGCTGGCTCCTATTTAAATATAGGACTCCAAGATCACTCTCACAGTTTCTACTATTGCTTTTTATCCTCTTCAGCTTCTTTCTGGAAAGGATACCATGCAAATCAATTTCACAGTAAAGAGACCTTCCATGCACAAGTTAACTCAGCAGCTTGGCTCACCCTCACCGTGGTCCAATTCAGAGGGAAATTCAGTGAAATTCTTGAAGCTATTTCTGCACCTATTGTCACACCATAAGGGATAATGAGATACATGTGCCTTTTCTTACCTTGGTAGTGTCGTGTGACTTTAGAATATCTTCTACAATATCAGGCAAATTCATGTGCAGCTCCTGGGGGGGGAAAAACGGAGAAGAACATGAAAGTTAAGAACATCATTCCGAGGGTAATTTTGGTCTACGGTTATAGACCCCAAAAGTAAGAATGATCAGTTGAATCCATAGAGTGCAGATTTGCTAAAATCAATGCGCAGCATTGCTCAATTAGCAGCAAATGGACCTGTCCCCATTGATTTTAGCTGTTCTGATCCATGACAGATTAAATCTGGAATTCAGACTGTTTTGTCTGCTTTTACGAACCTTCTGGACAATTGGTTTACAATTGTGTCCAGAAGCGTGCGCCCCCCCCCCCAGTCCCCCGGCCCATTTTGGGCCTGGAATGCTTACTGCACCAACCTGGAAACCAAAACGAGATACGGGGTGCATATACGAGGGACATGTGCGCATGTGTGTGGGGGGGGATGCATGCGCAGGGAGCGCTCGCATTGCATTTCAGGGTTGTACGCGCTTTGGGCACTCAGGACCAAAAAGATTCGCCATCACTACCCTAGGGAGATACACCTGGTGGGACCCAGAAGAAGGGCCTTTTCCGTGGTGGCTCCCTCTCTCAGAAAGATCATTTCCCCAGAGATTAGAATGGTCCCCACTCTAATACTCTTCCAGAAGGCGCTGAAGACCTGGTTCTGCCAGCGGGCCTGGGGAACCCAGAGCAGGATGGAGGCTATTAAATGGCTAGTATGAATGTGTGTTGTGTGTCAGGGTTCCAAATAGCATCCAAAAGTAAATCAAGAGTCCAAGGCAAAGTCTTGCTCAAATTTCCAGTTGATTAAGAGAGCCATGTTAGCACATCTGGGAAAACCCAAATCTGAAAGCTTCCCGGTTTTCCCCACCCCCAGTTGAAAGTTCAAGATCTTGCCCCCACATCCACAAGTCCATCACGTAGTCCAATCTCCCACTGCTATGCTGGCAGTTCCACCCATCCAGTTCCAGTCAGGTGCAGAGGTGCAAAGACAAAGGATGACCTTGGCTTTCTAGAAAGAATGTTGTTATGGCTACCTATCATCTAACTCCATGCAATCCCCCCTCTCATTTTCCCACAATAGAGAATGCATATCGCTGCAGGCCTGACATTTTTATTATTATCTTTTTTCCTTTTATTCTTATTTCTTTTATATGCTGTTTTTATATCCTTGCAAGCTGCCTTGAGTCGCCATGTGCGAGTTGGCGGCGATATAAATTTTCCAAATAAATAAACAAACAAGTAAACAAACCAGACCATTCTAATGACCAATCCACAAGAGAACCAATCAGCTGCTCAGAATTTAAATATAGCTCCAAATCAACAACCAATCACACCACCAACTGATCACACAGGCACACGAGACATTTATAAGTTAAAGAGGAACAGGACAAGACAAACCTGCTGATGACGTTACCTAGTGTGGTAACGAAACGTTCAGAAAGAAAATTGAAAGAAGCTTGGAGAGCAAACCCCTGTCAAAATGGGCAGTCCTTGTTAATATTAATTTTTTTCAAATAATTTTTTATTTTTTTATTCTCTTACATGCCATTTTAAGTATACATTACATAATTGTTATTCTTCTTTATATTTATCATTCTTATACATTTATTATTTCATTTAATACAGTGGTTCCCAGACTTTTTCAGTTCCCAGTGGTGGAATTCAATTTTTTTTACTACCGGTTCTGTGGGCGTGGCTTGGTGGGCGTGGCTTGGTGGGTGTGGCTGGGGAGGATCATGTGACTGGGCGGTTTGCACAACGGTAGGAAGATAGTAACAGTAAAATTCAAAACTGTAACTATTAATTACACATTTATTCAAAATCCAAGTTAAAAATCTTTTTAGTTAATGTTAATTCAACAAAATTGTTGAACATGATCCAGTGATACCAGGTTTTCAAAGTCTGATAGTCATTTATCAAGAACCTTAGTAACTAGTAACTTAGTAAACTCAGTAAAATTTAGTAACTACTTCACTGTTCAGTAAATTCTTAATGTGATGGATGCGCTTGATGAAGTGATACCAGTTTCCCAATGTCTGGTTTTAAGTCACTTAGCAGGAGTCTTAAATCACCACGTTCAGTAATCTGGAGTCGATTTCTTTATATCTAGTCACTAGATGACCTACGAAGTCCCTTCCAACTCTGTTAAGATCCACCCGAAGAATCACTCGATTTGTCGGGAGCGGGCCCTTTTAAAAAGGGATCGGTTTTAAAGGGCCTCCCCCCTCTACAAAATCTTCCCAGCCCCACAGAGAAATTCACTGGACCAGCAAACTTGGGAGTCGTGTTTCTGGAAGATTAAAATCTTAATTCTTACCTTCTGGGACTGCGCCTCCCTCCCCCAGAATCCTTTTGGCGCATCTGAATAAAGGCGTTATGGAGGGGCTTTTGAACTCCAGGACCCTCACCTCCCCCTCCATTCCCTCCTTCTCCCACCCCCGCCCCCCCTCCAAATTTGGAAATGTTGAAAGTTCCCGTTCAGAGCTGGTGTAGCAGGTTTGACATAGAAGTCTGTCCTAGGGGCAGAGGGGATCTATAAATTTAATAAAATAAATAAATAATAAATAATATGCAGCGGGGAGTTGGGAGGGAGGCAGAGCCGCGAAGGTTCAAGCAGTAGTAAGCTACCTTGCTGCTGCTTACCACCCACGGTAATTCCCCCCTCCCACATATGTATGAGCCTTTGCTTTGATATGGGCTTCTCTTGCCCCAAATCTTGCATCACTCCTCCTCCCACCTCTCGCAGGGGGATCTCCCCTGGGGAGGTGGGGCGGGGGGGGGAGCGGAATTTCACATCCAGAAACCAAGGCTGTTTAAACAAAAAGGGGGGGGGGCTGTCCACGACTCTCCTGACCTCCTTCCTTGCTTCTCCTCCTTCCCTCCCTCCCTCCCCCAATCTTCAGAGAAGGATGAATCAGGGAGAGGGAGGGGAAGGGCCACTGACCAGGAAGCAGAGGGAGGGAGGGGATTTTCAAGAAAAGGTAGAAAGGAGCAAACCCCAGGCAGGGAGGGAAAATCAAGGCAGAGTTTAGCGCCCTCCAGCTTTGATCCAGAGAGCCACCCCCTCCCCAAATTTGAAACGTGTGGCGGAGTTCCCATGACGTGTGGGAACAAGTGGACTCAGCTGGTTCTCCTGGGATCTCCTCCCGGGGTGGGGGAGGGGTGTCAGAGAGGTTGCGTCCGGAAAACTTTGTAAAGAGAAGCCAAAAGTCTCGGCTTCTGAGAGAGAGAGGCACCATCGCGGGCGCTTCCCATGGGTGAAAGAGCACGCCAAGAGCACCACCCCCACGGAGCGTGTCGGCTCCGGCCGCCCACTTGAAAGGCACAGAGCTTTCGAGACTTTGGGGATCGTGGATCACCTGAGGTTCCGAGGCTTTGGAGCGGAGCCCCTGGAGCTGCCCAGGTGGGGCCAGGCGAGTCCTCGCAGCCACTTAGACGCTGGCTGGGAGTTCGTTTGGGCAGCCCCGCGGGCATGGGGGGGACGAGCCAAGGCCAGCCAGGTCTACAGGGGGGTTGGCGGTGCTTCTTTCCCACGTCGCCCAGAAAAGCTGCCCCCCTCCCTTCCCTCTCCTCCCCCCACCCCCAACGCAGCTTTGCTCTCCCTCTCTCTCCCTCTGTGTTTGTGTGCGCGCACGAGCAAGCCTCCAAAGAGAAATCCTGGGCCGTGTTCCCTCTGTAAGCCTCCGATGCGGAGCTGCGGGCTGTTGACCCAGCCGTGGGCCATGTCCCCTCTGTAAGCCTGCAATGCGGAGCTGCGGGCTATTGACCCAGCTTTACCTGCCCTACGTCGTTTCCCTATAAAATCCCAGCACGGAGGGGGAGGGCGTTCTTTGGAGGGCGGATCGCTATCTCTCATTCCCCCCTCCTGGGCTACGTTCCCACACCATTCGCTTAAACCACCTGCGTGGAACCTCCCATCCTCCCCCAAAGCAGCAGGTGCACCACAGGAAGGCTCTCGGGTCAACACGAACCGTGGTTAGTGGGAAGGGGCTTCCCCCCCCTGCCCGGTGGGGCGATACCGGTTCTGGACTTTGGGTTATGAACAAGCCGACTCTTTTCTTCCGCCTTCACAGGTCAGAATCAGACTGCCGCTGACTTTGCGAAGGGAGCGAGACCCAGCGCTTGAAACGCGGAAAAACATCATTCTAACAAAGAGGCCACCTCCAGCACTCCTCTGCCACCTCCCTTTCCTCTTAGCGCCCCCCTGCCGCCCCCCTTGCCTCTTAGCACCCCCCTAGATCATCTCACTGCCTCCCAGGGGCGGTACCGCCCACTTTGGGAACCACTGATTTAACAGGTTATAATATACAGTTTGAGTTGCTTTATTTACCATCCCTTCCTCCTGTTGTAACACCACCTTTTTTTCCCTTTCTTTTCTCCCTCCCTCCCTTCTCTACTTTCTTCCTTCCTTCTCTCCTTCCCCTTCCTTCTTCCCTTACTTTTCTCCTACTCCTACTCTCCCTCTTCCCCTTCCTACCCTCTCTCTTTCTCTCCCTTCCATCCTCCTCTCCTTCCTTCTTCCCTTACCTTTCTTCCTTTTCCTCTTCCCCTTCCTACCCTCTCTCTTTCTCTTTCTCTCCCTTCCATCCCCCTCTCCTTCCCCTTCCTTCTTCCCTTACCTTTCTTCTTCTTCCCCTTCCTACCCTCTCTCCTTCTCTTTCTCTCTCTTCCATCCTCCTCTCCTTACCTCCTTCTTCTTTTCCCCCGTCGTCCTTTCATTCTCTCCTCCTCTCTCTCTCTCTCTTTTCTATTATTGTAGGTGTCTCTTTCAGATCTCAGTTTATGTTTCCTTGGGATGGTATTTCCGCAAACCCAAATATAACTTGATATCATTTCTTATTAATATTCAATTAATAGTGAATTAATATTAATGTTGAATGCCACTTACTGGTATGTTATCAATACGATTATCTTTCCAAACTTCTAGAAGGGCCACGACCATTTCTTCAAGTTCAACCTTAGACAAAACTCCGTCTCGATCAACGTCGAAAACCTTGAAGCAAACTGAAAGAGAAAGAAATGGTTATTCTAACAGAACTAAACAGCTAATGATGACTAAAAAGATTTTAAAGGCTGAGATGAAACCAAAACTGGATGGGGTGTTTTTTGGAACTGATGGATAGTTGATTTAAAAAGATGCAAAAGACTAGTTTTATATGCGGGAACTGCAGCAAGATTCTTGTACGCACAAAGATGAAAACATGCTGAAAATGCCCATAATGAAGGAATGGATTGGGAAGAGGGCAGAATTAGCAGAGAAGGCAAAAATTGACCTCTTTGGCCAAGGATAAAGCAATATTTTTTACAATAGGCTGGAAACCCTTGATGGATTTTTTGCTGACAATGGAAAAAAAGTGAAACGGTGATTTCAAGATTTGACCATTGGGGAAAAAAAGATTGAATAGGGGGCTGAAGGGATCATTGTAATGTTAAGGAACAATGAGGGATCATCAGTTTGTTTGCAACTGTGCCGTCCTCCAGAGAGTGTCAGAGGGCGGTGCCCAGGAGTAGGGCCTTCTCTGTGGTGGGCCCTACCCTTTGGAATGACCTCCCCCCAGACATTAGGACAACAACCGACCTCCGCTCCTTCCGTATGAAACTGAAGACCTACCTGTTTCGACTAGCCGGCCTGGCTTAACTCTACAGCTTCTCCACCCCTTGGTCATTTTTTAACTGTCAATTTTAGTTTTTAAATTTTAATGTTATTGGGGTTTTAACTTTTTCTAAGCACTGTAATTTATTTATTTATTTTTACCTCCTCTATATGATACTGTTTTGATTGTCGCTTTTGTACGTCGCCCCGAGTCCCTGTGGGGAGAGGGGGCGACTAACAAGTTCAAATAAATAAATAAATAAATAATAAATAAATAAACTGCTTCTTTTATTTATTTGTTTGTTTATTTTATTTTTATTCATCTGGCTGAGTCTGCAATGAACCACGATAATAGTCATCTTGAGATTTTACTATTTCTCTACATCATTTTCATTTCTAGGCTGCTATTTTTAACTTAATTCTTTTTTTTTAAAGTATGCTTTTAACAGGATGATGAACTGCTGTGAAGAAACCCTACATTTTAAAAAGCAGATCTTTTTATAATATATATATATATATATAAATCATTGGGTCATTTGGAGCTTACACCTAGTGATGGTAAGTTCTAGTTCTGCCTTAGGCTTGAAAGCTGCTGGGTAACTTTGGGCCAATCACCAGGAGACGGTGAGTTCTAGTCCCGCCTTAGGCATGAAACTCATTGGGTGATTTGGGGCCAATCACCAGGTGGTGAGTTCTCGTCCTGCCTTAGGCTTGAAATCTGCTGGGTAACTTTGGGCCAATCACCAGGAGACGGTGAGTTCTAGTCCCGCCTTAGGCATGAAACTCATTGGGTGATTTGGGGCCAATCACCAGGTGGTGAGTTCTCATCCTGCCTTAGGCTTGAAATCTGCTGGGTAACTTTGGGCCAATCACCAGGAGACGGTGAGTTCTAGTCCCGCCTTAGGCATGAAACTCATTGGGTGATTTGGGGCCAATCACCAGGAGACCCTGAGTTCTAATCCCGCTTTAGGCATGAAACTCATTGGGTGATTTTGGGGCTATTCACCAGGAAACGGTGAGTTCTCGTCCTGCCTTAGGCTTGAAAGCTGCTGGGTAACTTTGGGCCAATCCCTCTCGCTCAGCCCAGCCACCTAGAGATGAAGCTGCGATGTTGTTATTATAGGGAAAATAGAAGAAGGGAGTGTTAGGGATGCTATCTAGAGCTTAGTGCAGACACTGGAAAATTTGTGGGAGGGAATTAGCTGCAAACAGGGCATAGTTAAAAGGAGTCACAAGAGACTTTTCTGAATAGTGGGCCTCCATTAGAGGGAGGAAATCTATTTCCAAGAGCAAAGGGACCAAAATACACCAGCACCAGAGATGCAATAAACGATATAATCTGTTTACTCTTCTTTTTTCCAAAGAGCAAATATTGGCATTTGCAGCACACAGGCTCTCCACATACTCCATTCACCTAGACACAAATGTCAATGCCGTAAACAGAGCTAACTATTTGCGCTTATGAATATTTTATTAAAGAGAAATTAAAATCCAGCTCCCTCCCCGCCAAAAAGGGGGGAGCGTTTATCGACTACCAATGAACCAAACAACCTCTTCCAGAAAAATTGATTGTAATTGACATCAAATGAGAGTAACTCACAATAATATATTGAATTAATAGACCTGGAAGATGATCAGGAATTAGCTTTTAAAAGCCCTCATTCCAAAACCATCATTTGGGAGGTTATATTTCCTTAATATGTGCATGCCCCAATAAAGGAAAGAATAATAATAAAGGGGGGAATGGACACACAGAAGCCTTTAAAAATGCAGATTAGGAAGGCAGATATCAGAAACTTCTTTTTTTTCCTAAAAAAAAAAGGAGGAAAAATGTGCAGGTAATAAACATAGCTCTGTTTTTACATATTATCCCTATAGAGCCAAGACTGATCCATCTCTACATCACTGTGTTTCGCAACCTAAACAACGTTGAGATAAGTGGACTACAACTCCCAGAATTCCCCAGCCAGTTTGCTCCCAGTATGCATGCTGGCTGGAGAATTCTGGGAGTTGAAGTCCCCTCAGCGTAAAGTTGTTGAAGTCGAAAAACACTATTCTACGTACCGAGGAGGAAAAAGCAGGAAATGTCAACCTCTTGGGGGAGGGGGGGAGTATAACACATGTTTGTGTCGGCATTTGTGTGTGCCACACAGATACTTTGATATTTCCAGGTCATAAAAGCAATAAAATCACAGAAGGAGTTAAGACAAGCTCGGAACCCATCCATAAATTCCACTCGTCTTATATTTGAGAGTTGGTTTCCCAAAATACATGTGCTCCAGCATGCCTCTCAAAGGTTCTGCTGTAATCCCGTAAGCACCGGCATTGGGAAAATTTGCTGCATAGAAATAAGGAGAATTATTATTATTTTTTGCCAGTGAGAACAATTAATCAATGGAATAGCTTGCCTCCTGGGCTTGTGCGTGCTCCGTTACTGGAGGATTGCAAAAATAAATTGGATAAATTTAGCTGGGCTCATGCCTTGACAGAGGGTTGGACTAGAACAGGGATATATATATATATATATATATATATATATATATATATATATATATATATATATATGTGTGTGTGTGTGTGTGTGTGTGTGTGTGTGTGTGTGTGTGTGTGTGTGTGTGTGTGTGTGTGTGTGTGTGTGTGTGTGTGTGTGTGTGTTTGTAACACAAACACACACACACACACACATACATATATATATAGTGACCTTCCTCCCATATTTAGGCATACCAGGAGTTGTAACACAAATACATACCCATTTCCCTGGCTCAACTGATAAGGAAGAGAGCCCGTGGCTTAGTGGCTAAGACTCCTGCCTAAGATATGTACAGCCCAGGTTCAAATCCCAGTAAGGGTATGGCTAGCTGATGAGAGCTAATTAGCTCGAAATAGATCTATACTAGTCTCCCTTTATTTATTTATCAGTACAAATACAACACAAATATAAAAAGGCAACATTAAAAATAAAAATATGGTTTTCTGCCTGCATGGTCTTCTGTGATGAGCCGAAGGACAGAAAGAGGGAGTAGTGACCTTCCTCCCATATTTAGGCATACCAGGGGTTGTAACACAAATACATACATACATACATACATACATACATACATACATACATATTTGTTTTCGTAGATTTTCACGGGTGTAGGTATGCTGGTTTTGTTGTATTCGGGTCTTCTCCCGTGTAAGGTACCTTACACGGGAGAAGACCTGAATACAACAAAACCAGCATATATATACATACATACATACATACATACATACATTCATACATACATACACATACGTTGTATTTGTGCTGATAAATAAATAAAGGGAGACTAGTATCTATATATATATAAAGCCCAATCAGGCTTTCGAGCGCATGAGCTAAAATAAGCCCTCCCCCCAAAATATTGCAACACAGCAGCGGCCATGAGGTGACCATTCTCACCGCCTCCTGCACCTCGAAAATAATAAGACCTCTCCGAAAATAAAACCAAGGGCTTATTTCGGGTGTTAAAAGAAAATAAGACCCTGTCTTATTTTGGGGAAAACATGACCCGGTGGTCCCCAACCTATGCTGTTTGGGGGGTGTGGAGGGGTGGAGGGGGGAACTGGGCCAAACAAGCGGTGTGCTGGCACACCTACAGTCCGTGTGCAAGTAGAACCGGTGTGCATGTGCACAGGTCGACTTGTGTGAGCGGTGGGATGCAGCGCACGCAAGTGCCTGCTGGCCCATCACTCACACACATTGAGTTGTGCATGTGACCCAATTCCGAATAAGGCACGGCCTGGTAGTGGCCCACGGCCCGGAGGTTGGGGATCCATGTCGTAACCAGTTACCAGTAAAGACCAAGCCCCCACTCTCTTCGAACACTGATAACATTACTAGTTTGGATAATGAAATGTCTGCAAAACCCCCCCCAAAAAAACCCATCAGTGCTCAGAGAGCACCAAGGACCTCTCAGTAAAGTAAATTTTAAATTCCCTGGGTATCTCTGTAGTCTAAAGAAGTAGTTATGCCTCTGTGCATTAGAGGTGGGTTCCTACTGGTTTGCATTCTCGCCACGCCCCCAAACCAGTTCCCCGGTCGCCACAACATAGTGGTGGGTTGCAGGCGGTACGCCCCGGTACGGGCGTACCGGAGCCAGCCCAGAGCACTGGAGTTCCAGTACGGTGCTCCGGAGGGCCCACCCGCCTGCCCGAGCGCCTTACCGGTCTTTTAAGTCTTCTGCGCTTCTGCGCATGGTGCATAGAGCGCCTGTGCAATGCTCCGCTGAGCAGCTGGAGCGTCACGGAGGCTCATGGAAGTGTTAAGATGCATGCACGTGTGCTGCGCACATCCATGTGGACACCGCCAGGCCCGGTTGGAACGGGATCCGGAACCCACCACTGCCGCAACATCTTTTTTTCAACCTTTTTAAATGTTCTATTTACGGGCAATTGCGCATGCACAAAATTACGCATGCACGGAGCCGGCAGTAATGCCAGCAAAAACCCACCCCTGCTGGGTATGCGTGAAAGTGATCTGTGTGGCTATTTTCCAGGGCTGAAACGGTGTGAGTGAGGGATCCTAAGCGGAACCTGGGAGCAACTGTAATACCTGAAGGGGAGCCTCCTAGCCATACTCACACTTCTGCCGTTCTGCCAGTGGCCCCCTGCAGCAAGCCGAGAGTCCGCACGAGATTTCCTTGAAGTCGATGTGATTGTCGCGGTTTTCATCAAAGGCGTTAAACAGGCCTGCAAAGGGTCCCAAAGCAGCAGGGTGAGTTTGTTTCGGTTACAGAGAGCGCGCAATTGTTCAATCAAATCATTTATTTATTTATTTATTCATTCTTCGCATTTCTAAACCACCCCCTCTCCCAAAAAGGGACTCGGGGCGGTGTACAGTCCATACAACAAATAACAGATAAGATACAAATATAAATACAACTATAAATATACGTATATATGTGGAGGAGGTTAAAATTAAAAGTACTGTACAGAAGAATAAATATGGCTCTAAAAGCCCTAAAATCGATTAAAATTAAAACATTAAAACATTACCCTTAAAATAACCAGTTGAGAGTATGCTTCCAAGAGTTCATAGTTGTAACATTTATAATTAATTATGCCAGGCCAGCTAATCGGAACAGGTGAGTCTTCAATTTTTGTCGGAAGGAGCGGAAGTCCAAGGTGGTTCTAATGTCGGGGGGGAGGTCATTCCAGAGGGTTGGGCCCATCACAGAGAAGGCTCTACTCCTTGGCGCCGCCCGTTGGCATTGCCTAGTGGACGGCACCTGGTGAAGGCCCTCCCTGTGAGAGCGGATTGGCCGCAGGGATGTATGTGGGAGGATGCGATCCCGCAAATAACTAGGTCCTGTGCCATGGAGCGCTTTAAAGATAGTAATCAGGACCTTGAAACGCACCCGAAAAACCACAGGTAGCCAGTGCAGCTCGCGCAGGAGCGGTGTTACGTGGGAGTATCTAGACCTCCCCATGATAACCCGCGCGGCCGCGTTCTGGACTAGCTGCAGTCTCCGGGCGCGTCCCAAGGGAAGCCCCATGTAGAGAGCATTACAGTAGTCTAGGCGAGACGCCACCAGTGCGTGAGTGACTGTGCGTAGGGCATCCCGGTCCAGTAGGGGGCGCAATTGGCGCACCAGGTGAACCTGGTGGAACGCCCCCCTAGCCACGGCTGCCACATGGTCATCCATTGACAGCCGGGCATCTAGGAGGACGCCCAAATTGCGCGCCCGTTCCACAGGGGGCAGTAGCTCGTCCTCTATGGCCAGCGATGGGGTCAGCTGGCTGAACCGAGGTGCCGGAAGCCACAGCCACTCAGTCTTGGAGGGGTTGAGTTTGAGTCTGTTGTCCCCCATCCAGACCCCGACGGCTTCCAAACACCGGGACATCACTGTGACAGCCTCGTTGGGGTGGTTTGGGGTTGAAATGTACAGCTGTGTATCATCAGCGTACAGATGGTATTCAACCCCAAAACCACGGATGATCTCGCCCAGCGGCTTCACATATGCATTGAACAGAAGGGGCGAGAGAACCGACCCCTGCGGCACCCCACAAGAGAGTGGCCTCGGGGTCGATCTCTGCCCCCCCGTCACGGTGCCTCCGACTCCCATCCCCTCCAGCCGGTGCAGAAGGATACCATGGTCGATGGTATCAAAAGCCGCTGAGAGGTCTAATAGGACCAGGATAGAGGAACAACCTCTATCTCTGGCCCTCCAGAGATCATCAACCAACGCGACCAAGGCTGTCTCCGTGTTGTGCCCGGGTCGGAAGCCGGACTGGCGTGGGTCTAGATAATCGGATTCATCGAGGTGACGTGGAAACTGCTGCGCCACCACATTCTCAACAACCTTCGCCAAAAAAGGGAGGTTGGAGACTGGATGATAATTAGCTAGCTCCATTGGGTCGAGTGAAGGCCTCTTGAGTAAGGGCCTCACCACCGCCTCTTTCAAGACAGTAGGTAAGGATCCCTCACCCAACGAGGCGTTTACCAGGCCCAGAAGCCAGCCTCGTGTCACCTCCCAGGATGCCAGTACCAACCAGGAGGGACACGGGTCCAATGAACATGTGGTGGGTCGCAGCCTTCCACGCCACCTGTCTAAATCCTCGGGGGCAACAGAGTCAAACTCCTCCCAGAGTGGACTCACAAGACTCACTGCTGATGGCCCGTCCAGACCACTGGAGGGGGCCCATCCGCTCCGGATCTGAGCGACTTTGTTCTGCAGATATTCTCCAAACTCCTCTGCTCTTCCCTGTAAGGGTGCCCCCCGCGTCTCTTGCACCAAGAGGGAGTGGGTGACCCTAAACAGGGCGGCAGGGCGGTTATCCGCAGACGCAATAAGAGCGGCACAATGTCAGATTCGGAGCGTGAGGACCTCCACCTGCTCTCTAGACGTCTCCTCTGGCGCTTCATGACCCTCAGCTCCTCGGTATACCAAGGAGCCCGGGTGGGTCGCTGCCGTAGGAGAGGTCGCAAAGGCGCAACCCGGTCCAAGGCCCCAGCCGTCGCCCTATTCCAGGCGGCCACTAGGTCCTCTGACCGAGCGCGGGTCAGGGCTACAGGTAGTGGCCCAAGCTCCGACTGGAACCTAACTGGTTCCATCAGGTGCTTGGGGCGGTACCAGCTTGGACAAACTGGTTCCGCCTCCTCGCCGTAGGGGGTAGCGCCAGGGAAGTCTAGCCGGAGACAAATCATGGTTTCATTAGCTGAGATTTACAGGTAGTAAATCTCAACTTACATTCATTTATCTACTATTCAAAGTTACAACCCTAACCCTAAAAACAGTTTGTGCCTATTTCTGTTATGGTTGCCTCCTTTATCCTCACCAAGGGGGAAAAGAACAGTGTTCAATTTGACAGCCTCCAGATAGGTTCGAATCCCTAGCGCCGCGTAACAGAGTGAGCCCCCGTTACTTGTCCCCGCTTCTGTTAACGTAGCCGTTCGAAAGCACGTTAAAGATGCAAGTAGAAAAATAGGGACCATCTTTGGTGGGAAGGGAACAGCGTTCCGTGTGCCTTCGGCATTTAGTCATGCCAGCCACATGACCACGGAGACGTCTTCGGACAGCGCTGGCTCTTTGGCTTTGAAACGGAGATGACCACCGCCCCCTAGAGTCAGGAATGACTAGCACATATGTGCGAAGGGAACTTTTACCTTTACAACTACAATTCCCAGAATTCATAACAGGCAAATCTAGAAGGGATTACAGGAAGATGCTCAAGATTTGCCTCCTCTTAAGCACCAATCTTTTCATTGCTTGCTTTTGTACTGGACAAACTGTCCTAAAATCCTTTAGGAATTTATGAAAACTTTTAATGCAGTTGTTTCAAGTTTACTATTTATTGCCTGTACAGAGAGAGCTTCTGAGGTGGGACTAAGGAGCATGCGTATTGGGACTGCCAAAGCCAGCAGTGAAACGTATACAATTTCACTAAATACAGGAAGTCCTCGACTTACAACAGTTCATGTAGTGACCGTTCGAAGTTACAACGGCACCGAAAAAAGCGACTTACGACCGTTTTCACACTTGGCAACTGACTCACATTTATGACGCTTGTGGCATCCTGGGGTCCTATGATCCCCTTTTGCGACCTTCTGACAAGCCAAGTCAGCGGGGAAGCCAGATTCACTTAACAACTAGGTTACTAATTGAACAACTGCCGTGATTCGCTTAACAACTGTTCCTCCCCTCTGGGAGAAGGTTTCCAAGTATTTCTAGCAGGACTACCAAAATTCTGTAGCAGCTTTGTTCCAAAGGTGGGCTTCACATGATTTAACAACTGGTTTGACAAATGGACCAAAAATGTGAGTGTGCGTGTGTGCGCTCTTGTTTCGCTGGCGCACACGCCGTCACACGGAGATTTCCTGCTTCTTGGGCAGCTGTGGTGAGTAGAGCGGGAAACCTCCTGGGCTGTGAGGGGCGGGGCGAGCGAGCCAGAGAATGAAATATATCAGACAGGATAGCGTCAGAGCGAGTCCAGTTGGTGGTTGTAACTACCAGTTAGCCTGAACCGGTCCGAACCGGCAGCAGCCCACCACTGCTTTGTGCCCGACGCCATCCGTCTGGTAAACTTTCAAGATTAGTTTTTCTTGCCATGTACCGTATTTTTCGGAGTATAAGACCTTTTTCCCTCAAAAAAGAGGCTGAAAATCTGGGTGCGTCTTATACACTGAATACAGGATTTTTGGCCTCCTGAAACCTCACCCCCTTCACCAAAATGGCCGTGCCTCGCCTTTAGGAGGCTTCCAGAGTGCTCCTAGGGAGGGCGGAAATAGTGAAAAATGGGCCGTTTTTTGCTCAATTCCCCCTCCCCCCGGCCGCCAGGAGCAGTTTTCACGAAAAACGGGCTGTTTTGGGGAGGTTTGCAGAGTGCAAAAACTTCTTTTTTTAAAATTTGCCTCTTGTTGCAAAACCTTGTTGCATCTTATACTCCGAAAAATACGGTAGTTTTTCTTGCCATGTACATGTATACATCCGAACTAGACTGTGTTGTTTCACTGGGTCATATAAAATAAGTGGCTATATGCATTATTTTGTATTCATTCATTATGTCGTGTTTATGTAGTGCATACTGGAGGTGGTGGCACTTTTCATTGTAAGCCATGAAATTTCATTTTAATGTACGCCAATTACTGTCAAAGTGACACTAAAGTTATTCTAAAATTTTCTAAGGCAGGTTGTGAAATGGGGTCAAAACTCACTTAACAACTTTCTCACTTCGCAAAAGACATTTTGGCCTCCATTGTGGTTGTACTGTATGTCGAGGACTATTTGTATTGGAAGAAAACCAAGAAGAGGGAGCTCCTCAACGAAATTTACATACCTTCGCTCAGGGATGGATGGATCGGAGGGGAAACCAGGAGGCCAAACGTTTCCAGATCAAAACGGCCCGTTCTCGATTGAGCTTTCAGGAGCCAATAGCGTTTCTCGAGATCAATGATGTCCGATTCTTCCACTGCATAAAAGCCAAGAAAGACGAGCAAAGTCAGACAAATGAAAACGGTGCTTTTAAAGTCATGGGTGCGTTGTGTCAGCCACTTTACGCAGGCAACAAGCTCAAAGGAGCGATTCCAGGAATGCGGATTGCTTTACGGAACAAAGACTCTTAATGTGAGGTCCTTAGTGTGGAGAGCCATTTGTTTTACTTTCCACCATTCAATATATTATATTAAAGATTTTATTGGTTTTTTAAAACATTTATGGGGAAATGGTACAAAGGTACATAGAAAATTTTGGCGGCTCCCGTGCTAGTGGTAGAAATCCCTCCAAATCTCACAGTTTTTTCAATTTGAAAACAACGTATAAAAGATAAGCATAAACAGAATTCTTACATTATATCAATCATGTGTTCAATCATCTCGTTCTTTGTCACTTTCTAGTATATCAACAATTACACTAATATTTCAAATACATTTATTTTTGTGGTCTGAGCCTTTTCGATATTGCTCCCTCCTCCCTGTCTCCAGATGGAGCCACGCCCCCCCTCCCCCATATCCTGTACATTGCTGCATTTTTCACCACCTCCCTTATTTTCATCCTCTAGGAGAGAAAAATGTTTTTTAGTGACGGCTTCAGCCTCTTCCACTGTGTTAATTCTAATTCTGTTTTCCTCCCAGAAAATCAGCATTCCCTCTGGCAATAACCATCTGAACCAAACTCCTTTATTGTATAATTTATTTGATAAGGAGGAATACTTCCTCCTTCTTTCTCTATTTTTTTTCGGAATTTGCTTAAGAATGGTAATTTCTTTATCTTGGTATTTTAATGGTCCCTCCCTTTGGGCCTTTGGGCCTAGCACCTCATCCCTCGTGGTCCTCCTAAGAAATTTAACATGTACCTCCCTTGGAATGTTATGGGTTCTAGCATATGCTGAATTGATCTTGTAGACCAGATCCATATCCCACCACAACTGTTCTTTATTTGTCTTGATATATTCTGCTAAGATTGTATTCAATATATACCATTCAATATATTGAAGAGACAATATATGCCTAGGGCAGTGATGGTTAACCTAGGGCGCCTAGGTCAAAGGTGACACACAACAACATTTTTGTGCCAGTGTTCATTCATGTCTGACAGCAACTATTTGTTCTCCCCGAGGCTTCCCCCAAAAGCCGGAAGCAGATTCCTGGTCCCGACAAAACCCCTTTTATTAAACAAATGTAAATTCCTCTCATTCACATTCAGCAAAGACCTGGGAAACAGTCCTTCAAAGGAATATTTATGACTACAGACCTTATCTAGCTTGGAAAGCTGCCATGTAAATATTGTCCAAACCCAGTGCTGTGCAAAGAAAGACTTGGCACAGAGTCTCTGAAATCCCAAGATCCAACAAAGATAGGATTAGCCCTCTACCCATTAGCAACAGAACTCACCACAAGGCACCTGGGGAGATTACATCACCAAGCAAGATTCAACCAAGTTTAGATTAAAGCACTCCTGATAAATGGCCATCCAGCCACTGTTTGGAAACATCCAGTGAAGGGAGCCCCCAACCACCTGGGGCCATTAGTTCCACTGTCAGAGGCATGTCAGTCAAAGTCCAGTTGCCTCTTGGGGAAAAAAAAAGCACCTTTGGGGCTTAGAATAGCATGTTTGTTCCCAGAACTATAGATGTTGTGTCTGTATTTAGTTGCACTTCATTATTATTTTTTTTTAATAAAAGGGTGCGATAGTGTCAGAAAATAGACCTATCATTTCTGCCGATGCGGGAAAATAAAGCAGCACTTAACATACATTAGATACACAGATGTGACCTTGAGAAATTAGGTAGCACAGATTGCGCTGTGGCCTTCTGCAGCTTCCCAAAAATAATGCTTTAGCGTTGCCAACAAGTGCCACCTGTGTGCTCAAAGGCAGTTTGGCTGTACAGCTTTTGTGCCCATAGAATTAAAGGAGCATCTTTTTAACTGGGGCTAAAATTATCAGAGGCTAAAATCCAATGTTATAGCAGTTCTTGATCATACAGGGACTCCTTGACTTATAACCATTCATTGAGTGACTGTTTAAAGTTGCATTGAAAAAAGTGATTTACGATGGTTCACGCTTACAAACCTTACAGCATCCCCATAGTGATCAACATTCAGAGATTTAGCAACCGACTCATATTTATGACGGTTGCAGTGTTCCCAGGGGTTAAGGGATCCCCTTTTGCGACCTTCTGGCAAGCGAAGTCAAGGGGGAAGCCAGAATTCACTTAAACAAACGTGTTACTAACTTAACAACTGGGGGGATTCAATTAGCAACGGTAACAGGAAAGGTCGTAAAATGGGACAAAAGTCATTCAACAACTGTCTCGCTTAGCAACAAAAATGCTGGGCTGAATTGGGGTCTTAAGTTGAAGACTACCTGTCTCTCAGGCCTGTCCTGTTTCCCAAAACATTCATAGGTGCATGTAGCAGCAGGTGGATGAAAGCGAACCCACAAAAGGAGAGAGAACTGGCTAGTATTTGGATGGAGGACTTCAAGCAAATCTTAGGGGATATGAGAATTAGTAAAAAAGGATCAAAAGACAATAACGCCGCACCATTTCCACAGGGCTGCCAAGAAAACATCAAGCTAAATGAAGTTACCGGGAGTTCAGCTCTACTTGATGGTACTTTAGCTTTTTATAACAACTGGCTTACTAACTTATCAACTGCAGTGATTCACTTAACAACTGTGGCAAGAAAAGGTCATAAAATGAGGCAAAATTCACTTAACCCATGTTTCGGTTAGCAATGGAAATTTTGGGCTCATTTGTCGTTGTAACTCAAGGATAAACTGTTAAAAAAAAACCTGGGAATCTGAGCAGTAGGGCTTTCAGGGAAAAACTTTTTTGTAGAATTTGGGATTTATCCCAGAATGAGCATTGCCAGGAGCATTTTCTTCACCAACTTATAAGAACACTTAAGACTGGTATGAAAGATTTCTCAATACTTAGGAACAAAGTGGGGTATATTTAGCATTGCCACTCGTGATCTCACTACCAGATGGCCCTGAGTCCTTAAATCAACACCAGTTTCATAATAGGATTTGACTTCAGCTCTTTGGAATGGCTAGTGCCGCGAAGCAAACATGCGCAGAGGATCAAGTGACAAACTCAAGAGGCAGGCTGGCTTTGAGACTTTGTTTGGGGTCTTCATTCAACGGACAACAATTTTTGTATTAGTTTTGATTTCCTGCTTATCTGACGGGGGGCTGGTCTAGGAGGCTCACAACAATAAAAATGGAAAAATGAAGTGTAAACGTACCGTATTTTTCGGAGTATAAGACGATACCCAAAATTTTGAAGAGGTAAATTAAAAAAAAAAAATTCAACTCTGCAGACCTCTGCACACCTCATTTTTTGTGAAAAACCGGGCATGCAGAGAGTTTGATAAAAACTGCAAAGTGCTACTGGGGGCTGGGAGGGGCAAAAACGGGCCCATTTTTTGCCAAAAAAGGCCATGCATAGCCTTTAGGAGGCTTGTAGAGTGTTCCTGGGGGCTGGGGGGAGGGAGGGGAAACGAGCCTCCCAAACCCTCTGGACGTCCATTTTTGTGAAGGGGGTGGGGTTTTGGGAGCCCAAAAATGCTGTATTCAGTATGTAAGAAGCACCCAGATTTTCACCCTCTTTTTTGGGGGGGGGAAGGTGCATCTTATATTCCGAAAAATATGGTAATAAAATTAAAGAATAACAGGGTGGGAAGGGATGTTGGGATGTCTTCTAGTCCAATCCCTTGCTTAAGCAAGAGACTCTATACCAGGGGTGTCCAAACTTGAGAACTTTAAGACTTGTGGACTTCAACTCCCAGAATTCCCCAGCCAGCCATGCTGGCTGGGGAATTCTGGGAGTTGAAGTCCACAAGTCTTAAAGTTCCCAAGTTTGGACACCCCTGCTCTATACCAATAGTTCCCAACGTGGGGCCCAAATGAGGAACCTCTACGAACAAAACTGACCTGGAGCATCGCATGAATCAGAACAATGTCCGTGGAAGACCCAAATGGCAGGGCAAGCCACTAACATAGAAAAAGGCAGCAAGACCCCACTCCCTTCTAGCACTGATTTAACAGATTAACAGAGTTGGAAGGGACCTGCATCAGAGGCAGAGAGGGGGCCAGGGCCGTCTGACAGTTATCAGCTGCCTTCAGAGTCAGACATCAGTGAGGCAGACGAACAGCTGGAGCCTGTTCCCAGTGTGCGCATGCGCAGAGTTGCCAGGCGAAGGGAACAGCTAAAGAACAGGGGTCAACTTGGGAGTAAGGCCACAGGTGGATGATGAATGGCCCCTCCCAGAGGAAATAAAAGAGGAGCAAAAGGGGAGTGGAGTTTGCAGGAGACAATGAGTTCGCTTAATTAGTTCGATACTCCTTGCCAAGTTCTGCAGATATCGGCCTGGCAGCTCTCCAAGCCAGATAAGGTCTGTGACTGTAAATCCTCCCTTGAAAGACTTTGCTGGATGGGAATGAGCAGAATTCACAGCAAATTAATAAAAGGGGCTTTTATCGGTACAAGGAGTTTGCTTCAAGCTCTTGGGAAGCCTCAGTCAGAACAGGTAGTGGAGGATGGGGAGACTGTCATGCTGTGGTCCAGAATTAGACACGACTTCACGAACGACAACAACAGGACCTTTGTTTGCCAAGCAATAGGGATGTCAATGAAATGGGATGTGTGTTTTGCTCTTCGGGTGGGGAGGCCGTGTTTGCTAGCATCAGTCAGAAAAGAATGTGAAAAGTACTTGAGAGTTTTATTCCAACCTTGAACAAGGAGTTTATTTGAACTGTGGATTGAAACAATGCGTTTCAAGGTTGACTGGCCTGGTGTGAGGTTGCGGGCTGTGGCATCAATAAAACAACCCACCTCTGAGGAAACACAAGTTGTGTTTTGACTTTCCAAAGCTCCAAACAGCCACCCTGAACTTGAAAAGGTTCGGTGTGGGGGGGGGGGAATTGCAATCTACTAATCATAGTGATTGATGGTTTATCTCGGAAGAAGAATACAGTTATTAACATGATTGCATCAACCAGAGCTGGTAACTCAAAATATGACATTTGAAAGTCAAAAGATGGATTGCATGCTGTGGTGGGGGCCAGTTCATCAACTGTTGCATAAAGCCGTGTTGTTGTTTTTAATGCTACTTTAATTGCTTATCTTAATATAACCCAGTCTAGGGAAGAGAATAAGGTGTTATCGGCTTCTTTTATCAAGCAGGCTGCAAAGAAGTAAGATCAAAGAAACCAACTCCGTGTCAAGCTGTCGACTTCTGAGGAATTACTAATCAGTATGAACGTTTGCCACCCAAGAGCTCCATTTCTTTGGATCAAACTCCAATTCACGCAAGCGAAATCGGCAACTAAGTGGAAAAGAACATTCAGCTGATTGCACAAAACTGCCCGTCAGCGTTTGTCATATTCGGAGTATTGATTATAAATTAAGCAAGCAGTCATTTCCAATAGTGGTAACTGACGGCTAGGTGCTTCTCAGACCCTAATGCAGTGATGGCTTAACTTTTTTGTCTCCCGCACCCACGCATGCAAGGTAGAGACCCGAAAATCAGCTGGCTGGAGGGAGGCGCATGCGCATGTGCTGTGGAGCTGAGCTGGGGCAAGGGCTCGCATGCCCACAGAGGGCTCTGCTTGCCACCTGCGGCATGTGTGCCATAGGTTCAATACAATACAATATGATACAATAGCAGAGTTGGAAGGGACCTTGGAGGCCTTCTAGTCCAACCCCCTGCCTACGCAGGAAACCCTATACCATTTCAGACAAATGGCTATCCAACATTTTCTTAAAGACTTCCAGTGTTGGGGCATTCACAAGTTCTGGAGGCAACTTCTGTTCCACTGATTCATTGTTCTCACTGTCAGGAAATTTCTCCTCAGTTCTAAGTTGCTTCACTCCTTGATTAGTTTCCACCCATTGCTTCTTGTTCTACCCTCAGGTGCCTTGGGGAATAGTTTGACTGCCTCTTCTTTGGGGCAACCCATCACAGGTTCGCCATCACAGTCCTAATGGTAAATCTTCCAAATAACAGGTAGTCCCTGACTTACGACTTACGAGATTCTCAGTGATCCAGGTCATGGTTGTCCCAAAGGTGCTTTTTCAAGAGGTAACTGGGCTTTCTTTGTTTTTGCCTGAAGAGGTTTCGCTTCTCATCCAAGAAGCTTCTTTCGTTCTGATTGAATGGTACAGAATGGAGGGATTTATTGAACAGCCTTCTCTCAACAGGAGGTGGGGGGGGGGGGAATACGACACCACTTGTCTCCTGTCTACAATACAATTCTTTCAGCAGTTCTAAAAAGATCCCACGCCCATTTGTACTATTCAGGTGACCCCAAGGGCACAGACAAACCTCCAAGTGGCCTCAGTGACTCTCAGAAGCAGCGCTAACGACCAGAGGCCTGCAAGGAATATAAATCCTTCCATTCCCCACCATTCACTCAGAACTGAAGAAGCTTCTTGGACGAGAAGCGAAATGTGTTCGAGGAAAAACAAAGAAAGTCCAGTTGCCTCTTGAGAAAAAGCACTTCTGGGATTATGACTGTTTTGTTTCACGACCATTTGAAGTTATGACTGACCCTCCAAAAGGGATTTAGGACCAGTTCCGAACTTCCAATGCCCCCACCTAGTCACATGATTGCACACTCCCTCCCCCCCCCCATTTCTGGCAGTTTGCAGCATCCCATGGTCACATGACTGTCATTTGTAACATTTTTGCCAGAAACTGGGGTTTACTTCCAGTTTTTGGCAAAAAAAAAAAAAAAAGCCATCCTAAAAACCACCCAAAGCAAACGATTACATAACAAGCATTTCCCAAAAATGTTGTACAATTGGATTGGTCCGCTTACGGGCCGTAATTGTCAGGCTCAATTATGGTCAAAAATCAAGGACTGTCTGTAAATATTTAGGGTGGTAAATCCATAAATGTCTAGGAAATTCTGAAACCAGGCAATCCAAAATGTACACTAAGGGGGGGGGGGGACACGTTTCAGCTTGCAGAGACTTTGCAAATTGATCAAGTCTACATTGGTGCTTATTTGGGAATAATTCACTCGGTATTTATGTGAAGAGCTAACAAATAATGGTTTAATGTTCCCCAGGCTGTGAGGGGGGGGGGATGGGGGTACGGAAAGCTAAGAATCTTAACAAGACTAAAATTATTGTCACCCCCCCCCCAAAAAAAAATCGTTTACAGGTTTTCATGAAATCACAGCGCATAAAGTCTTCCGAAAATACCAACCACTGTTGGAAAGAATATATTTATTTTGCAGACAACATTTCGTAGGAAGACAAGAATCCACCCCGCCCACTTTCCCGCTATTAGATGAGCATCTTACACTAATCTAGATTCTCGGAAAACTTGTTAAAAAGAAAGAAAGAAAGAGAATAAGCAGGAGCTACCAATAGTTGCAGGCGACTCTCCCCTCAGATCCCTTCACCCAAGCTGCTGCCCACTCCCGTAATTTAATGCCCCCCACCCCCGCGCACGGCATTCTAGGAGCCTGAGGAGGATGAAAACGGCCTCCCCTGCCCCCCCTCGAGGCCAAGAAACGGTCCATTATCTGACTTCTGGTGGGCCCAGTAGCTCCATTTTTCATTTTCCCCAGGCTCCAGAGGCTTTCTAAAAGCCTGGGGAGGGCGAAAAACAGCCAAATATGCAAACTGGAAGTTTAGGAGCGGACTTCCGGATTGGCCGTTGGACCATTTTTCGCCCTCCCCAGGCTTCAGGTGGTTTCCCTGAAGCCTCCAGAGGGCGAAAAACGGCCCAACGGACAAACTAGAAGTCTGTTCCCGAGCTTCCGGTTTGCGCGTTGGGTGGTTTTTCGCCCTCTGGAGGCTTCAGAAAATTGCCAAAAATCAAGCTGACAGGGCAAGGCCTCGCATGCCCTCAGAAATGGCTCCGTGTGCCACCTGTGGCACGGGTGCCATAGGTTCGCCATCGCAGCCCTATATCATGTCAGACAAATGGTTGTCCAATCTCTTCTTAAAAAGTTCTAGTTTGGAGCTTTTAACAACGTCTGGAGGCAAGTTGTTCCACTGGCTAATTGTTCTGTCAGGAAATTTCTCCTTAGTTCTAAGTTGCTTCTCTCCTTGGTTAGTTTCCACCCATTGCTTCTTGTCCTGCCCTCGTCTTTGTGGCAACCCCTGAGATAACGGAACGCTGCTATCATGTCATCCCTAGTCCTTCTTTTCATTTAAACTGGACATACCCAATTCCTGAGACCGTTCTTCGTATGTTTTAGCCCCCAGTCCCCTAATCCTCTTTGTTGCTCTTCTCTGCACTCTTTCTAGAGTCTCAACATCTTTTCTACATCGTGGCGACCAAAACTGGATGCAGGATTCTAAGTGTGGCCTTCCCAAGGCATTATAAAGTGGTATTAACCCTTCATGTGATCTTGATTCTGTCCCTCTGTTTATGCAACCAAAGATTGCATTGGCTTTTTTGGCTGCTGCCGCACATGGCTGGCTCATGTTTAAGTGATCGTCCACTAGGACTCCAATGTCCCTCTAACAGTTGCTACTACAGACCTAGGTACCTATTCTATACCTTTAACATGATTCATATCCTTTCCCTCCCCTCACTCCTTCTCCTCCCGTCTTTCCCCTCCACTTCTTCTTCCTTCCCTTCTCCTATGACCTCTTCCTTTTGCTGCACCATCAACCAGTTTCATACCTCACTTTCTCTTCCCTTCCCAATGCAGCTAACATTTCCTTGTCCCCAACCTATTTCCAAAACTCTTTGTTTTCTTAATTTTTGCTGAAGGGATGAAGATAAATGTGATGCACTCATGCGCATGAGTGAGTGTGCGTGTAAAGGAGCACGTGCATGTAGTTATATGCTTCAATCCTTGATATGGATTTATTTGTCTGAAAGTCAATGGTGAGTGAAACACTTGAGGGCTCAGTTTTATAAACGGGATGCCTTTGTAATAGATGCTTTGATGTAATGCTACATTAAACACTTTACATTCTTCTGTCCGTTTTATTGTTGCTGGGTTTATCTAATTTCTGTTTTCCAGCTATGCATATTGTTGTTGCTGTTGTTAGTTGCGAAGTCGTGTCCGACCCATCGTGACCCCCATGGACAATGTTCCTCCGGGCCTTCCTGTCCTCCACCATCCTCTGGAGTCCATTTAAGCTCACGCCTTCTGCTTCGGTGACTCCATCCAGCCACCTCCTTCTCTGCCGTCCCCTTCTTCTTTTGCCCTCCGTCTTTCCCAGCATGAGACTCTTCTCATTAGGTGGCCAAAGCATTTGAGTTTCCTCTTCAGGATCTGGCCTTCTAAAGAGCAGTCATGGTTGATCTCCTCTAGGACTGACCGGTTGGATGACCAAGTGCCTTTTTAATTTCTTGGCTATGCATATACAAACAAAAATATGTCACTTGTGCATGTTTAGGCAAGGGACTGGGGAAATCTCCCAAACCTGGTTCAATGTAGATTTGGCAACCATAGGATGATTCAGAGAGGAAGCTGGGCACTGTGAAAGATGTATGTCTACGTCTATATATTTTATTCTTCCTTTATGGGAGTTATCATCTTAAATTTATTTTCCTTTAGGGTAACTGTTCTAGCCAGTTCTTAGTAGTCCTAAGATTAAAATAGATCTCATTCACAGGGGTGGAACTCTCACCAGGCTCTTGCAATGTTCATCCAGCAGGTGATAACAATTCCTTGATTTCAAAACATGCAACTGCTGAGAAGCCCACCGTCTCAGCCATATCTCACGGAGACATGTGTAACATGGGGCTAACATAAATTCTGCATTCTTTGGAGCACCGAGTCAAAATATATAGGTTATTTTTTTTTTCCATTGGGCTGTGACATTTTAAATTGATTGCTTACTTTGCTGGTTGAACAGTTGCAACTCCCAATTGCACTGACTTAATTTTTATGGCCAAAATATGGAAAGGTGTGTGTGTGTGTGTGTGTGTGTGTGTGTGTGTGTACCTGGGTGGTGGTGGGGGGCTCGTTTGTTGACTAGGGCTGGTTTCCAGATGTCTGGTAGGCGGGAGGAATCGTCACGTTTATTCATGTTGTGGGGGTGTTTCTCTATTTCCATAGCTTCCATAATTATTCTCTTGTTGAAGTGTTCTGTTTTGGAGATTAATTTGGTTCTTTCAAAATCAATTTCATGTCCTGTTGCTTTAAGGTGCTGGAAGAGGGAAGAAGTTTTTTCTTCTTTTCTGACTGCGTTATTGTGTTCCGCGATGCGTGCATTTATTCTCCTATTAGTTTGTCCAATATATGTGGCTGGCAGATTTTGCATGGTATTTCGTAGACTCCTTGGTTTTCTACCTGGATCTTGTCTTTGGGGTTTCTTAAGATGTTGGCTATTTTTTGGTCAGTGCCGAAGGCTGTCATGATATTGTGTTTGTGGAGAATTTTGCTGATTTTATCTGTGGTGCTCACACACCAACAAACTCCACAGACTAGAAAAACACCAGAAGCCCAACCCTCCTCCACAGCAACTCATGAAACAAACAGTACATAACATATCAGGCAGGACCCTCACCACAACTGAAACCAATGTCCTTTCCAAAGGATTCAACTTTGCATTCACCCCCAAACACATCCCTACTGAAAACATCATATGCGGAGTTGAAGCTACCCTAACCAAAATCAACCCAGATGAAGCAAATAAAATCAGACTTGAAGTCACCAACGTCCTCTGCTCCAGCAATCCACCCAGAAGCAACTTACAGAAAGAAGAACAAAAAGCACTCACCAACTTGAGGAAAGACAACATAATCATTCTCCCAGCAGACAAAGGCAATGCCACAGTGGTAATGAACACATCTGACTACCAAGTCTAACTATCCAACCTACTTACAAACCTCTAAACACAGACCCCACCACCTATCTGGAAAAAAACACCAAATCCAAAATAAAAGCCTCTCCCATCAGTGAAGAGATCCAGCAAAGAATCATCCCCAGAGAGAAATCATCCAGATGCCCCAAGCTCTATGGCCTCCCCAAGATACACAAAGAAGGAACACCACTCAGACCCATAGTCGGCTCCATAGGCTCACCTCTACAGAATCTTGCCAAATTCCTCACGAAACAACTCCAACCCTACGCAAAATCCATCACCTCACACGTACAAAACTCACTCCACTTCATAGAAACAGTAAAGAAACATAACCTACAACCCAGCGTCCTACTCGTGAGCTTCGATGACATATCCCTCTTCACCCAAGTGCCTATTAAAGAAGCCTTGACAGCTATCCAGAACAAACACAACCCCCCTAAACACATCCTGGACCTGACCAACCACTGCCTAACTAACACATACTTCATCCACAATGGACAAAGATATAAACAGATAGAAGGAGCACCCATGGGATCACCCCTCTCACCTGTCATCGCAAATCTATACATAGAACATTTTGAAACCAATGCCTTACATAAATCTGAACACAAACCCAAACTCTGGCTTAGATATGTAGATGACACTTTCGAAATTTGGCCACACGGGAAGGAAAAACTGGACAACTTCCTCACACATCTCAACAGCCTACACCCCAAAATACAATTTACTACGGAAATAGAAGCTAACAACCAACTTCTCTTTCTGGACGTCCTAATCTACAAAAAACCCAATGGATCCCTAGGGCACACCATTTACCAGAAAAAAAATACACACCAACTGCTACTTAAACCCACAATCCCAACACCACCCTGCACAGATCAACTTCGTAGCCAAGACCCTCATATCTCCAGAATCAAACGCCTACCCCGACAAAGACCACCTGAAAACTGAATTACACACTCTCACAAACGTATTAATCTCCAACGGATTCCAAAGAAAAACAATTACCAACCTAATCCAAAGGGAGACTCCCCCTAAAAACTGAGACACAGAACAGGACAACGGCATCGCCCTCCTCCCTTACATCAAAGGCACCACAGATAAAATCAGCAAAATTCTCCACACGCACAATATCAAGACTTCCTTCAACACTGATCAAAAAATAGCCAACATCATAAGAAACCCCAAAGACAAGATCCAGCTAGAAAACCAAGGAGTCTACGAAATACCATGCAAAATCTGCCCTGCAACATACATAGGACAAACGAACAGGAGAATAAATGCACGCATCGCACAACACAAGAATGCAGTAAGAAAAAAAGAAAAAACTTCCTCCTTTTTCCAGTATCTTAAAGCAACAGGACATGAAATTAATTTTGAAGGAACCAAATTAATCTCCAAAACTGAACACTTCAACAAGAGAATAATTATTCTCGAAATAGAGAAACACCCCCAAAACATGAATAAACATGATGATACCTCCCGTCTACCAGACATCTGGAAACCAGCCCTAGTCAACAAACGAGCCCCACCCACTACTCAGGCTGTTACAACACGAAACAACAACAGACACAAAGCCAGCACCAATCAGCCAATCATGATACAACCACACATCCAATCAATCCACTTACTGAAACAAAGCCAGCACTCCACACACCCCCACCAAGATTTATAGAAAGACGCCAGCTCTGACCATGCTTTAAGCCCAAAACACTAGCCTGAATGGCGAGTGAGACCTCGCTGAAACGTTGCCAAGACAATCTCAATCTTACATGGGAAAAGACCTGAATACAACAAGACCAGCATAAACACCCAGAAAATGTCTCATGGCTGAAGATGCTTAATCGGGAAATGTTAAAATAAGTAAATAAGCAGCAGTGGGTTGCAGGTTCTAACTTTGCGGTGTTCCATCCAAGTCTTCTGCTGGGGCAGGGCTTGGACTAGAGCAGGGGCCACCAACTTTTCAGACTTCAGGGACCACTAATTCATAATTTTAAATCCCTTGGACAACTAATATGACCTGCCTAATGACTGGGTGGATGGACATGCCAAGTGGTCGTGTGACTGGGTGGGCGTGGCCAACCCAATGTCACTCATGTTGAGGAGCACCTTGCCAGCCTCTACTTGCCACTCCTTGCCTGTCCGCCCGGGCTCCTTAGGGCCCCAACAAGAAGCAGTTGTTGGAGCTAAGCAGCCACCATGAGAAAGAGTTGGCACAACAGCTGGCTCAGTTCAAACTGGATCTGACCGAGAAGGAGGCTCAGCAGAAGCACCTCACTGAGGACTACGAGCATAGGCTTTCCAAGCAGAGGGAATTCCTGCGGGAGTGCAAGGCCAGGTACCGACACTTGGAGGTTCAGTGGGCTGAGATGGTCAGCCAGTTCCACGCCATGATGCAGTCCCACAAGGCCCTCCGGCTCTTTGCCACCAGTGGCGCTTCCCTCCAGCCTTTGCCCAAAGCCCCACACCAGGAGGCTGAAGCAGACCCCAAGTCAAAATTTCTGCCACCCTCTGACCCACACAAAAGGACCCCAAAGGGGGAGAGTCTCTGCAGCTACACAAACGTTCATTGCACGTATCTGGCACAGGGGCCGTAGTTTGAGGACCCCTGATTTAGTGCAATATAAAAAGTGCAAATAATTTTTCTGCAGACCACCACATTTTTCTCGCCGACCAGCAGTTAGTGACCGCTGGACTAGAAGACCTCCAACGTCCCTTCCAACTCCTTTATTGAGTATTTATCTATTTATTTGCATCTTGCCGTTGTCTTCAGAAGTTTAGAAGGGACTACATAAGAACCTCTCTTCATTTTATACTCGTAGCAATAACCCCGCGAGGTAGGCTAGAACGGGAAATAAGTCCAAAGTTACTTCATGAGTTTTCACCAATTAAAAGTGGAAGCAGTGAATTAGAAACAAAGCAAAGCAAACACAATTATAGTCCAAAGGCATGACTAGATAGCCAGGGAATCATATTCAAACCCAGATAGGAAATTTCACTCGAACCATAGAAAGTGATCAATTTAAAATGCCCCAAACTGATGAACCAGCCTCAAAACTGATGAGAAAACAGGTTTTTGTGACTTTTCTGAATGCCAAGGGGAAGGATTCCAGGGAAGTAAGGCCAGGACATTATTTCAAAGGTAACAAAACAAATGCACAGGTACAGTATAGATGGTACCTTGCTCAATAGTAGTAATTGTGAGAGGGATCTTGGGAGTCCTAGGGGACAACCATTTAAATAGGAGCCAGCCGTGTGCAGCAGCTGCCAAAAAAGCCAACACAGTCCTAGGCTGTATCAACAGAGGGATAGAATCAAGATCACGTGAAGGGTTAATACCACTTTATAAGGCCTTGGTAAGGCCACACTTGGAATGCTGCTTACCATGATGTAAAAAAGATGTGGAGACTCTAGAAAGAGTGCAGAGAAGAGCAACCAAGAGGATTAGGGGACTGGAGGCTAAAACATACGAAGAACGGTTGCAGGAACTGGGTAGGTCTAGTTTAATGAAAAGAAGAACTAGGGGAGATATGATAGCAGCGTTCCAGTATCTCAGGGGTTGCCACAAAGAAGAGGGAGTCAAACTATTCTCCAAGGCACCTGAGGGGAGAACAAGAAGCAATGGGTGGAAACTAATCAAGGAGAGAAGCAACTTAGAACTGAGGAGAAATTTCCTGACAATTAGAACAATTAATCAGTGGAACAAATTGCCTTCAGAAGTTGTAAATGCTTCAACACTGGAGGTTTTTAAGAAGGTGTTGGATAGCCATTTGTCTGAAACGGTATAGGGTTTCCTGCCTAAGGGGTTGGACTAGAAGACCTCCAAGGTCCCTTCCAACTCTGTTATTCTATTTTGTTCTAAAACTGAAATGACACACCTCCTGATTCCAAGAGATGACAGAAGCCTAAAATGTTTGCCTACCCTTTGATCGGACCATCTAACAGCACCATCTCAGCTAGAGATATCCAAAGCAAAGTATTTAAACTTTCCCCTCCTTTCTACCCCTACTATCTTATCTATGTGAATTCCCCTCTGGATAAATTATAGAAATTCTGAAGAGATCATCAATGCATGTATGTAGGCATGCATGGCAAACCCTAACCTGAAAGCCCTCCCTCCCCCCCATCGTTTTTCAATTACTTTTAAACAATGCTTTTATTTAAAGACCTTGGCTCTTTTTTTTTTGCATATTGCTTTTCCTTTTTAATATTTCATTGTGCACCACCCATAGTCCCTCCGGGAGGGAGATAAGACAGTTCCAAAACGTGATAAATAAATCAATAAAATAAATCAACCTCTCCACACGTTACAAAAATCAAAATAAAGGTATTTAAACCACCTAGATATTTTCAAAGGTGCTTTTTCGAAAGGCGACTGGACTGTCTTCGTTTTGGCTTGAAGAGGTTTCGCTTCTCATCCAAGAAGCTGCTTCCCTTCTGACTGAATGGTGGGGAATGGGAGGATTTATATTCCTTGCAGTCCTCCTTCCATTCCTCACCATTCTGTCAGAACGAAGGAGCTTCTTGGATGAGAAGCGAAACCTCTTCAAGCAAAAAGAAACAAAGCCCAGTTGCCTCTCGAAAAAGCGACTTTGGGACTACCATGACCTGGGTGACTGAGAAACTCCATCTAATTATTTCTCTTGTCCGACATTACAGTATCCGTTCACTTTCTGAAATTACCCAGCTATCCTGTAGAGAGTGTCCATCCTTCCCCCCCCCCCTCCTGCTCCTGGTTCAGAGACAATACGGTAACTTTGCATTTCCAGGCAATTCGCATACAATCCATCTGTGATATGCTATTCTGTCCTCTCCCGTTTCAACTCTCCAACCCGCCTTATCTCTCCTTCTACCCTCCTTTCACACTCATCCACACTCCCGTTTCATGCTCAGTTGTTCTACCCACCTAAAGGCACAATTCTCTTTGGCCCGCAACAGTAGCAGCATACCATATTCCCCACATTTTTACCAGCCCCGGCTTGTACCACTGACGTTCCACCAGGTACGGCTTCTCCAGGGGTCCAGCTTCCTCTTGGCCCATCAGGCGAACTGGATCCACTCCCCAGCTAGCTCTGCCATTTGTTCACTTTCAGAGAGCCACCTATTCAAGGATCCGAGGCAATGAGATCTTCTTAAAGGGGCACGCTCTGTCCCCGAAGGTAAGCGGATAGGATCAGAAAGATGAAAACACAAAAGATTAAATCCCGTAAGAAGGGATTGGCTGAGTCTGGAAGCTTCCTGGAATACAGGTAGTCCTCGACTTACGTCCACAATGGGACCCACAGCTCCTGTTGTCGAGTGAGGTTCGCCCCATTTTACGGCCTCCTTGTTAAATGAATCACTGCAGTCGTTAAATTAGCAACTCGGTTGTTAAGCGGATCTGGCTTCCTTGTTGACTTTGCTTGTCGGAAGGTCGCAAAAAGGGGATCGCGTGTGATCCCGGGACATTGCGACCGTCATAAATAGGAGTCAGTTGCCAAGCATCCGATGCTGTGACCACGGGGATGCTGTACATACGAGACACTGGTCGTAAGTGTGAAAAGTGGTCATAAGTCACTTTTTTCAGTGCTGCTGTAACTTTGAACAGTCACTAAACGAACAGTTGCAAGTCGAGGACTACCTGCATCTTCATGCTTCTCAAGCAAAGGGATTTTCAGGGAGAGGGAATTTGAAAGCCGAGAGGACCTATGGAAAGCTACAAAGAACCAACGCCGGATGGAACCAATGGAGGAGCCGGCAGCTGGGACTGACGAAAGCTGGGAACTATGGAAATTGTTGAATAGACTGCACACGGACACAACAAGATCCAGAGACATTCTGAACCAACGGGGCTATCTGCCCTTTGCGACTGTGGTGACACGCAGACAACAACACATATGAATGTGCCTGTTCTGACCGAGGCTTCCCGAGAGCGTGAAGCAAACTCCTTGTCCCGACAAAAAAACCTTTTATTAATTGACTGTGAATTCTGCTCATTCACATCCAGCAAAGTCTTTCAAGGGAGGATTTACAGTCACAGACCTTATCTGGCTTGGAGAGCAGCCAGTTTGATATCTACAAAACTTGGCAAGGAGTCTCTGAGAACCAATTAAGCGAACTAATGGTCTCCTGCAAACTCCACTCCAGGATAATTCAGCCTTCCATCCTTCTGAGGTCAGTAAAATGAGGACCTCAATTGTTGGGGGAAAGAGGCTGAATCTGTAAACCACTTCGGGCTTATAAAACACTGTGAAACAATATATACCATGTTTCCCCAAAAATAAGACCGGGTGTTATATTCATGTTTGCTCAAAAAGACACACCAGGGCTTATTTTGGGGGAAACACGGTACTAAATGCATCCATTTGGCTGACCACCTTAACTGGGGCTTATTTTTAGGGTAGGGCTTATATTACGAGCATCCTGGAAAATCATGCTAGGGCTTATTTTCTAATTGGGTCATATTTTTGGGGAAACAGGGTAAGTATAAGTGCTGTTGCTATTGTGGTCGTAACTCGAGGACTCCCTGTACTGCTCAAAGCTGTGGCTGGAAAAATATTTTACAGCTGAAATGAAACGGAACCAAATTTGATTAAAAGTAGCAAACGTGGGCAACTCGGCGTGACTTTTTCAAAAACCCTCTTTTAATTTTGAGCCAGGGAGGGACCTAATTAAAGTCTCCCGCCTTCCAATATAAATATTATTTACAAGCAGCAAAATCTTACATTTCTTTTCAGTGGGTTCCCCAGTATCTCGGCTCATTAAGTAGATTTAAATACAGCCACCGGAGCTTCACAATAAATGCTTCCTGTCTTGGCTGGGCCTCTCCCACAGCCTCTAAAATCAAATCAAACTCCTTCCCCCTATTTTTAATCAAGGCTATTTTTCACGCCTTTTACCGATATTATTCAAAGCGGCGCGGTACAAAAAGCAGCAGGGAAGCAGCAAAAGCTGCAGCTAAAATGCCATCTGGGAAGACGGAATTATTTTATGCTTATCAACCTATCATAAGAACAAGATAAGTCCCTACATATAATTTAAAACAGCCTCCCCAAATCCAGCACTCTCTCCAGCTGCAACTGACATCACTCCAAGATAACAGGGGCAGCAAGTGAAGGTTAGAGAGTTCAAAGAATGTAGAAAAGGAAATAAAACACCTTAAAAGAAAATATTGTACAGAAGGTCAATTGAAGGTAAAGGTAAAGGTTCCCTTCGCACATATGTGCTGGTCGTTCCCGACTCCAGGGGGCAGTGCTCATCTCCGTTTCAAAGTGGAAGAGCCAGCACTGCCAAAGACGTCTCCGTGGTCATGTGGATGGCATGAGGAGAGCCTTCTCTGTGGGAGCGCCTTCCCTCTGCAATGAGCTGCCCCCGGAGCTTCGCATAATCCCTGACCTCCGGTCCTTCCGACGCACCCTAAAAAGTTGGCTTTTCCATCAAGCCGGCCTGGCCTGTTAATTTTATTTAATTTTTAAAATGTGAGTGTTATATAAATTGGATTTGTTTTTTGGACTGTTTCTAATTTCCTTTTAACTTTTGTACTATGTGTTTTTTAATGCTGTACGCCGCCCTGAGTCCTTGGGAGAAGGGCGGCATATAGATCTAATAAATCCAATCCAATCCAATGACTCAACGCTGAAGGCGTACGGAACACTGTGACCTTCCCAACAAAGGTAGTCCCTATTTTTCTACTTGCATTTTTACCTGCTTTCGAACTGATAAGTTGGCAAAAGCTGGGAAAAGTAATGGGAGCTCACTCTGTCACGCAGCGCAAGGGATTCAAACCGCCGAACTGCCGACCTTTCTGATCAACAAGCTCAGCGTCTTAGCCACTGAGCCACCACGTCCCTATAATTCTACACTATGTCCTCTCAAATTTTTCTAGAAAAAAGTTGTGCTTCCTCCTGGTTGCCACTGTACAGAATAGTACAAAACGTGCGATTCCACAGGCTTTTAAGTAGGGGTTATTTTTTGGGGGGTGTAGGGCTTATATTAGAGGCACAAATAAAAAACACTCTAGGTCCATGATGGCGAACCTGCAGAGCCATTTGTCAGGGCACGCGAGGCGTTGCTCTGTCAGGTGGCCAGCGTGCATACGCATGCTGGCCAGCTGAGTTCGGCCTTATTTTGAGGACATTTTTCGCCTTCAGGAAGCCTCTGGAATGTGAAAAAGCGGCCCTACGGGCAAACTGGAAGTTCAAGAATGAACTTCCAGTTTGCTCGTAGGGTCGGTTTTAGCCCTCCGGAGGCTTCCCGAGGCTTATTTCTTATTTATTTATTTCTTAGATTTTTAGACCGCCCCTCTCCCAGAAAGGGACTCGGGGCGGTGTACAGTCAATACAAATAAAATCGGACATAATAATAAAATACATTTAAGATACATTTGGAGGGGGAGATAGGCTGTACTAAGAAATAAATATATTCTAATCCTAAAAACATCACAATTAAAACCCCAAACCCAATTAAAATAGAATAAATCCCCGGGAGGTAAAACTAAGAAAGTGCCAGGCCAGCTGATTGAAATAGGTGAGTCTTTAACTTTTGCCGGAAGGAACGGAGGTCGGTGGTAGTTCGAATGTCTGGGGGGAGGTCATTCCAGAGGGTTGGGCCCATCACAGAGAAGGATCTACTCCTAGGCGTCGCCCGCTGGCATTGCCTAGCAGACGGCACCAGGAGGAGCCCCTCCCTGTGTGAGCGGATAGGTCGCAGGGACGTGTGTGGTAGGATGCGATCCTGCAGATAACTAGGTCCTATGCCATGGAGCGCTTTAAAGATGGTGATCAATACCTTGAAACGCACCCGAAAGGCCACAGGTAGCCAGTGCAGCTCGCGCAGGAGAGGTGTTACGTGGGAGTAACGTGTACTTCCCATAATAACCCGCGCGGCTGCGTTCTGAACTAGCTGCAGTCTCCGGATGCGTCCCAAGGGAAGCCCCATGTAGAGGGCATTGCAGTAGTCCAGGCGAGACGTCACCAGCGCATGAGTGACCGTGCGCAGGGCACTCCGGTCCAGTAGGGGGCGCAATTGGCGCACCAGGCGGACCTGGTGGAACGCCCCCCTTGCCACGGCTGCCACATGGTCCTCCATTGACAGCCGGGCATCGAGGAGGACGCCCAAGTTGCGCGCCCGCTCCACGGGGGACAGTTGGTCGCCCCCTATGGCCAGCGATGGAGTCAGCTGGCTGAACTGAGGCGCCGGTACCCACAGCCACTCGGTCTTGGAGGGGTTGAGTTTGAGTCTGTTGTCCCCCATCCAGACCCCGACGGCTTCCAAACACCGGGACATCACTTCGACAGCCTCGTTGGGGTGGTTTGGGGTTGAAATGTACAGCTGAGTATCATCAGCGTAAAGATGGTACTCAACCCCAAAACCACAGATGATCTCACCCAGCGGCTTCACATATGCGTTGAACAGGAGAGGCGAGAGGACCGACCCCTGTGGCACCCCACAAGTGAGTGGCCTCAGGGACGACCTCTGCCCCCCTGTCAACACACATTGCTTCCGGTCGGAGAGGTAGGAGCCGAACCACCGCAAAACGGTGCCTCCGACTCCCATCCCCTCCAACCGGCGCAATAGGATACCATGGTCGATGGTATCAAAAGCCGCCGAGAGGTCTAATAGGACCAGGATAGAGGAACAGCCCCTATCTCTGGCCCTCCAGAGATCATCGACCAACGCGACCAAGGCTGTCTCAGTGCTGTGCCCGGGTCGGAAGCCGGACTGGCGTGGGTCTAGATAGTCGGATTCGTCTAGGTGTCGTGGAAATTGCTGCGCCACCACATTCTCAACAACCTTCGCCAAGAAGGGGAGGTTGGAGACTGGACGATAATTAGCTAGCTCCATTGGGTCGAGCGAAGGTCTCTTGAGCAAGGGTCTCACCAGCGCCTCTTTCAAGGCGGTTGGTAAGTATCCCTCACCCAATGAGGCGTTCACCAGGCCCAGGAGCCAGCCTCGTGTCACCTCCCAGGCTGCCAGTACCAGCCAGGAGGGACACGGGTCCGTTAAACATGTGGTGGGTCGCAGCCGTCCACGCAACCTGTCCAAATCCTCGGGGGCAACAGAGTCAAACTCCTCCCAGAATGGTCTCTCAAGACTCGCTGTTGGCGGCTCGTCTGGTCCACTGACGGAGGTCCACCCGCTCCGGATCTGATCGATTTTGTCCTGAAGATATTCCCTAAACTCCTCTGCTCTACCCTGTAAGGGTGTCTCCCGCGCCCCCTGCGATAAAAGGGAGCGGGTCACCCTAAACAGGGCGGCAGGGCGGTTATCCGCGGACGCAATAAGAGCAGCACAATGTCTACGTTTGGCCGCTCTTATTGCCACAAGGTAAGTCCGCAAATAGGCTCTTACCTGTGTTCGGTCAGATTCGGAGCGTGAGGACCTCCACCTGCTCTCTAGACGTCTCCTGTGGCGCTTCATCACCCTAAGCTCCTCAGTAAACCAAGGAGCCCGGGTGGGTCGATGCCGCAGGAGAGGTCGCAAAGGCGCAACCCGGTCCAAGGCCCCAGTCGTCGCCCTATTCCAGGCAGTCACTAGGTCCTCGGAGCGGGAGCGGGACAAGGCTACAGGTATTGGCCCAAGCTCCGTCTGGAATCTATCAGATTCCATCAGGTGCCTGGGGCGGTACCAGTTTATAGAGTCTGGTTCCGCCTCCTTGCGGTGGGGGATAGCGCCAGGGAAGTCCAGCCGGAGGGATGAGTGGTCTGACCATGACAGGGGCGTGATGACTAAATCCCCTATTCCCAGATCACTCGTCCCTGAAGGCTCCGGAGGGCAAAAAACGACCCTACGAGCAAACTGGAAGTGACTTCCGGTTTGTTCGTAGGGTCGTTTTTTGCCCTCCGGAGCCTTCAGGGAAGCCTCCTGAAGGCCCCTGAAGGCTCCGGATGGCTAAATTGGCCCTATGAGCAAACTCGAAGTCTGTTCCCGAACTTCCGGTTTGCCCGTAGGGCCAGTTTTTCATGTTCCGGAGGGTTCAGGGAAGCTCCTGAAGCCTCCAGAGGGCCTCCGGTGGGGCGGGGGAGGCTGTTTTCGCCCTCCCCAGGCTCCTATAAAGCCTCAGGTCGTGCGTATAGCATTATGGGTGTGGCACAGCCACGCACGACCCTCCCTGTGCTCCCCCCGCTTTTGGCACGCGAGCCAAAAAAGGTTCGCCATCGCTGTGCTAGGTCTTATTTTTGCATAATATAATGACGGTTGCGATGTCCCAGGGTCATATGATCACGTTTTGTGACCTTCTGCCAAGCAAAGTCCACGGAGAAGCCAAATTCACTTAACCACCGTGATACCAACTTAACAACCATGGTGGTTCACTTAACAAACGGTGGCAAGAAAGGTCGTAAAATGGAGCAAGGCTCCCTTAACGACCGTCTTGCTTAGCTGTGGAAAGTTGGGGGTCAGTTGTGCTTATAAGTCGAGGACTAACTCTCTTAACTGAATGGTGCGGTCACCTTTTGTGACTTTCTGACAGGCAGAGTCAACGGGGAAGCCAGATTTACTTCACACACATCAGGAAACCAAAACAATTGGTTTCTTAATGGCGCTTTAAACCAAAACCAAAACACCTGATTTCCCCACCCACCCCAAATGAAGCATTTCAGAAGGCGACAAAATAAACAGCTCAATTCCAAAACATTGCTGGGATTGAAATTAATGTGAAATGGTTCCAGATGTCTTAAATGCAAACCGTCTTGGATATTTATGGCCAATTTCCTTTTTAAAAAAAAACCCTTAACCACAATCCCAGGCTTTTAACTCCACTTTCCAATGGTTTTGTCTCCAAAATTGGACAGCAACCGTATTCCTCATATATCAGTGATGGCGAACCTTTTTTGGCTCGCGTGCCACAAATGGGGGGAGCGCAGGGGGGTCGAGTGCGGGTGTGCCGCACCCATAATGCAACGCGCAACCTCCCCAGTGCGCATGCGCGCAAAATGTGCGACACCCCCCCATTTTTACATGGTTTTTTTGCCCTCCCCATGCTCCAGGGGCTTTATAGGAGCCTGGGGAGGGCGAAAAGAGCCTCCCCCAACCCCCCGGAGGCCCTCCGAAGGCTTCAGGGACTGTCCAGAGACTTCCCTGAAGCCTTCGGAACGCTTAAAACCACCCTCCGAGCAAACCGGAAGTGACTTCCGGGTTGCTCGGAGGGTCGTTTTAAGCGCTCCGAAGGCTTCAGGGAAGTCTCTGGACAGTCCCTGAAGCCTCCGGAGGGCCTCCGGGGGGTTGGGGGAGGCTCTTTTCGCCCTCCCCAGGCTCCTATAAAGCCTCTGGAGCCTGGGGAAGGCGAAAAATAGCTTTTAAAAAGGTGAACTCAGCTGGCCAGCTGACAGGGCAGTGCCTCGCGTGCCCTGACAAATGGCTCCGCGTGCCACTTGTGGCACGCGTGCCATAGGTTCATCATCACGGTCATATATGCTGCAGGAATTGCAATCAAATTAGCCCATTTGCTAATTCTAGAGCAGCGTGAGGTCTGCCATTGGTTGCTTTCCTGTATATATTATAGCAGGGGTGTCCAAACTTGGGAACTTTAAGACTTGTGGACTTCAACTCCCAGAATTCCCCAGCCAGCATGGCTGGCTGGGGAATTCTGGGAGTTGAAGTCCACAAGTCTTAAAGTTCCCAAGTTTGGACACCCCTGCATTATAGGCTTAATTCATGCTCATGCTAGATCTTATATTTGAGGCTGATTTTAACCGTGTTATTGTAATGTAGGAACTGATGAGTTAATATGGAATATGCTTGCATCTACCTCTGTTTGTCTTTGGGCTGTATTGTTTAAATCAGTGGTCACCAGATGGTGGTCCGTGGACCACTGGGTGATCTGTGAGAAAATCTTGGTGGTCCACAGAAAACTTATTTGCATTTTTTATATTGCACTAAATCGGGGGTCCTCAAACTACGGCCCCTGGGCTGGATACGTGCAATGAACGCTTGTGTTGCTGCAGAGAGTCTCCCCTTTCGGGGTCCTTTTGTGTGGGGCAGAGGGGGGCAGAAATTCCGACTTGGGGTCTGCTTCAGCCTCCTGGTGTGGGCTTTGGGCGAAGGCTGGAGGGAAGCGCCGCTGATGGCAAAGAGCCGGAGGGCCTCCTTCCAGTGGGACCGCATCATGGCCTGGAACTGGCTGACCATCTCAGCCTGCCGAGCCTCCAGGCGCCAGTACCTGGCCTTGCACTCCCGCAGGTCTTTCCTCTGCTTGGACAGCCAATGCTCGTAGTCCTCAGTGAGGTGCTTCTGCTGAGCCTCCTTCTCGGTCACATCCAATTTGAACTGAGCCAGCTGTTCCGCCAACTCTTTCTCATGGTGGCTGCTTAGCTCCAACAACTGCTTCCTGTTGGGGCCATAAGGAGCCCGGGTGGGAAAGCGAGGATTAGCTGGGAGGGGAGGGGCGAGTAGATGCCAGTGAGGCATCCCTTGATGTGAGTGACATTGAGTTGGCCACACCCACCCAGTCACATGACCACCTAGCTACGCTCACCCAGCCGGTCTTTAGGCAGATCGTATTAGCGGTCTGCGGGATTTAAAATTATGAATTTAGTGGTCCCTGAGGTCTAAAAAAGGTTGGTGACCCCTGATTTAAATTATTAAAAGGGACTAATTGTTTTAAATTCTAGAGGAGCTTGTTTTAACGGATATACTTCCCTCTGTGTTTCGAACAACGGGAGATTTTTAATCAACGGGAAATGAGAAAACCCTACAAAACTAACATTAACCCAATTTTTTCCACAGCACGCTTTCCAGGGTGGGGAGGATTCTGCACACCTGGCAGATGTTGCATCCTAACGGTTCTTTTCCTGGCCTCTCCTGGGACTCCTGTTACGAGGTTCGCACACATGTGATTTCCTGCTTCGGAACGAGCTTTATTAATTTCATGCTCCCTATCCCCCCGATATCTCGGATCATTCCAATTTTCTGTTCCAATGCAGTTTGGGTTGCCACATGGAGCAAAGCGACATTTTTATGACCCTCTCCCGGGGGAAATCAGGAGTACAATAATAGAGATAAGCACTGCACAAATAGGAGAGGGAATGGAGGGCCCTTGGCCTCTTAATGCTGTCTTAAGCCTCCAATTTGCAGGCCGATAAGCGCCTCGCCCAGAAGCTTCCCTTTTGAGGCTGTGAAAGAAAGAGGCAACACACGAAGTGCAGCCCGTTCACAACTTTCTACCAATCACTAAGAGGGAGGAGAGCAATATCTGGGGAGACAGGCGGGTGTTTCAATCATTTCTTTTCAAATTTCATGTGAATAAAAATAAATCAGATAGACTAGGAACGGTCAAGGTGGAAGACAGAATCATAGGGCTGGAAGTCTACGGAGATTCTCAGTCATTCAAGTCAAGAGTTCTCCCTAAGATGCTTTTTCAAGAGGCAACCTTGGACTTTCTGGTTTTTCCTTGGGTGAAGATGTTTCGCTTCTCATCCAAGGAGCTTCTTCAGCTCCGGTTGCCTGGTGGGGGGAATTGAAGGATTCATACTCCTTGCAGACAGCTGGACATTTGCATTCTTTTAACCAGTCGTTAAGGTCACCTGTGTCCTCAGGATCACCAGGGTCAGGGGTCAGCAACCTGCGGCTCAGGAGCCATATGTGGCTCTTTCATCCCTCTGCTGCGGCTCCCTGTCACCAGTCAGCTCAACAATTGATAGGGCTTTCGGTTAGGACAGGTAGAGGAAAAAGGACGCCGTGCTAGGAGGAGACTCCATGGTGGGGGAACCGGATGTCCGGACGGCTCCAGAATTGAACGGGGTGGGGCTCCAGTTAGGACCTTTGTGGCTCTTTGAGTGTTTAAGGTTGCTGACACCTGACCTGGGTAGTGCAAATGGGTGTGGAGCAGTGACGTGCGGTGAGGTTTATGGCTGGTGAGGCACTGATCCAGGGGTGGGTTTCAAATTTTTTTAGACTTGTGGACTTCAACTCCCAGAATTCCACAGCCAGGCATGCTCAGTTCCGATTTAAAGAGACAGCATTTGTTTTTCTCCTTTGCGAAAGAATTTTCCTTCTTTCTTTTTCTTTTTCCTCTCTCTCCCTTCCCCTCCTTCCTCCCTCCCTCCTCTCTCAAACACACACACACACACGTTGGATTGGACTACACACACTTTCTCCCAGCTCCAGAAGGATCCAGCCCAGCTTTACTGATTACAGGTTTGAAAAGGCAACGTGGCTCTGCCTGCAATCAAACCCTAAATCTTCCCACCAGCCTTTGCCCAAAGCCCCGCACCAGGAGGATGAAGCTTGAATTCCTCCCCCTCCCTCCAATCCACACATACCTTTTCCAGCTGTTTCAGAGAGGATTTCAACTCTGCTCTTACCTCGGGTCCTTTGAAGAAGCCCCGCCCAAACGAGCGCCCTCTACTGTGAGGCAGGAGAACTGCGTGCCTCACCTACGTCAGGAATTTTTAGGCTTTTAACCCTTGCTTAACTCTGCTCAAGTTAAACGCCTATCATAAAATGCCTAAAGTCAGACTAGATGAGGCATGCAGTTCTCCTGCCTCATAGTAGAGGGGCGCTTTTTAGAGGCTTTTTTAAACAGCTAAGCAGAGTCATCCACGGTGAGGGAGCAACTAGCTCAGCCTGACCTCAGCTCTCGCCTTTTTCCTTTTACATTTTTTTTCTTTTCATGACGACAGTGGTGAGGCTGTGCCTCCCCTGCCCCCCCTGACTGCACGTCACTGGTGTGGAGCCTTCTTGGAACTTGAAAGGACTGTGCTGTAGATTGGAGATAGATGATGTCATATCCCTCCTCCTCCATTGAGAGAAAGCTGTTCAATTTTGACGTAGACGGCCTATTCCACTGTTCTTTAAAACCAGTGGTTCTGTCTGTCCAAAGGGTTCTGTCTTTTGCTGTCTTCAAAAGAGTGGCCTCTTTTTTGAGATTTGTTAAAGATTTGTATGTGCCAAGCAACACGGCTCCATGTGCCACTTCGGGCACGCATGCAATAGGTTCGCCATCACGGACTTACATCAACCAATCGGTCTGTTTTTGAAAACCAGCCACTTTTTTTCAACGTCACTGTAACTTCGAACAGTCACTAAGCAAACAGCCCTAAGTTGAATGACAGCCTTCGTTGGCAACATTATTTCCTTAATTAATTCTTGTCCAATCACATACAGGTTGGCGCATTGGCAAAAGACAAGAGAGAAATCAAGTACATTATCTTGGGGGGGAGGCTAGTAGGAGAAACGGGATATAAACAAAAGACACGGATGAATAATTCTACCTGTGCTCAACCCAAGGATGCACCATTATTTATCACCGTGTGGAAATGCTGCTGGGAAGAGCAAGGACACAGGATGAGAGTTCAACCTGGATTCACCATGACATTCAGTTATGCAAGCTGTGGTTGCCCCTTGCTTCTAAACCACAGCTTTGAGGCAGCACAAGAGGGAATACCTTCCCTTCCACCAAACCGAGCTATTACGAACAAGTTACGCAATTACAGAATAATGAAGAGTTGGAAGGGACCTGGGAGGTCTTCTAGCCCAATTGGACTAGACCCTATACCAGGCAGGAGACCCTGTACCAGGAGTCCCCAACGTCTGTGCCTTGGGAGACCAGCTGAGGGGGGAAGAGGGGAACTGGCCCGCATCAGCGGTGGGCCGGTGTGCACACGCAGCCCTTGCACAAGTGGCGGGCTGACACCCATGCACCCATGCATGCCGCTCACACAAATCGAGCTGCACGTGCCTTTGGCCGGCCACTCGCACAGCCCGGTTCCAAATAGGCCACGGCCCGGTAGGAGACTGCGGCCTGCATTATTGTGGACCCTTACCCGATATCATTTCAGACAAATGGCTGTCCTATCTCTTCTTGAAAGCCCTGGTGATGGAGCACCCACGACTTCTGGAGGAAAGCTGTTCCCCCGATTAATTTCTTTCAAATCTCAGGAATGTTCTTCTTATTTCTAGGTCGGTTCTCTTCTCGATTAGTTTCCATCCATTGCTACTTGATCATACCTATTTGCACATGTAGCTAAACCAGGAGTGGGCTGCTGGGAGTTTGCACGGGTTCGGGAGAAACTCTAGATAAGATTCTGTGCAGTTCGGAGAAGCCCCAAACCCCACTCCTGGCTGGCCCTGCCCATCCCTCCCCGCTCCTCCCAGGAGTCCCCACGCGGCCCGTTTTGGATGCAGGTAAGTTCAGGGGGTGCACGGAGGCCCGGGGGAGGGCCTCCGGAGCCTAGAGAGGCTGCTTTTGCCCTCACGGAGGCTCAAAGAAAGTCTCCAAAGCCTGGGGAGGGCAGAAACGTCCCCACTCCTTCCATGGTGCAGGAGGCCGACTAGGCCACACCCACCGTGGCCACACCCACTCAGCAACCGGACAGATACAATACAATACAATACAATAGTAGAGTTGGAAGGGACCTTGGAGGTCTTCTAGTCCAACCCCCTGCCTAGGCAGGAAACCCTATACCGTTTCAGACAAATGGCTATCCAACATCTTCTTAAAGACTCCCAGTGTTGGGGCATTCACAACTTCTGGAGGCAACTTCTGTTACACTGATTAATTGTTCTAACTGTCAGGGAATTTCTTCTCAGTTCTAAGTTGCTTCTCTCCTTGATTAGTTTCCACCCATTGTTTCTTGTTCTACACTCAGGTGCCTTGGAAAATAGTTTGACTCCCTCTTCTTTGTGGCAACCTCTGAGATATTGGAACACTGCTATCATGTCTCCCCTAGTCCTTCTTTTCATTAAACTAGACGTAGCCAGTTCCTGCAACCGTTCTTCATATGTTTTAGTCTCCAGTCCCCTCATCCTCTTTGTTGCTCTTCTCTGCACTCTTTCTAGAGTCTAGATAACACCTTGCTAAATTTTTTGAAGCCCACCCCTGAGCTAAACCTATAATTACAATAATACAATAACAGAGTTGGAAGGGATCTTGGACGTCTTCTAGTCCAACCCCCTGCCTAGGCAGGAAACCCTATACTGTTTCAGACAGATGCTAATATATATAATTCCAGAACTTTAAAGACACATGCTTTACAGGCAGGCGGCACCGAATGTCATAGGGAACAGGGCAGAATAACCACAGAAAGCATCCCTTTTTGCCCCAAAGAAGGCTGACCCTTGGACAATCTCAAGGAGAAACCATGCATTCATTCATCGAGGCTTGTTTGACTCAATGGCAAAAAGAAAGAAAGAAAGAAAGAGAGAGAGAGAGAGAGAGAGAGAGAGAGAGAGAGAGAGAGAGAGAGAGAGAGAGAGAGAGCGCTACTTACAGTGTGTGACTCCAGCAAGAGTTTGATAGAAGGTGGGGGTGTCGCTGTCATCTGTGAGTGTGACATACACTCCTCCGGAGAGCAGCCAGCGGGAGAATGTGAACGCTTCTTTGTTGTGCAACAGCCAGGATCTGAATTTTTCATAGTTTACTTTTTCGCCCTACAATAAAAGCAAAGGGGGAAAGGGAGATGTGAACTGCGAAGCTTGCTTCCATTTTTTAAAAATTCTTTTTAGCCAAATCGACTGCTTAGAGCTATCGATAGAAGATTAAAACAGTCATACTCAAGCTAGGCATCCTCCAGAGATATTGGGCATGATATAGATCTTTCTCAGCCAGGGGAGCGCCAGTTTGGGATAGTGGATAAGATGATGGCCCAGAAAACCATAAAGCTGTGAGTTCTAATTCCTCCTTAGGCACGAAAGCCAGTTCAGTGACTTTGGGCCAATCACCAGGAGACAGCGACTTTCTATTCCTAGTTCTGTGTTAGGCATGAAAGCTGATTGGTTGACTTTGGGCCAATCATCAGGAGACTGGGAATTGTAATCCCGCTTTAAACATGAAAGCTGGCTGGATGATCTTGGGCGAGTCATGACATTAGTTGGGTGATAAACATTATTGAAACCAATCTCCATGCAAATTTTGTCCCTAACTGGTCAGCCCCTCCCCTGCTAGTAGACCCACTATTTATGTATAACTCTGGAGCAAATAGCCAGAGATATGTCCTAGTCCTTATATCTGCATTTTCTTAAACTAAAGATAAGAGGCATGAACAGCTCTCCTCTATCAGCACTCATGCATGCATCCATCCACCGTCCATCCATCCATCTACCCACCCACCCACTCATCTTTGTATCTACTATCATCACCCATCCATCCATCCATCCATCCATCCATCCAACCACCAACTGTCTCTCTGTTTGTCTACCATCATTATCTATCTATCTATCTATCTATCTATCTATCTATCTATCTATCTATCTATCTATCACCTACCTACCTACTGTCCGTCCGTCCGTCCATCCATCCATCCATCCATCCATCTACCTACCTACGACCTACCTATCATCCATTCATCATCTATCTATTATCTACTTACCTACCTAATCTATCAATCTATTATCTACCTACCTACCTATCTTTCTATCTATCTATCATCTACCTACCTATCATCCATCCATCCATCTATCTATCAGCTACCTACCTACCATCTATCTATCATCATCTATCACCTACCTATCTACCTACCTACTATCTATCTACCTACCTACCTAATCTATCAATCTATTATTTACCTACCTATCTATCTCTCTTTCATCTACCTACCTACCTACCTATCTTTCTATCTATCTATCATCTACCTACCTATCATCCATCCATCCATCCATCTATCTATCAGCTACCTACCTACCATTTATCTATCATCATCTATCACCTACCTATCTACCTACCTACCTATCATCTACCTACCTACATCCCATCTTCCTCCTTAATAGCTGTCAGCCATTAAAAACAAAACAAGGCAACGTACAGGTAGACCTCAAGTGAGCCTACACTTCACAGCCATAATTCTTGATGATAAAAAAGGATTGGTCACATGACTGGCCTGATTTGCTGACTTTTCTTTTTGCAGGAAGTATTAAACGAATTGCAAGCCACAAGACATTCTTTTCCAAAAATATTGGAAAAGAATTTGGAAGTGGGCACAAGAAATCACGGGGGAACAAATAAAGTATAAACCCGAAACCTTCTTACTAGGAATAATTAAAGGGAACTACACAAAAAAAATTAAATATCTACTAACACATATATTAACCACAGCTAGAATAGCTTTTGCCCAATGCTGGAAGCAAAATAATATACCGCCGGACGAATTAGTGATAAAAAAAACCTTGGATTGTGCAGAGATGGACAAATTAACCCTAAAATTAAAGGACAAAGCAGAATCGGAATACTACGAAATTTGGAATAAGTGGTATGAATGGTTGGAAAATAAGAAAAATAATTAAGCCGAAAACAATATACATAAATAAACATAGAACTGTATATAAAAGTAGGTAAATGTGTAAAAGATCATAAAAATGTATAGATAAGATGACATAATGATGTAATATATGGTAAAGAGAGGAAAACATATATAGATACGATGATGTAACATTGTACAAACTGTTGATATAAAGATTGTAATATGTGATGAAAAGACAAAAACAATAAAAATTATTATAAAAGGCAAGCCACAAGACAAGAAAGAAATGCAGGTAGTTCTTCATTTACGACCACAATCATTGCTGAGACAGTTGTTAATAGGTTTTGCTCCATTTTACGACTTCTTGCCACAGTGAATCACCACGGTTGTTAAGCCAGTAACACGGTTGTTAAGTGAATCTGGCTTCCCCATTGATTTCGCTTGTCAGAAGGGGACCACATGAACCCAGGAAAAACGCGACCGTCATAAATGTGAGCTAGTTGCCAAGTGTCTGAATTTTGCTCATGTGACCATGGGGGATGCTACAACGGTCATAATTGTGAAAAATGGTCATAAGTCACTTTTGTTCAGTGCTCTTGCCACTTTGAACGGTCACTAAATGAACGGTTGTAAATTGAGGACTATCTGTAAGCAGGAAGTCAAAGAGCCCTCTGCATTTATACGCCTGCCTATTGATTGTTGGAAGAGGGATCTTGGAGTCCTAGTGGACAACCATTTAAATAGGAGTCAGCCGTGTGCAGCAGCTGCCAAAAAAGCCAACACAGTTCTAGGCTACATAAACAGAGGGAGAGAATCAAGATCACGTGAAGGGTTAATACCACTTTATAAGGCCTTGGTAAGGCCACACTTGGAATACTGCATTCAGTTTTGGTCACCACGATGTAAAAAAGATGTGGAGACTCTAGAAAGAGTGCAGAGAAGAGCAACAAAGAGGATTAGGGGACTGGAGGCTGAAACATATGAGGAATGGTTGCAGGAACTGGGTATGTCTAGTTTAATGAAAAGAAGGACTAGGGGAGACATGATAGCAGTCTTCCAATATCTCAGGGGCTGCCACAAAGAAGAGGGAGTCAAACTATTCTCCAAGGCACCTGAGGGTAGAACAAGAAGCAATGGGTGGAAACTAATCAAGGAGAGAAGCAACTTGGAACCGAGGAGAAACTTCCTGACAATTAGAACAATGAATCAGTGGAACAATTTGTCTCCAGAAGTTGTGAATGCCCCAACACTGGAAGTCTTTAAGAAGATGTTGGATAGCCATTTGTTTGAAGTGATATAGGGTTTCCTGCCTAAGCATGGGGTTGGACTAGAAGACCTCCAAGGTCCCTTCCAACTCTGTTATTCAATTCAATTCAATTCTATTCTATTCTATTCTATTCTATTCTATTCTATTCTATTCTATTCTATTCTATTATTATTTGATTGCAACAGAATCTTAAATAACATTTTCTCCAGCTCGGCTTTTGATGAGCTTGAGAGAAATATCCTTCAAATCCCTTCTCGTTTAAAAAGACTGCTGTTGTTTTCTGATTCTTTGTAATGGCAGGGTGAATAACTGGTTTCAAAAATAAAATATTCCTCCCAATTCCTTTGTCCGCAGATCAGAGAGCTGATTTTTTTCCAACCCCAGAGCCTGCTGCTGCATTCAAAGCCACCCTGAAAGAAAACTGTGATTAACTTCAGGAGCCCCGTCCTGGCGTGCGTGTATTTTTTTTAACCCTTTGGCACGAAAGGATTAGCTTCCACCGAGCTTATCGGGAATAGACAGCTTGGTAAAAGAGAATACATTTCGGCATGGAGATAGCTAACAACAAGACAAAATCTCTGGCACATTTTTTACAAAAAATACACCACTAGGACCGAGAAGGGGGGGGGAGGGAGGAGGGACAAGACCGTGGTTCTGCCTAACGGCAGAATTGAATCATTTCTATCAGAATGTCACACAGCTCTTACCAACAGGTGTTCTGCAGGTAACATGTTCCAGGTGTTAATATCGGTAATAGGCTTTTTTTCCTACAGGCAGTCCTCAACGTATGACCACAATTGAGCCCCAAGTTGATGTTGCTAAGTGAGAAATTGGTTAGGTGAGTTTTGCCTCATTTTCCGGCTTTTCCGGCCACGTTTTAATTTCACTGAAAGTGTAATGAAAAGAAGGACTAGGGGAGACATGATAGCAGTGTTCCAATATCTCAGGGGCTGCCACAAAGAAGAGTGGGGCCAATCTATCCTCCAAAGCACCTGAAGGCAGGACAAGAAGCCATGGATGGAAACTAATCAAGGAGAGAAGCAACCTAGAACTAAAGAGAACTAAGGAGTTAGAACCATTAATCAGTGGAACAGAAGTTGCCTCTAGAAGTTGTGAATGCCCCAACACTGGAAGTCTTTAAGAAGATGTTGGATAGCCATTTGTCTGATGAGGTGTAGGGTTTCCTGCCTAGGCAGGGGGTTGGACTAGAAGACCTCCAAGGTCCCTTCCAACTCTGTTATTCTGTTGTTTGTGAAGTGAATCACTGCGGTTTAAAACTAATAGCACTGCTGTTAAGTGAATCTGGTTTCCCCATTGACTTTGCTCGTCAGAAAGCTGCAGGCGATGTTCACCAGGACACTGCAAGCATCCCAAATGTGAATCGGTTGTCAAGGACCTGAGTGTAAAAGCACATGACCATGGGGCTGCCGCAACGGTTGTTAAGTGGGCAAAATGATCATGTAACTTTTTTCAGTGCCGTTGTTACGTCGACACAGTCACTAAGCGAACTGCTGTAAGTCGAGGACTACTGTACTGAGCCGCGTCATTGTCTGGAAGGAGAAGGAAAGAATTGGGGATAAAGTAAGACGCTGAGCTTGTCGTTCAGAAAGGTCAGCAGTTTAGCAGTTCGAAACCCTAGCACCACGTAACGGGGTGAGCTCCCGCGACTTGTCCCAGCTTCTGCCAACCTAGCAGTTCAAAAGCATGTAAAAATGCAAGTAGAAAAATAGGAACCACCTTTGGTGGGAAGGTCACAGAGTTCCATGCGCCTTCGGTGTTTAATCATGCCGGCCACATGACCACGGAGACGTCTTTGGACAGCGCTGGCTCTTCGGCTTTGAAACGGAGATGAGCACTACCCCCTAGATTCGGGAATGACTAGCACATATGTGTGAGGGGAACCTTACCTTTACTTACTACCGTGTTTCCCTGAAAATAATAGTCTTATTTTCTTTTGACCCTGAAATAAGCGCTTGGCCTTATTTTCGGGGAAGTCTTATTGTTTTCGGGGGTGCAGGAGATGGTGAGTGTGGTCACCTCATGGCTGCTGCTGTGTTGCAATATTTTCGGGGAGGGCTTATTTTAGCGCATGCACTCAAAAGTCCCGATGGGGCTTATTATCCTGGGAGGTCTTATTTCCAGGGAAACAGGGTAAGAGGGAAGAAATGGTCAAGGAAGCAAAAGCTGTAAGAACCACAGGAGAGAGTGACGCTAATTATCTTAGGCCTGCAGGCAGGGAGAGCCAAAAACACCCAATTAGTGTTCTAGATTCAAGAGCTAAAGGAAAAAGAAAGAATTCCACCAATAAAAATCCTGAGAGGGGTGCAAGGGTGGGCTGAAAAATTCGGGGGGGGGGGGGACATAGCTCAGTCCCAAACTGAAAACATATTGAAGAGAAAAAAAAAAAAAAACCAAGGGGACAATATTGATAGGATCAGCAAAGAGCTCTTGGGGAAATTGAGAAACCAAAAGGATAAAGTCATTTCCGGTTTGCTCGGAGGGTGGTTTTAAGCGTTCTGAAGGCTTCAGGGAAGCCTCTGGACGGTCCCTGAAGGCTCCGGAGGGCCTCCGGGGGGGCGGAGGAGGCTCTTTTTGCCCTCCCCAGGCTCCTATAAAGCCTCTGGAGCCTGGGGAGGGCAAAAAAAACATGTAAAAATGGGGGGGGGTCGCACCTGTTGTGTGCGCATGTGCACTGGGGGATCGCGCATTGCATTATGGGTGCGGCATGCCCGCACATGACCCCCCTGCGCTCCCCCCACTTGTGGCACGCGAGCCAAAAACGGTTCGCCATCGCTGGTATAGGCTATAATACTCCTTCCTCCTCATGTTTTCTTTGCAACAACCCTTTGAAATGAAGTGGGCTGAGAGGGAGGGATTGGTCCAAAGTCACCCAGCTGCCTTTCATGCCTAAAGTGGGACTAGAACTCACAGCCTCCTGATTTCTAGGCCAGCGCCTTAACCACTACCCCAAACTGACTGCAATTTCAATATCATGCTGGTTTTCGAAATTCCATTTGGAATTGAGATCTGGATTGCTGCCTGTCTGGGATGCTCTGGGCCAGGGGTTGACCTGGAAGGTCGAAGGTTCATTCCAACTCTATGATTATTCATCTGGCAGTGGCATGTTCTGAGAACATCTGGCAATCCCAGAGAGACGAATCCCCCACTGAATGTGTCCAGAGACTTGGCTTGAGCCTTCTCAAGGCTCAACGAAAACTGCCATGTACAAGGCAGCTGTGACTGCAGCTGGCAAGTCGTCAGCTGGCTTAGTTGCCTTGCCAAGTACTGAAAGCACAACTGGCTGCCAAACGCACATCTGGTGCCAACAGCCTCTCTCACCCCACCCGTAAGGCGAAATCCAAATGCCAACCACCATGTACGGGAACTGATCACAAATACTTACTGCTCTTAGAAGTATTTTCTATATATTAGCTAATTGCAATACAGGTAGTCCTTGACTTGTAACAGCTCATTTAGTGGTCAACTCGCAAAGCACTCCTGGCCTGCTCTCGAGTTGCCATAGGAGAGGGGGAATGGGAAACCAATGACATGGCATGCACATTCCAGACTTATCTCTCCCAAGGCTGTATCCCAGGGTTACTTAGTTGCCGGAGGGGAGTGATCTCTACAACCCCGAAATTGCCCCATTGGTGAATGTGATTGATGATACATCCTGGGGGAGAAGGGTCATGATTGGGGCAGTAAATTACATGGGGTCAGAGCTGGCTTCTCTTGGGAAACTGCTGACATGAAGCTCCTAATAAATAACTGCATTTCTTTTGAAGCTTGGCTCGAGGCTCATGATTTAATTAGGGCATCAGTCAGAACACTGACATTAGCGACCACTCAAAGTTACAACAGCACTGAAAAAAATGACAATTTTTTCACACTTATGACCATCCCCAGGGACACGTGATTTACATTAGGAGAATGCTTGATAACTGATTCACATTTATGACGGTTGCAGCGCCCCAGGGTCATGCGATTCCTCTTTTCTGACCTCCTGACAAGCAAAGTCAATGGGGAAGCCAGATTCACTTAACAACCATGTGACTAATTTAAGAACGGCAGTGATTCACTTAACAAACGTGGCAAGAAAGTCATAAAATGGGGCAAAACTCACTTCTCACTTAGCAACATAAATTTTGGGCTCAGTTGCGGTCGTAAAATGAGGACTACCTGCACTCCAAGGTGTCCAATCTTGGCAACTTTAAGACCTGTGTACTTCAGCTCAAGGGACACGGTGACTCAGTGGCTAAGGTGCTGAGCTTGTCGATCAGAAAGGTTGGCAGTTCGATGGTTCGAATCCCTAGTATCGCGGAATAGAGTGAGCTCCCGTTACTTGTCCCAGCTTCTGCCAACCTAGCAGTTCGAAAGTACATAAAAAATGCAAGTAGAAAAAATAGGGACCACCTTTGGTGGGAAGGGAACAGCGTTCCATGTGCCTTTGGTGTTTAATCATGCCGGCCACATAACCACGGAGACATCTTCGGACAGCGCTGGCTCTTTGGCTTAGAAATGGAGATGAGCAACGCCCCCTAGAGTCGGGAAAGGACTAGCACATATGTGCGAGGGGAACCTTTACCTTTTAATCTTTACTACTTACATAACTATCCTCCTAGCAGGAAGAAAGTCACAAGCAGCCCATCAGAGACGGTTATCTGTTTCGCCCACACACAGAGGAGGAAAGGGGGGAAATCTACCATCACAAATGGCCTGATTTGACACTGGAAAAGCAGCCATCTTGGGCGACACAGAGAGAGGGGACACACAATGGATCCTTTACATAAGCATACATAGCGGACAGAACTGCCAAGTTTACAGCTAAGGCAGATGATCTGCGAATCGGTTATACCAAACAGATTGGGGGTGTGCGATGTATTTACTCAGATGCTGATTTATTTATTTTTTTGTACATTGTGCATATTTTATTACTAAATTTTCCTGTTATCTATTTCACCCTGGACTTACCGTATAAAACGCACCGGAGTATAAGACGCACCAAGATTTTGAAGAGGCAAATTTTAAAAAAAGTTTGTGCATGCTGCAGACCTCCCCAAAATAGCCCATTTTTCGTGAAAATGGGCCCGTTTTTTTTTTTTCAAAAAAGGGGGCATTAATAGCCTTTGGGCGGCTTATAGAGTGCTCCTGGGGGTTGGGAGGGCAAAACGAGCAAACAATGGCCTGTTTTTCGTAATCTTTGCCCTCCCCAACCCGCAGGAGCACTCAGGAAGCCGCCTAAAGGCGATGCACATCCATTTTTGCGAAGGGGACGGGGTTTCGGGAGGCCAAAAATGCTGTATTCAGTGTATAAGACGCACCCAGATTTTCACCCTCTTTTTTGAGGGAAAATGGTGCGTCTTACACTCCGAAAAACATAGTACATCCTGTACAAATGAAGGTGAATTTACGTGTCCCAGGATTTTTTGAGGGATCCTTGATACTCCCTGAGCTTGCTTGTTTTCTTGCAGATGTTTTATTAATCAAACATCATCAGTGCCGGTAAATACTTACTAGCACTGATGATGTTACCTAGTTGGGTAATGAAATGTCTACAAGCAAACAAGTAAGCGCAGAGAGCACCAAGGACTTCCACAATCCTTCCTGCTCCTCCTCCTGTCTTCAATCCTCGCTCACTTCTAGCACTGATGATGTTACAAAGTGGGGTAATGAAACGTCTGCAAGAAAACAAGCAAGCTCAGGGAGCGCCAAGGACTCCTTGTTTCAAAAAGGAACTACGAATATTCTCTTTTATTGGCAGTTTTTTAAAAAAGCATAATTTACCAAGCAATTTTAGGTTGTTTTTCAGGCCGTTTTCAGGCCATTTTCTGGGCCATTTTCAGGTAGTTTTTTGGGCTGCTTTCGGCCCAGAATTAGCCCCAAAACCAACCTGGTTTTTGGCCATTTTCATTTGTTTTAAATCAAAACCACTGAAGAAAGGACTAACCTGCTCAACAACAGCATGTCATCTAACGTCCTGACTGAATCTTTCCTGAGAGGGCTGTGAGGGAAGAGTGCGTGTTCCCGATCAACGTTCAACCCACATCCCATCAAATTAGATTGACAATACAAGGGGAGCGACTGACGGGCTTTGCAGAATTTCAATCCTCAGGTCTGCCGTTTTAACCGCTCTCTCTCTCCTGATGCTTTTCACAGACAGAATGTTAATGAGCCCCAAGCTAAGAGGGTGTGCAAAGGATGCCCTCAAAGCCAACAACTTTGCACCTCCGGATTTATTTATTAAATGTGATTGCTGTCCTTTCCCCCCAGCCCCTGCCGTGACGCCCTCCCTCCCCTTGGGACAACCATGATCTGGATGATTGAGAATCTCTACAGACTGGAGAAGACGCCTGCATTGAGTCCCTTGGACTGCAAGGCCATCCAACCGGTCAGTCCTAGAGGAGATCCACCCTGACTGCTCTTTGGAAGGCCAGATCCTGAAGAGGAAACTCAAATACTTTGGCCACCTGAGGAGAAGGAATTAAGACTCCCTGGAGAAGAGCCTCATGCTGGGAATGATGGAGGGCAAAAGAAGAAGAATGGGGCGACAGAGAAGGAGGTGGCTAGATGGAGTCACCGAAGCAGCAGGCGTGAGCTTGAACGGACTCCAGAGGATAGTAGAGGACAGGAAGGCCTGGAGGAACGTTGTCCATGGGGTTGCGATGGGTCGGACACAACTTTGCGCCTAACAACAACAACAACAGACTTTTAACTATACAATTTGGGATGAGCACCCTTTGAATGGCGTGGGAGTAGGAATGGATGTCCAGAGGAGAAATTGCAGACTGCAGGAACCATTAGCACTACTCAGGTGAGCCTGAGGACACAGAGAAACCTCCAAGTGCTTCAAGAACCCTCTAAAATAATGCAAATGACCAGCTGTCTGCAAGGAGTATAAATCCTTCCGTTCCCCACCATCCACTCAGAGCTGAAGAAGCTTCAAGTGGCCTCAATGACTCTCTAAAAATGATGCAAATGACCAGCTGTCTGCAAGGAATATAAATCCTTCCGTTCCCCACCATCCAGTCAGAGCTGAAGAAGCTTCAAGTGGCCTCAATGACTCTCTAAAAATGATGCAAATGACCAGCTGTCTGCAAGGAATATAAATCCTTCCGTTCCCCACCATCCAGTCAGAGCTGAAGAAGCTTCAAGTGGCCTCAATGACTCTCTAAAAATGATGCAAATGACCAGCTGTCTGCAAGGAGTATAAATCTTTCCTTTTCCCCGCCATCCAGTCAGAGCTGAAGAAGCTTCTTGGATGAGAAGTGAAACGTCTTCAAAAGAAGAAAAACAAGAAAGTCCAGTTGCCTCCTGAAAAAGCACCATTGGGACAGCCATGACCTGGATGACTGCGAATCTCTACAGACCCCCCCCCCCATACACACCTAGTGAGTTTCCCAGAAATAATTCCAGTGCAGTAAAATCACAGGCCACAGTTACCCAACCTCTCCAGCTATGAAGGGAGATTCCGTGTGAGCAGCAGAGAAGCATGGTGCATGTACCTCCATTTCTGCAAACCCAGTTCTGAACGGCACTGCAGCCGTTCAGAAGTTGAGGACCCCTGTGGCAGACCACCGAACATTCAGAATGGACAATTAAAAATATATAATAAGATCAAAAATGAAGCTATAAAGGTGGCAGCCAGCGGAAGGCAGACGTGCAAGATGGCTTCGCACTTCACCCGGGCGGCATAGTGGTTAGAGTGCAATATTGCAGGCAAAGTCTGCCCATTGTCTGAAGTTCGATCCTGACAGGCGCCAAAGTTGACTCAGCTTTCTATCTTTCCGAGGTCGGTAAAATGAAGACACAGATACACAGATTGTTGTGGGCAATATGTATATACTTTGTAAATAGTGCAGTGTGCTGTAAAGCACTGAGCAACATAAACTTTGGACTCAATTGCGGTCGTAAGTCGAGGACTACCTGTACAGGAGAAGAAATGAATCTATACAGGTAGTCCTCAATTTACAGCCACATTTGGGACCAAAATTTCTGTTGCTGAGCAAGAAGGTGGCTAACTGAACAACTACAACGGTTCACTTAACAACTGTGGCAAGAAAGATCATTACATTTCTTGCCACGTGTCAGCCGAATCTCTAGCATGAGCTTGCTGCATGCTTGCTATCGGATGCCATAGTAACGGGGAGGGGGGGCATGGTATTTGGGTTGGGGAAGTGAGCTGGTGAAGTGAAGTCCCATGTGAACTGAAAGGGAGGTTTGCTCTCAAGAATTATTGCGCTGCTGAGTGGAGTTGTTTACACCCTGTCAAGGCCAACCATCCTGAGACTCCAGATGCAAGAAATACCTGCAGAGGAGCTTTCTCATAACATCATACTAGACATTGATTGAACTCTTAGTGCTGGACCCTGGGGGGAGGGATTTGGGGAAACTTTCAATCTGTAACTTTCGCGGCTTTTGAATCCGATCTTGCCTTGCTTTCGCTGCTATCATTTCCAACTCAGTAAAAGTATCTCTTCTCTATCTCAATGGAGTGGGGGGTTTCTTTCTTGCATTTTGAGCGGAGGCAGGCCTGACACCACGGTTGTTAGGTGAATCACTGCAGTTGTAAAGTTAATTACACAGTTGTTAAGTGAATCCAGCTTCTCCATTGACTTTGCTGGTCAGAAGGTCGCAAAGATTGATCACATGAACCTGGGACCCCCACTGTCATAAGTACATGCCAGTTGCCAAGCATTTGAAAATTGATCATGTGACCACAGGGATGCTACAACAGATGTAAGGGTAAAAAACAATCATAAGTCTTTTTTTTAATACTGCCAGGGTAAATTTCAATGGTTGCTAAATGAATTGCTGTAAATTGAGGACTACCTGTATCCCATAACTGTTTGCAGAAAAATACAATCTGGGTCTTCCTTTTGGGGTGGAGTTTTGAAATTACAGGGGTTCCCTGTGAAATTACAGTGAGTAAAAATTGGGGGCTCAATTGTGAGTGTTTGGTGAGGACTACCTCTATAATTTCTCCTTTACTTCCTGCCACTTTTTTATGACTTATAAAAACTTATAAAACTAGATAAATCCCCAACCTCCTAGCCAGAAGTGGTATTCAGCTGGTTCTAACCAGTTCTGGTCAACCGGTAGCAGATATTTTGAATATTCGGAGAACCGGCAAATACCATCTCTGATTGGCCCCGCTCCTATTCTATTCACTGTCTCCCCAGTTCCAGCTGATCGGCTGGGTCTTCTTTTGTTGCCCTGCACAGGAGAACGGAGCTGGAAAGCAGGTTAGTGGAGTGCGGAGGGAATGGGGATTTTGCAGTATCCTTCCCCTGGAGTAGGGAGGGAATGGAGATTTTACAGTATCCTTCCCCTGGAGTAGGGAGGGAATGGAGATTTTGAAGTATCTTTCCCCTGGAGTGGGGTGGGAATGAAGATTTTGCAGTATTCTTCCCCTGGAGTAGGGAGGGAATGGAGATTTTGCAGTATTCTTCCCCTGGAGTGGGGAGGGAATGGGGATTTTGCAGTATTCTTCCCCTGGAGTGGTGTGGGAATGGAGATTTTGCAGTATTCTTCCCCTGGAGTGGGGAGGGAATGGGGATTTTGCAGTATTCTTTCCCTGGAGTGGGGTGGGAATGAAGATTTTGCAGTATTCTTCCCCTGGAGTGGTGTGGGAATGGAGATTTTGCAGTATTCTTCCCCTGGAGTGGGGAGGGAATGAAGATTTTGCAGTATTCTTCCCCTGGAGTGGGGAGGGAATGGGGATTTTGCAGTATTCTTCCCCTGGAGTGGTGTGCGAATGGGGATTTTGCAGTATTCTTCCCCTGGAGTGGGGAGGGAATGGGGATTTTGCAGTATTCTTCCCCTGGAGTGGTGTGGGAATGAAGATTTTGCAGTATTCTTCCCCTGAAGTGGGGTGGGAATGGGGATTTTGCAGTATTCTTCCCCTGGAGTGGGGTGGGAATGAAGATTTTGTACTATCCTTCCCTGCCATGCCCACCAAGCCATGCCACTCTCACAGAACCAGTAGTAAAAAAAAATTAATCCCACCACTGCTCCTAGCCCTTTCCCTCTTATCATTGCTACTTCAAACCCTTATGCCACACATTTAACCTCTTAAATACAAGGAGCATTAAACCAAACTCTGCTATATCAAAGGCTTACTCTACAATACATGAAGCACAACCAAAGTAAATGTTTATTTAAAAATGGAACAAGGGATGCCTTGGCCAGATGACAGCAGAGCCTGTTCCAGTTGGACAGTCTCTCAAGCTATTGCCAACTGATTTTCAGGAGCAGTTATTTAAAGTGAGTATGTGATATGCATTAATACAGTGATATGATTTAATACATTACATTTAAATAATAATAATAATGCAGCAGTATTACCAAAATCAGCATCATTAAAAGAGGATTGATATCAAGGCAGAATAACGATACTACTGAAAAGAAGAAAAATGAATTGAATGTTAAATAGAAAGTGGCTAATTGTCAGGCATTACCTCCAAGAAGCATTTTTTTAGACATTCAGGGACTTTTCCATCAACTATGAGAAGCATCCTCTCCATCTCTTCACGGGCGACATGGCTCCCAGATTCATTGGAAAACAGGCTAAAAATATCTGAGAGAGAAGACAAAATCATGTACACAGGGCAAAGTAAGTATTTCTGTGAAAGTCAGAAATTGTGATAGAGCTGATGACATCCATTATTTCATATCATTTTAGAAACAGAAATAGTTACACTTAAAAGTGTGGTGGCCCGCCAGCACAGCTGGCAGCAGATTCAGACAGTGAGGAGTCAGGGGAGGAACCTGGGCCAGTCCTGGAGTCTGGGGAAGGTTCTGATGAGGGCTCTGTGTCGGAAGCAGAGAGGGGGCCAGGACCGTATGCCAGTTATCAGCTGCCTTCAGAATCGGAGATCAGTGGGGCAGAAGAACAGCTGGAGCCTGTTCCCAGTGTGCGCATGTGAGTTGCCAGATGAAGGGAAAAGCTAAAGAACAGGGGTCCACTTGGGAGTAAGGCCACAGGTGGATGGTGAATGGCCCTTCCCACAGGGGATAAAAGAGGAGCGAAAGGGGAGTAGCATTTGCAGGAGACAATGAGTTCATTCCTGCATTCTTGCCAAGTATTGCGGCATCTGAAAGATATCGGCCTGGCCACTCTCCAAGCCCGATAAAGGTTAGTAATTATGAACTATCTTGAAAGACTTTGGTCGGGACTTTGCTGGAGAGGAATTCACATTAAATAAAATAAAAGGGGTTTATTGGGAGAAGGACTCGGCTTTGTGCTGCTGGGGAAGCCTAGGTCTGAATTTTTTTTTTACAAAAAATCTACACAGTTGTTCTTAAAGTCATCTGATATTTCCATTGCAAAGCCCATGGCATTTTATGCAAAAAAAGTATTACAAACAATGTCTAGATCAGTGTTTCCTAACCTTGGCAGCTTATAAAGGTGGGTGGACCTCAACTCCCAGAATTCCCCAGCCAGCAGGAGGACTGGCAGTCGTCCTGCTTAGTCAATAGGAAAGGAAGACCCCCAAAGTCATGGCAGTTGAAAGCATGTTTTACTTAGGCCAAGTGGTTACAATGGATTTCACGTAGCTAGCATTTCATGGCCAAACCAAACAATTAACTTTGCCCCTTGGGATCCGTCTCCCTACGGTTATTGGTGAGTGACTAATCGTATTCAAAGTAATTGTTTTGGTAACAGTCCCCAGCTACGAGGGGCTTGGAGGTGCTGCATTCCATTGGATCTCTGCTCTCATGAGATGGTATGCAGGCTTTTGGATTCCTTTAACCGCCTACCCCACAGCTCCCTCCCCTCCCCCCCAGGGGTGGGTTCCTGCCAGTTCCAACCTCTTCTATAGAAGAGGTTCCACAAATCTACAGTGCCATTTAGAACCGGTTCCAGCTCCCTCCCCCACCCGTCCGCACATCATCAAGATGAAGAGCGAGAGGAGGAATTCTGGGAGTTGATGTCCACAAGTCTTAAAGCTGTCAAGTTTGAACACCCTTGGGGGTTTTTTTCTAAAGGGTTAGGGGTGCAAGGTTCTTGTGACTTGACAGCTTTAAGACTTGCCCACTTCAATGCCAGAGTTCCTGAGCCAACATGACTGGAGGAGGAATTCTGGGAGTTGAAGTCCACAAGTCTTAAAGCTGTCAAGTTTGAACACCCCTGGGTTTTTTTTTCTAAAGGGCTAGGGGTGCAAAGGTCTTGTAACTTGACAGCTTTAATACCTACGTGCTTCCAATGCCAGAGTTCCTGAGCCAACATTTTGGTTGCTAAGCAAGAGCGTTGTTAAGTGAGTTTCACCACATTTTATAAGCTGGCCACGCCCACCCAGTCACATGGCTGGCAAGCCACTCCTACCCAGTCATATGGCCGGCAAGCTACTCCCACAAAGCAGGCCACACCTACAGAAGAGGTTTTAAAAAATGTTGAAACCCACCACTGCCTTCCCCCCCCCTACTTCATCCCACCCCACGGCTCCGTCTCCTCCCCACACTTACTAGCCTGGCATGTAGCTAAGTGGGGCCAGTGCAGTGGGATGGCACGTCTGACATGGACTCACTTTGGTGTCAGAAGTCTACACTGGTGAGGATTTTCAACCAGGCTCTTAACTGACATTAGAGAGAGCAGAGCAGAATAGAACTGGGATGGTGAACCTGTGGCATGCAGAGTTCTCTCTTGTGGGCACGTGTGCCGTAGCCAGCTGGTCTTTCAATTTCCAGGCTCTGGCACACATTCCTGTTTCAGTACTCGGTGCCGAAAAGATTCGCTGTCACTGGGATAGAATAGCAGAGTTGGAAGGGACCTTGGAGGTCTTCTAGTCCAACCCCCTGCTCAAGCAGGAAACCATGTATCATTTCAGGCAAATTGAGCTACACAATTATGAAAGCTCCAGCTGAGCTGGGGCATGCACCCATCTCCCCAGGCCTTCTCTCTCTTCCAAATGTGACTGGCACTTATCCGAAAGGTGCTTTTTCCAAAAGTTGACTGGACTTTCTTGAGGCTTTTTTCCCCTCCCCTTTGAAAACATTTCCCTTCTCATCCAAAAAAGCTGCTTCGGTTCTTCTTCCTTTTTCAGTTCTTCTTCAGTTCAGAACTGAGGAAGCTTCTTACAATACAATAAAATACAATAGCAGAGTTGGAAGGGACCTTGGAGGTCTTCTAGTCCAACCCCTGCCTAGGCAGGAAACCCTATACCCTTTCAGACAGATGGCTATCCAACATCTTCTTAAAGACTTCCAGTGTTGGGGCATTCACAACTTCTGGAGGCAACGTCTGTTCCACTGATTAATTGTTCTAACTGTCAGGAAGTTTCTCCTCAGTTCTAAGTTGCTTCTTTCCTTGATTAGTTTCCACCCATTGCTTCTTGTTCTGCCCTCAGGTGCCTTGGAGAATAGCTTGACTCCCTCTTCTTTGTGGCAACCCCTGAGATATTGGAAGACTGCTATCATGTCTCCCCTAGTCCTTCTTTCTATTAAACTAAACATATCCAGTTCCTGCAACCGTTCTTCATATGTTCTTGGGTGAGAAGGGAAATGTTTTCGAAGAAAAAAAGCAAGAAGGTCCAGTTGCCTTTTGGAAAAAAGCCCACCATGGGACAACCGTGACCTGGTTGAGCAATGCCGTGATACTTACATTTGGCTTTCTCTTCATCCCGGCCCCTCGTCAGCAGGACTAAGCCCACGATCAGGTTATTGAAATGCAGACCTTTCGAGGAGCCACCAAAAGAACAGTATATGACCTGAAAGAAAAATAGGAGAAAAATGTCAATCTGGGCGATCAGAAGAGGAAATTCTCTGGGTCCTCCTGCATGACCCAACTCTGCATTAAAAAACAAAGCAGAGAGAGGTCATTCTGCCAAATCTATCGTTTACGGGTTTTAAACGGGGGGCTGCAAATCAAGATGACCCCATTTCAAACCCAGCCTCTGTCGTGAACTCACCAGGTGGGCTTCCCCTTCGTAATCTGGGAAGAGAATGGGGCCAGCCCGCTTTATAAGGTGCTGAGCTCATAACCTCATAAGAGCATGTGAAGCATTTCGCATGTTTGAAAGCACTAGGCCAGCGTTAACTTTGATGAGTGGTTGGCCCCAAAGCAGTGGCCTCTAGTGCTCAGGAAGGTACTGTCCACTTCGAAACGCATCTAGGCTGCCACAGCCATCTTCTCATTTCTCACTTTGCCACACGGGGTGTGTGTGTGTGTGTGTGTGTGTGTGTGTGTGTGTGTGTGTGTAGAGGAGGGGTGTGAAACTCAAGGCCTGTGGGCCAAATGCGACTCACAGGATGCTTAGATGTGGCCTGCGGGGCCACCGTGTAAACAGCGAAGGACCAGCCCGCGTTGCCTCTGCCAGCGAAAACGGAGCACAAGTTTCGTTTTTTATGGCAGAGGGCTGCAGGAGGCTGCCGCAGCCGAAAACGGATCCCCGACAAGTGATTTGACACTCAGTCTGGCCACGCCCATCCTGCTCCCCCCCCCACCCTCCAGGTCAAGCACAACCCTGATGGGGTCCTCGAATGAAATCGAGTTTGACACCCCTGGTATCGAGGCTTGGAATGTCAGACCAGACAATAATAACAGATCATGGGACTGCGGGAACCAAGGTCATCTCAAGAGGTGCTGGTCGGAGACTAGAAGGAATTGCCGGGATGATGCCAGAACTCCTGATTGGACAATGTGACAAGGAGGAGCTAAGGAACAGAGTCGACTTGGGAGTAAAGATACAAGGGGAACTGGCTGGGGAATTCTGGGAGTTGAAGTCCGCCAGGCTTAAAGTTGCCGAGGTTGGAGACCCCTGCTTTAGCAACTGTCTTAGTTTCTCGTGTGGCCCCTTGAGAAAATTAACTGTCCTCTCCCGATCCTTCCTTAGTGTCAGGCCTGGAAGCCATCTTTTGCATTGGGCCCTCAGGCCTGCCACATTTAATCCTGTAGGAAAATGGGAGGGGAGAATTATATGGAGATATATAGTCTAAATAACATTCCTTTCTCAGAGAGTCAAGGACGTCTTGCCTTGCACCTGGAGTGGTGTGACTGGGAGACATCTCCAATTGGGACGGTGCTTTGATTGGACCATGTGATGGACATGTGGGTGCTGGGCAGGGGCTTGGACTTTCATTTGGGTGGGGAAAAACCTGGAAGCATTCAGATTCGGGTTTTCCCAGATGTGCCAACAGGACATCTCTAATAAAATGGAACTTTGAGGAAAATCAAGCCTCGGAGTCTTCTTTCATTAGGGGGTGTTACTTGGAACCCTGACATTATTCCGAATCCTCTTTAAAAAAATTCAACCAGCTCCCCTGAAGTCTGGGGTGCTGTCTTGGGTCCTGAGCCCGAAACATCGGCCCGAAACCGGGTGGCGTGAAGATGGAGATGACAACAAGCACAGTACCTGTAGGATCCAATCTGGGTCGCTCACCGGGACCAGAGGTTTAGTCATCCGAGCTTTCGGACTCGTGATGGAGCCTATCCTCACAGAATATCTGCTTTGGGCATTTCTGTGTGTCATATTTATGTGCTTCAGTTGTTGAAGCACAAAGCAGCCACACACAACAGGCGCTATATGAATGGCACATACAGAATAGGCCAGCGATGGCGAACCTTTTGGGCACAGAGTGCCGAAACCGGAATGCACACATGCCGGAGCACTGGAAACCTGAACACAAGCTGGCCGGTGCACTTGCGCATGCCAGCCAGCTGGTCTTCACATTTCCAGTGGGTGCATGCTCACCGGCCATCTTGGCTTCACATGCGCTGGAGCACTGGAAACCCAAAGTATCAGCTGACTGATGCACATGCACGCACTGGCCAGCTGTTCTTCGAGTTTACAGCACTCCGGCATGCATGAAGACCAACTGGCCAGCACGCATAGCACACCGGAAACTGGAAGAGTAGCTGGCGATGGCACATGTGCCCACAGAGAGGGCTCTGTGTGCCACCTCTGACACGCATGCCATAGGCTCGCCATCACTGGAAAAACCCCAAGCACACACTGTGCTACAGAGAACATCCCTAAGGTTGGGCTCCAGCATGACTCCGAAACCTCTGGTCCCGGTGATCGACCCAGATGAGATCCTGCAGCATTATACTGGGGCACATCTATTCGCCTTCACTGTACCTGTCTTGGTCCCCAAAGCCTCTTTCCCTCCTTTATCCTGACCACACATGCGCTGTGTATCATATCACTTATTAGTTCCTGTCCAAGTTCCATTAGGAATCAGCACCCAGGTCAACTTAGGTTAACTCCAAGGTCAACTTCAGACCAATAATCAAGGAAGCCATACCCCAATCAAGAAACTGCCAAGGACACCATCAGTAAAACAGTCCAACCAAAGAATCTCTAACACCGCCCCCCCCCCGCACACACACACAGGCAGGCAAGTCACCAGAATATAAACTGACAGCAAACAACACTCCTTACTAACACTGATGATGTTACCTAGTTGGGTAACGAAATGTCTGCAAGAAAGCGAGCAAGTTCAGAGAATTTTGTCTGAAGTTTTACTACCGGTTCGCAACGCGTGTGCTGTTCTATGTCAATTGTTCTTCACCCATGTGCTTCCCTTGGGGCTTCCCTTGGGACGCATCCGGAGACTGCAGCTAGTTCAGAACGCAGCCGCGCGGGCTATTATGGGACGTACACGTTACTCCCACGTAACACCTCTCCTGCGCGAGCTGCACTGGCTACCTGTGGCCTTTCGGGTGCGTTTCAAGGTATTGATCACCATCTTTAAAGCGCTCCATGGCAGTGGACCTAGTTACCTGCAGGATCGCATCCTACCACACACGTCCCTGCGACCTATTCGCTCACACAGAGAGGGGCTCCTCCTGGTGCCGTCTGCTAGTCAATGCCAGCGGGCGACACCTAGGAGTAGATCCTTCTCTGTGATGGGCCCAACCCTCTGGAATGACCTCCCCCCAGACATTCGAACTACCACCGACCTCCGTTCCTTCCGGCAAAAGTTAAAGACTCACCTGTTTCAATCAGCTGGCCTGGCACTTTCTTAGTTGTACCTCCCAGGGATTTATTTTATTTTAGGGTTGGGGTTTTATTTGTGATGTTTTAAGATTAGTATTATTTATTTCTTAGCACAGTCTATTTCCTCCTCCAATGTATCTTAAATGCAGTTTAAACGTATTTAATTATTGTGAATGTTTTTATTATTGACTGTACACCGCCCCGAGTCCCTTTTTGGGAGAGGGGCGGTCTAAAAATCTAAGAAATAATAATAATAATAATAATAACAATTTACAGTGAACTGTGCATGCGCGGTCACTAAAAACCAAAATGGCAGCGGCCCAGGGATGGTGAGGGAACCGGTTTCGGGGGCATGGCAGGCCTGCGTCCCTGCTGGTTTTGCGACCCAGGCCTGAATGCCACTAGCGGTTCGGCCGAACCGGGAGCAACCCCCCTCTGGTGCTATTGCTATTGAATGAATGAGAGCGCAGGTTAGTTCACTTAATAAACATGTTACTAACGTAACAACTGCAGGGATTTCTTAAAACAATTGTGGCAAAAAAAGGACGTATAATCGCCTCACTTAACCCACTTCTTGTTCAGTAACAGAGATTTCAATCCCAATTGTGGCTGTAAACCTGAATAGATTCATTTCCTCTCCTGTGCAGGTGGTCCTCGACTTACAACCACAACTGAGCCCAAAGGTTATGTTGCTAGGTGAAACATTTGTTAAGTGAGCTTTTGCCCCGTTTTACAACCTTTCTTGCCACAGTTGTTAGGTGAATCGCTGCAGTTGTCAATTTATTAACACGGCTGTTAAGTGAGTCTGGCTTCTCCCATTGACTTTGCTTGTCGGGAGGTCGCCAAAGGGGATCACCTGACCCCAGGACACTGCAACCGTCATAGATAAACAGCTTGCCTCCAGAAGTTGTGAATGCCCCAACACTGGAAGTCTTTAAGAAGATGTTGGATAGCCATTTGTCTGAAGGGGTGTAGGGTTTCCTGCCTAGGCAGGGGGGTGGACTAGAAGACCTTCAAGGTCCCTTCTAACTCTGCTAGTGTATTGTACTGTATTAAATATGAACCAATTGCTAGAATAGAAAGATAGAATAGAACAGAAAAACAGAGTTGGAAGGGACCTTGGAGGTCTTCTAGTCCAACCCCCTGCTTGAGCAGGAAACCCTACACCACTTCAGACAAATGGTTGTCCAACATCTTCTTTAAAAATTCCAGTGTTGGAGAATTCACAATTTCTGGAGACAAGTTGTTCCACTGATAAATTTGTTCTCACTGTCAGGAAATTTCTCCTTAGTTCTGGGTTGCTTCTCTCCTTGATTAGTTTCCACCCATTGCTTCTTGTTCTACCCTCAGGGGCTTTGGAGAATAGCTTGACTCTTAGCTAGATGCCCCTGAGATATTGGAAGACTGCTATCAGTCTCCCCTAGTCCTTCTTTTCATCAAACTAGACACCCAGTTTGTATGCCAAGTGTCTGAATTTTTATCACGTGACCATGGGGATTCTACAAAGGTCGTAACTGTGAAAAATGGTCCTAAGTCACTTTTTTCAGGAATGCTGTAACTTCAAACGGTCACCAAATGAACGGTTGTAAGCTGAGGACTACCTGTATTCAGCCTTCGAGGCTGAACTTCTTCTAAGGAAGCGGCATAACAGATCTTGGCTACCATCTTCAAGTTATCCCTACAATGGTGCTTTTTGAATTGCCAGAATTTCAGATCTGCAAGAGTGCAGCTTGACCCGATTAGCATCTCTGCAGTACCATCAAAGCTTTGACTAATCCTTTTGTGGAGAACTCCTGCTAAGGACCTTAATAGCAAGGCAGCCATGGAGACACCTGGCTGATTTGATTAAGGGGCACTACAATGAACGGAAAACTTGGTCTTTTGAGGTAGGGGATGCTTTCATTACTTTACAAGATGAATGCAATTCAGCTCAGCCTTTTAACAAAGTTGAAAACGCAAAGCACTGGAGAGAGAAGAGATTTAAGCCTGGCTGGGGGTAGGGAAACATCACCCACCGGAGATAACACCGTACAAATTAATCCTCTACGTTTATTTTGGCTCTGGGAACAGCCGTCGGGTTCTAAGGGGTCTGTCAAATTCCCCCCTCCAACCCCTCCGATTTGAAAAAAAGAAAAAATAACCCCTGGCAAAATACCGCTTCAAAACACAGCAATTGTAAACGACGTCTTTCCTTGCCAAATTCAAGTTTCGGGGTGGAAAGAATTTCGCTGGGTGGGAAGAATATTTATTTGAGGATTGTCAGGGATGTTTGCAGGTGTTGTTTGTACGATGCTGCGATTTTTTTTTTTTAAAGCCAGGATTTAGCGGTGAAGGGGGGCTGATTCCCCCCTAGCTGAATTTCACCACAGAAGTAAGACTTCAAAATGAGGCTGAATGGGAGATGCAAGGGAGAGGCCCAATTTGAGAACATCTCAGTTAAAAACCAACAGGAACACAGAGAAAGAGGGAGGGAGAAAGGGAGGGAGAGAAAGAGGGAGGGAGGGGGGAGAGAGAGGGAAGGAGAGAAAGAGGGAGGAGGGAGAGAGAAAGAGAGAGAGAGAGAGACAAACAGACAGAGACAGAGAGGAAAAAGGAACCTTCCTTACAAATGACAACTATACAGGGCTTAAATTCATCCCATTTCCAAGGCTGGTGAGTGTGCAAATGAGACCTGCAGCTATAGAAGAAGAAAAATAGCACTAGCACTTAGACTTATATACCGCTGCACAATGTTTTACAGCCCTCTCTAAGCGATTGAGAGTCAGCATCTAAACCCCCAACAATCTGGGTCCTCATTTTACCAACCTTGGAAGGATGGAAGGCTGAGTTCAGCTGGTGAGATTTGAACTGATGACCGTCGGCAGAATTAGCCTGCAATACTGCATTCTGATCATGTGGCAGCCGTGGCAAGGGGGGCGTTCCACCAGGTTCGCCTGGTGCGCCAATTGCGCCCCCTACTGGACCGGGATGCCCTACGCACAGTCACTCATGCACTGGTGACGTCTCGCCTGGACTATTGTAACGCTCTCTACATGGGGCTTCCCTTGGGACGCGCCCGAAGACTGCAGCTAGTCCAGAACGCAGCCGCGCGGGTAGTCATGGGGAGTACTAGGTACTCCCACGTAACACCTCTCCTGCGCGAGCTGCACTGGCTACCTGTGGTCTTTCGGGTGCGTTTCAAGGTTCTGATCACCATCTTTAAAGCGCTCCATGGCATAGGGCCTAGTTACCTGCGGGATCGCATCCTCCCACATACATCCCTGCGGCCAATCCGCTCTCACAGGGAGGGCCTTCTCCTGGTGCCGTCCACGAGGCAATGCCAACGGGATACATCGAGGAGTAGGGCCTTCTCTGTGATGGGCCCAACCCTCTGGAATGACCTGCCCCCCGATATTAGAATCACTACTGACCTCCGCTCCTTCCGACAGAAACTGAAGACACACCTGTTCCGACTGGCTGGTTTGGCATAATTTTAACGTCTACCTCCTGGCATACACATTCTTACTGGTTTTTAGAGGGATATTGTTTTAAATTTAACTTGATATTTTAAACTTTTGTATTGATTTATTTATTAGCTGTACAGTTTGGCATATTTTACCCTCCTCTTATACATGTATTTATATAGTTATTTCTACGTTTTAATCTGTTGTATTTTAATACGGACTGTACACCGCCCCGAGTCCCTTTCGGGAGAGGGGGCGGTATATAAACGCTAATAATAATATAATAATAATAATTCTAACCACTATGCCCCCACGGCATCGGCCCTCTGGACAGACGAGAGGGTACATGTAGTCCTTGATTTACAATCACAATTGAGCTCAAAATTTAGGTTGCTATGTGAGACGGTGGTTAAGTGGGCTTTGCCCCATCTCACGATCTTTGCCACCGTTGTTACGCAGCTGTTAAGCTAGTAGCACGGTTGTTAAGTGAATCTGGCTTCTCTATTGACTTTGCTTGTCAGAAGGTTGCAAAAGGAGATCACGCAACCTCGGGACACTGTTAACTGTCAAGCATCCGTATTTGGCCATGGGGATGCTGCAATGGTTGTAAGTGTGGAGAACGGTCGTAAAGTCACTTTTTTCAGGGATGGTGTAACTTCGAACAGTCACCAAATGAACTGTTATAAGTCGAGGACTCACCTCTGTTGGGTCTCTACAACACTGTTTCTCAACCTTGGGGACATTAAGATGTTAATGTCCCCATTAACATCTGGGGGAATTCCCCCAATCAGCCATGTTCTACAGCAGGGGTCTCCAACTGGGGCAACTTTAAGACTTGTGGACTTCAACTCCCATCCATACAGGTAGTCCTCATCTTACAACCATTTGTTCAAAGTGATTTATGACTGGTCCTTGCCGTTATGCCATCTCCAGGAGTTAAGATTCTGACCGGCTCAAGGTTGACTCAGCCTTCCATCCTTCCAAGTTCGGTAAAATGAGGACCCAGATTGTTGGGGGCAAGAGGCTGACTCTGTAAGCCGCTTACAGAGGGCTGTAAAAGCACTGTAAAGCGGTATATATGTCTAAGTGCAATTAATCTTCCAAAGCATCAGAGGGCAGGACAAGAAGCAATGGATGGAAACTAATCGAGGAGAGAAACAACCTGGAATTAAGGAGAAGCTTCCTAACAGTAAGGACAATTAACCAGTGGAACAGTTTGCCACCAGAAGTTGTGGATGCTTTATCACTGGAGGTTTTAAGAAGAGCCTTATCTAAAATGGTATAGGACAGTGATGGCGAAACTTTTTGTCACTAAGTGCCCAAACTGGGATTTTTGTGCATGCGCGCTGGAGCCTCAGAAACTCTAAAACCAGCTAGCCGGTGCGCATACGTGCCAGAAACCAGAAGAATAGTTGGCGGCGGCACGCATGCCCACAGGGAGGGCTGGGTGTGCCACCTCCGGCACACGTGCCATAGGTTATCCATCACAGATATAGGATCTCCTGCTTGAGCAGGGGGCTGGACTAGAAGACCTCCATGGTCCCTTCCAGCTCTATTCTGATTCTATTATATCTGTCCTTCTCTGCATCCTTGGTTCAAGTAGAAAAACGTTCTTCCTGCTGGGAAGTTCTTCCTAATGTCCAATGCTAATCCTCTTTCCTGTGATTTAACACCAATTTCCTGCACTCTGGAATGATCCCAACCAGGTGTTGACCTTTCCAAACAGATGTTGATCTTTCCCAGAGATACCTTCCTCTGCCTTCCCTGTGGACCACTTACATTTTCCAAAGAAGGTGTGGGTGGAGATATATATCGAATCTCAGAGTGTCAATTCGACTGCTTTTCCAAGCTACTCTTGGGAGAACAGAAAGCGCTTCAGAAAACGCTAAGCCTTGAAGCCGTTTATGGAATTTCTGGGAATTAAATATAACAATGGACTCTTAACAAGGGTTTTGAAGTTTAATTAATTTCTCCCTTCGACCTGCACAAAGACCCCGAAGGGGAAGACTCTCTGCAGCAAACACAAACGTTCATTGCTCGTATTCGGCCTAGGGGCCGTAGTTTGAGGACCCCTGATTTAGTGCAATATTAAAAATGCAGGCAAAAGGTTTAAAATTAATTTGGGAATCAGATTGGGGAGAAATAAAAGATAATGATTGGAAAAATATTTGGAATAGAAGAGTATATAAGAATATGTCAGTTAGAGTTAAGGAAAATGGATATAAAGTGATATGGAGATGGTACCTAACACCACGTAAATTAAATCAAATAGATGGCAAATATACAAATATTTGTTGGATGTGCAAGAAAGAGGTTGGAACACATAAACATATGTGGTGGGATTGTGATAGTGCACAAAAAATATGGGACGTGGTGTTTGTAGAAATTAAGAGCACTGTTGAATATAAATCTAGAGATGTCACCAAGGATTGCATTATAGTTGCTGATGGAAAAATGGGCTATAAATGAAACAAAAAAGCAACTGATTGTAAATTTGATAATGGCAGCTAGATTAGTGATGGCTAAATATTGGGGATGAAATTGGGATAACCAAAGAAGTGAGTGGTTTAATGAAATTTGGAGTATGGCAACAAATGAGAAATTAACAACAGCAATTAAACTTAAAAAGGGATGATTAAAGCAAAACAATTATTATGAAATTGGGGGAGGGATTTTATGAAAACAGCGTTGGTGGAAGGCAAAGGGAATAAATCTACTCAAGAATATATGTCACTTTGGAGGGTATAAGGACACAATTGGAATATATTGTATATCTAAGTAATATAAGGTGGGAGGAGGTCTCCAGGGAACAGAGGATGCACTGTAATATGTTTTCTTTCCTTTTCCTTTTATCTTTCTTTTTTTTGTATTCAGTTGTATATCTACTTTGTTTTATTTGTGTTTTGAAAAAATAAATTTTTTAAAAAATGCAAATAATTTTTCTGTGGACCACCAAAATTTTCTCGTGGATCACCAGTTGGTGAAGACTGCTCTATGGGTCAAGAGTAGAAGGATATCTTAAAATTGCAGCATCTCCATGTCGTTAGGAATCTGATGGAGAGAATGCAAACCAAAAACCCCTAAAGCAGCATGGTTTTCCCTGCCTTCAAAGCCAGATAACCCCGGTGGCCCTTGAAGTGTGTGCTTTGTCTGCTGTAATGCATAGGTTGCATTATTTTCTTGGATCAACCACTAAATCACTGTTTCGGGTTTTCTGCTCTCCTGGTATCAACAATAATGACTTTTTAAGCCACCGTAGACGGATCGATACCAAATGGATGTCCCAAACAGGAGGATTGAGATGAAACGAGAAGGCGAGAGTGTCTTGCATTTTTCACACCCTGGCAGCTGTGGAGCTCAGAGCTCCAAACCCCAAGCTCTTCAATCTACAGCTCAGCCTCTCCGCAAGGTTTATCGTCAAGAAATCGTATCATCCCATTTTTCTCCATGTCACAGTGCCTAAGAGCTGGGATTCGGCTACAGGCAGTCCTCACGTTGCAACTGTTCGTTTTAGTGACTGTTCAAAGTTACAACAGCACTGAAAAGGGGGGCTTTTAATGCTTTCTTCACGCTTACAACCTGCAGTAGGATTCACTTAGCTTTACCACCGGTTCACAACTGCGAGCGTGTGCACTCGTATCGCATGGACGCCTTCCTGCATGCGTGCGGCCTTCTGCGCATGTGCTTTGATTGCTTGCCCCGGGTCCACACGGCATCGAAAAAAATGCTACATAGGACGTTTGGGAGCCGGGGCGGGTGGGGAGGCCTACCCATAGTTCGGCGCTACACTGCTATCATGTCTCCCCTAGTCCTTTTCATTAAACTATACATCCCCAGTTCCTGCAACCGTTCCTCATATGTTTTAGTCTCCAGTCCCCTAATCCTCTTTGTTGCTCTTCTCTGCACTCTTTCTAGAGCAGTGGTTCTCAACCTGTCCGTCGGGACCCCTTTGGGGGTCAAATGACCCTTTCACAGGGGTCGCCTAAGACCATCAGAAAACACATATTTTCGATGGGCTTAGGAACCGAGACACCAATTTTATGGTTGGGGGTCACCACAACATGAGAAACTATTAAAGGGTCGCGGCATTGGGAAGGTTGAGAACCACTGTTCTAGAATCTCCACATCTTTTCTACATCGTGGTGACCAAAACTGAATGCCGTATTCCAAGTGTGGCCTTACCAAGGCCTTATAAAGTGGTATTAACACTTCATGTGATCTTGATTCTATCCCTCTGTTGATGCAGCCTAGAACTGTGTTGGCTTTTTTGGCAGCTGCTGCCCACGGCTGGCTCCTATTTAAATGGTTGTCCACTAGGACTCCAAGATCCCTCTCACAGTTACTACTGTTGAGCAAGGTGCCACCTATACTGTACCTGTGCATATCCCGTTTTTGTTTTTTGTTTTTATAAACAACTCAAGGCAGGAGACATATTTCTTCCTCTTCCTATTTTCCCTGCAGCAAAAACCCTGTGAGGTGAGTTGGACTAAGGTGGCTTTCATGCTTGAAGTGGGACTAGAACTCCCACTCTCCCAGTTTCCAGCCTGGTGCGTTAATTGCTAAATTGCCTCTCGGATGGAAGCGATTCTTTATATTAAAGACAGTTTAACTCCTGCTGCAAAGACCCCGATTTTATCTTACACTTAGACACATTGATTTATGATCATTAGCTTCAGAGTTAAAAACCCAGCTAATCCTCAGACATACAACTTGTAAAATATTGTATTTATTTCTCGTAGCTTGAGGAACAATGGGTATGGCTGCATGAGGACCATGAAAATAAAAACATTTTTTCCAACGCTTTCAGCCAATATCTGTTTTGTTTTTTTTCCAAAACCCATCTCCAAATCATGAGGTCTGCAAACTTAATTGGGCCTATAACTGTTGAACACCTGTGCCATTAACAGGACTTATGTGCAACTGATTATACACCCTCCTGCGCAAACCCCCGATTTGTACGTTACACTCATATGAGGGTTCCCACTTCAAATCTTTACCGCTGGACGTTTGCACAATAGCATCTGCAAGAAATGCTGGGACATTAATCAATAACGGCTTTCACAGTAACAGGAGAAAAAAAATCGTTAGTCTATTTTGCCAGAAATAAATAGGCCATACCTAGATCTGAATTCACTCAATGCGGGATGCCTAGATATTTAATCACTCATACCTGAACGATCAATACTTGCATATGTACACATTCCTCACATTCCCCTTTTCCCCACCGAAATAGCTTTCAAAGTTACATAATACAACCTTTTGACTTTTTCTAACACGTTTTTTTAAAAAACATTATCCATTCTGTCACATTTTTCTCCAGGACCCTGAGAGTGAGCAAGTTGCTTTAGATCAGGGGTATCCAACCCTGGCAACTTTAAGACTTCTGGACTTCCAATTCCCAGAATTCCCCAGTCACCCAGCTGGCTTTCATGGCTAAGGTGGAACCTGAACTCATGCTTTCTAACCTGGTGCCTTAACCACTAGGCCAGGAGTCCCCAACTCTGGCAACTTTAAGACTTGTGGACTTCAACTTCCAGAATTCCCTAGCCATGAAGACAACTGACTCACGTTTATGACGGTTGCAGTGCTCTAGGGCCGTGATGGAGAACCTATGGCACGCATGCCATAAGTGGCACACACAGCCGTTGCCCCAGCCCAGCTCTACCACGCATGCCAGCCAGCTGGCCTTCGGGTCTCTGCTGTGTATGCGCGAGGAGGCGCATGCAAGGGGGGAAGCGCTTGCATTGCACTTTGGGGGCTTGCACAGCGCCCCCTGCTCTATTTTGGCTTCCAGGTTGATGCAGGAGGCCTTCCAGGCCCAAAACGGATACGCATGGCCATCCCACGTCCCGATTTGTGCCTGGAAAGCCTCTGCACCAACCTGGAAGGCAAAAATGGACAAGGGGTGGATGGGATGCATGCACAGGGGGGGGAGTGCGGGGGGGTGTCACACGGACATGGACAGGGGGTCATGCGCACATGCGTAGGGTTGCACATATATGCACAGGGGCAGGGGGGGTCACGCTTGCATTGCATTATTATCGGCACACGACGACAAAAAGGTTAGCCATCTGAGTTCTATGGTTATGAGATCCTTTTTTGCAACCTTCTGACAAGCAAAGTCGATGGGGAAGCCACTCACTTAACAACCACGTTACTGATTGAACAACATCGGCGATTCACTTAACAAATGTGACAAGAAAAGTCGTAAAATGGGGCGAAACCAATTTCTCGCTTCTTCACAGCCTAAATTTTGGGCTCAATTGCGGTTGTAAGTTGAGGACTACCTGTGCTCACACTATCGACTTTGGCTTAATTGTCACCCGTTTCCCTTGGGAGAAACTCTAGGCGGCTCGCCAAATTTAAAGGCCAATAAAAGCACGAACAATAAATACACCTTTTAGGAAAAAAGAAGTTACAATTTAAAAGATGGGGGAGGAAAGGAGCAAGATGAGCAGGGGGCGGGGGAGATGGAGTCTTCTCTTAATCCAGGGGTGTCCAAACTTGGGAACTTTAAGACTTGTGGACTTCAACTCCCAGAATTCCCCAGCCAGCTAGCTGAGGAACATCTGACAAATGGCTCCGCGTGCCACCTGTGGCACGAGTGCCATAGGTTCGCCATCACTGGTATAGGGTTTCCTGCCTAGGCAGCGGGTTGGACTAGAAGACCTCCAAGGTCCCTTCCAACTCTGCTATTGTATATTGTATAAGGCAGGGGTGTCCAAACTTGGGAACTTTAAGACTTGTGGACTTCAACTCCCAGAATTCCCCAGCCAGCATGGAACTTCTTGGAACTACTATCTCCAATCTACAACACAGTCCTTTCAACAGTTCCAGGAAGGCTCCACACCCATTTGCAGCACTCAGGTGACCCTGAAGACACAGATAAAACTTCAGGAAGCCTCAACAACTCTCTAAAAAGGATGCAAATGACCAGCTGTCTGCAAGGAGTATAAATCCTTCCATTCCCCGCCAACCAGTCAGAGCTGAAGAAGCTTCTTGGATGAGAAGGGAAACGTCTTCAAAGACAAACCAGAAAGTCCAGTTGCCTCTTCAAAAATAAAGCACCTTTAGGATAGTCACATGGTTCTTAAGTGAACCTGGCATCCCCACTCTGTGCTTGTCAGAAAGTCACAAAAGGGGATCACATGACCCCAGGATACTGCAACCGTCATAAATACATGCCAGTTGCCAAGCATCTGAATTGTGATCCTGTGACCACAGGGATACTGCAACATCGTAAAGGGGGGGAATGGCCATAAGTCACTTTTTTCAATGCCAACTTAACTTTGAACTAAACACATTATTGTAACTCAAGGATTACCTGTAAAGTGATTTGGACTAGGAATCTTTCCTGCACCACAAACGGCAAGTAAATGGATTTGCAATTCGAGATTTCAGGCAGGGGTCGGCTGAATGTTATGGCCGGTTTGGAGAACCTCCAAATCCCACCTCTGGCTGGCCACGCCCATCCCACCCCACCTCTCCCCTCCTAGGAGTCTCCATGCGGGTCATTTTGGATGCGAGCTTAAGTGCAGGGCCCGCACGGAGGCTCGGAGAGGGGGGGAAATGGATTTTCCGGAAACGCCTCTGGAGCCTGGGGGAGGCAGTTTTCCGCCCACCCAGAGGCTCGAGGAAAGCCTCCGGAGCCTGGGAAAGACAAAAACGCCCTCCCATCCCCGCCATGGTGCAGGAGGCTGACTAGGCCACGCCCACCATGGCCACCCCCACCCAGCAACTAGGCAGAGAACCCATTGCTGACATTTTTGAAGCCCACCCCTGATTTCAGGCAAGGGAAGATTTAACAGGGAAAGCGCATGGTTTATGTACTTCTGCTTTCTGCATTAGGAACAGGGGTAGGTTCCGGATTCCTTTACTGCCGGTTTGCTCAGGTGCACGCATGCACAGTAGTGAAAAATTTGCTCTGCGTATGCACAGAAGCAAAAAAACAAAAACAAGATGGCAGCACCCAGAACGCCGCCGATAGCACTGGTGGGTGGCCGAGTTACTACCTACTCAGCCGAATCAGTCCGAACTGGTAGGAACCCACCTCCGATTAGGAACCATGTCTAACTAGGATTGCTAGGGAATACGATCAAGTGCGCCAAGAGCAGAGACTTTTTTTTCAGACCCAGAAGTTAATTTTCCATCAGAAAGGATCAATATTCCCAGAAATATAGACAAAATCTGCTGCATTAATGGATTCCTAATGCAGATGATTATCCTCTAAGGCAGGGGTGTCCAAACTTGAGAACTTTAAGACTTGTGGACTTCAATTCCCAGAATTCCCCAGCCAGCATGGCTGGCTGGGGAATTCTGGGAGTTGAAGTCCACAAGTCTTAAAGTTCTCAAGTTTGGACACCCCTGCTCTAAGGTAATGGTCCCCAACCTTTATAGGCCTGGAAAACTAGCAGCAGCAGGAGAGGGGATGGCTGCTCGTGCAGAACCTAATATAATGAAGATAACGAAAGCTAATGAAGGACGATTGCAGGAACTGGGCATGGCTAGTCTAGTGAAGAGAAGGATCAGGGGAGACAGGATAGCAGTCTTCCAGTATTTGAGGGGCTTTCACAGAGAGGAAGGGGTCAAGCTATTCTACAAACTACCCGAAGGCCAGACAAGGAATAAGGGATGGAAACTGAACAAGGGGGGATTCAACCTGGAAATATGGAGGAATTTTCTGACAGGGAGAGCAATCCACCCATGGATCAGAAGTTGCCTTCGGAGGTTGTGTGAGCTTCATCACTGGAAGCTTTCAAGGAAAGATTAGACCGCCATCTGTCAAAAATGGCGTAGGGCAGTGATGGCTAACCTTTTCCCATCACGTGCCAAAAGAGGCGGGAGGGCAGGGGGAAGTCATGCGCAGGCCCACATGCATAATTCTATGCACACACGCCCAACGTGCAAACCGGAAGTCCGCTCCAGAACTTCCGCTTTGCGCATTGTGTTGTTTTTCGCCCTCCGGAGGCTTCAGTGAATCCTCCGGAGGGCAAAAAAACAGCCAAAAATCAACGCCGAAGTCAGCTGGCCGGAGCTGACAGGGCGCCTCGCGTGCCCTAAAAAAAATGGCTCCATGTGCCACCTGTGGCACGGGTGCCATAGGTTCGCCATCACAGGCATAGGGTCTCCTGCTTGAGCGGGGAGGTTGGACTAGATGACAGCAGTTCACAAAACATTTGGGTCTCAGAACCCCTTAAGGTTCTTAGAAACGATAGAGGGAGGGCCTCAAAAAGATTTGGCTTCTGCAGATTAAATCTACTTGATGTTTTACTGCATTAGAAATAAACCCTGAGGAGCTTTGGAATTATTTATTTATTCATTTAACTTCGTAGACACCCCCCCCCCCCCCCAAAGAAAGGCTCTCAAGGACCCCACGGATTTGCAGATTGTATTGCTGTCCTAAAGGCAAGATTTTTTTTTTTAAAAAAAGTAGTTTTGCCATGAGCACCTGTATCTGATCACTAGAAGAAAGATACTCAAGATTAACATCCCATTTTGCCCCGTAGGCAAACAGCAATTGCGCCAACTCAGAAAACCTAAACTGCCCAAGGAGCTGCTGATACAGTTTTACAGAGGAATTGCTGAGTCTGTCATCTGCACCTCCCTAGCTGTCTGGTTTGGCTCCCAACAAGACTTCAGACACAGATTTCAACAGATAAATAAAAGTGCGGAAAAAAAAATGGCTACCAACCTGCCTTCCATTGAGGACCTGTACACTGCATGAGTCAAAAAGAGGGCTGTGAAAATATCTACAGACCCCTCGCATCCTGGGCATAAATTGTTTCAACTTCTGCCCTCAAAACGACGCTATAGGGCACTGCACACCAGAACAACTAGACACAAGGACAGTTTTTCCCCCCATGCCACCCCTCTGCTAAACAACTAATTCCCACAACACTGTCAATAATTTACCAAGAATACATTACTATTATTATTATTCTCTTCCTTCCTAGTATCTACCTCTCCCCACTTATGACTGTGTGACTGCAACTTCGTTGCTTGTATCCTTGTACCCCATGACTATCATTAAGTGCTGCACCTTAGTGACAAATGTATCTTTTCTTTTATGTACACTGAGAGCATCTGCACCAAAGACAAATTCCTTGTGTGTCCAATCACACTTGGCCAATAAAGAATTCTATTCTATTCTATTCTGTTTCTATTTCTCTTCTCTTCTATTCGCTTCTATTTCTCTTCTCTTCTCTTCTATTTTCTATTCTCTATTTTCTATTCTATTCTAATTTCGTGGATCAACAGTGCCAGTCAGCCTGGTCTGCAACAATCTGATATGTGCTCTAAAAGCCCTTCTTAACAATTCTCTAGACAGACTTCTGAGCTGCTGACCCAGCTTTTGAAAGCTCTTGCCGACTGGCACTGAAAAAATTGTAGAGATTAGAAAAAAGCTAAGAAAAAGCTATTCGCAATTGGCGAATAAATTATACCAGAAGGGGGTGTGGTTTAGATGGTTGATGCCTGAAGGCATGCTAATATTCTGGGAGGAGACAAGAGTTAGAATTAATACACCCATAGAGGCGCAGGCCTTTATGGAAAAAAACAAACTACTCCTAGAAAAACCTGATGATCCTCCACCAGATACACAGGACACGGGAGGGGCCGGAGCTCTGTCGGCGGGGGGAGATAGGGCAACATCGAGAAAGCTCAGATCACAAAAATGAGTAAGAAAATACACCTGACATAAACTGATCGAAATTATTAACTGAACTTACATGCTGACGATATGTTATTATGTTACTATCTAATAATGAACTATGTGCAAATGTATACTATGAGTATGGAGGGGGGGCGCACCTACCGCACACTGCAGTTGCCAAAATTTGTAACCTATCCTCTACCTTTTCCCTTTGTAAAATATTAAAAAAACCAATAAAACTTTGTTATTAAAAAAAAATTGTAGAGATTAAATGGAAATGCACAAATAAAAGAGGCAAGACATAAGGCTTCCATTCAAGTGGCACACTCTGAAACAACCACCTTCTCTTCCCTAAAACCTGAGTGACTTTTCCGCTCCAGCAGGACAGTGAAGAGAAAGAAATGGAAGCCAAAGTGTTTAAGGATTTTTTTTTAAATCATAAAAAAGTACTTCTCCGTCATCATGGCTAACTCACTGCTCACTGCCAGGAGTTCGATCCTTACTGACTCAAGATTGACTCAGCCATCCATCCTTCCAAGGCCAGTAAAATGAGGACCCAGAATAAGGTTGGGGGCAATGTGTTGATTCTGTAAACCGCTTAGAGAGGGCTGTAAAGCACCGTGAAGCAGTATAGAAGTCTAAGTCAGTTTTATTTTTTCAACCTTGGTAACCTTAAGATGGTTGGACTTCACTTCCCAGAAGCCCCCAGCCAGCTTTGCTTCCTGGTAATTAAAGAAGTAATTTCTACCCTAGAAATAAGTAATTTTTGTCCTAGGGAGTAAAGTTCATGTGACAAACCCCAGCTTTGCTGGCTGGAGAATTCTGGGAGATGAAGTCCAACCATCTCAAGGTTGCCAAGGTTGAGAAACGCTGGTCTAAGTGCTATTGCTGTTGCAGTCTAACTCTGCCCACTGCCAGAAGTTCGGTCCTGATAGGCTCAAGGTTGGCTCAGCATTCCAACCTTCTGAAGTGGGTAAAATGAGGACCCAGATTGTTGGGGGGCAATAGGCTGACTCTGTAAACCACTTAGAGCAGTGATGGCGAACCTATGGCATGCGTGCCACAGGTGGCACACAGAGCCATTTGTCAGGGCACTCGAGGCGTTGCCCTGTCAGCTGGCCAGCGCGCATGCACTTCAGGAATGCACTTCCGGTTTGCTCGGAGGGTCGTTTTAACTGCTCCGGAGGCTTCAGGGAAGCCTCCTGAAGGTCCCTCAAGCCTTTGGAGGGCGTCTGGGGAGGCTGTTTTTGCCCTCCCCACGCTCCTATAAAGCCTCTGGAGCCTGGGGAGGGCGAAAAAAGCATGTAAAAATGGGGGAACACCTGTAGTGCGTGCATGCGCACTGGGGGGGTCACACATTGCATTATGGGTGCGGCACGCCTGCACACAGCCCCCCTATGCTCCCCCCACTTATGGCACGCGAGTCAAAAAAGGTTCGCCATCACTGACTTAGAGAGAGGGCCGTGAAGCGATATATAAGCCTAAGCGCTATTACAATTTGTGCTGTTATGTTTTCAGGGCACAAGAATTACATCCAAGCACGCAAAACAGACTGGACAAAGCTAGAGAAGAGTAAATAAGGCAGACATTCCACAGGAATGCACTGATCAGCATGGATAGTTGGTCCAGTGTTGATCTTGGTGTTGATTTCCGCTTATCTGGAAATTGATTGCTGGTGAGGGAGTCTTTTGGTCCTCTTGTTTCCTCTTTGGCTTTTTGATAATCTCTTTTGAATGGTGTGTAGATGTTGTTAATCTCTATGTGCCTGTTGATCTCTGGGAAGAACCACCAAGAACACTCCACCAACACTGAGAGGGCAAGGCACTATATATAAACAGCACTCTCTCCTAGCACTTGCAGGAACTGGGTATCTTTAGCTTAAGAGAAAGAAGGACTAGGGGAGACATGATAGCAGTCTTCCAATATCTCAGGGGTTGCCACAAAGAAGAGGGAGTCAAGCTATTCTCCAAGGCACCCAAAGGCAGGACAAGAATCAATGGGTGGAAACTAATCAAGGAGAGAAGCAACCTAGAACTGAGGAGGAATTTCCTGACAGTGAGAACAATTAATCAGTGGAACAGAAGTTGCCTCCAGAAGTTGAGAATGCCCCAACACTGGAAGTCTTTAAGAAGATGTTGGATAGCCATTTGTCTGGAACGGTATGGGGTTTCCTGCCTAGGCAGGGGGTTGGACTAGAAGACCTCCAAGGTCCCTTCCAACTCTACTATTGTATTATTGTATGATGTTACCTAATTTGGGTAATGAAACGTCTTTAAGAAAACAACTAAGTGAGCACCAAGAACCCCCTCAATTCAATACATACAATCAAATATATTTTTACTCTTTCCTGTTGAGTTGATTTCCTGGCTGGGTTATTTAATGGGGCTGACACTATTATAACAGGAGACAGCAGAGGAAAGAATTAGCTGCTTTGCCCAAGAAATGTTACACAGAGAATGAGGGTAGAGAATTAAGTGAATGCAACAGGAATAAAGGGGTAGTTAATGAATAAACGTCTGATTAGTAGCCACAGAGAGCAAATGAAAAATAAGGCAAGATGCTTAGAATGATCTTGCAAATTAGCTTTGATCTATATCCCACAGCCACCTAGTAACATGAGTGGCAGTGATGGGTTTCACATTCTGTTACTGCCGGTTTTCCGCGTATGCATCCGGCCTTCCACATATGTGCTTTATTCTCGCGTGCGCCTTCCACGCATGCACCTGGCCTCAAAAACGTGCCAAAATAGGACGGCATAGAGCCGGGGTGGGCGGGCAGGTCCACCCGCGATTTCCGCTACTGGTTCGGGTGAACCGGTCCGAACCGGCTGAATACCACCTCTGATGAGTAAGCCTTCCAGCTCCTCCTGGGCTAATGTTGACCAACAATTAAGAAACAAACAATGCCCCAATCAAGGAACTACCAATTCAGACAAATAAGCTAGTAGTGAGCAATAGCCTAAACAAGGAACAACCAAGAACTCCCACCAACACTCAGGGCAAGCCACTTATATATTAACAGGGAGAAGCCCAACTCCTTTCTAGCACTGATGATGTTACCTAGTTGGGTAATGAAACGTCTTCAAGAAAGCAACCAAGCTCAGAGAGCACCAAGGATTCAACCCTAACCTGGAAATATTCCATTGAGATTGAATGATAACATCTATTGACCTGAGGCCAAAATGACTCACATAGAATCCTGAAGTTTAGATTATGTGCCATCAAGTTGGTGTCAACCCTTAGTGACCACATAGGTAGACTTTCTCCATTATAATCTGTCCCCAACCTGGCCCTTTAGAACAGGAGTGTCAAACTCAAGGCCCGTGGGCCGAATTCGGCCCTTGGGGTGCTTAGAGCTGGCCCACAGGGCCGACCTGAAAACAGGGAAGGTTCGGCCCGCGGTGCCTCTACACACAACCCTCCCAAGCTCCGTTTTCATTGGCTGAGGGTTGTAGGAGGCTGACACAACCAAAAATGAAACTTAGGACCAAAGGCATCCCCAACACAAGGGAGTCAAACTATTCTCCAAGGCAACTGAGGGCAGAACAAGAAGCAATGGGTGGAAACTAATCAAGGAGAGAAGCAACTTAGAACTAAGGAGAAATTTCCTGACAGTTAGAACAATTAATCAGTGGAACAGAAGTTGCCTCCAGAAGTTGTGAATGTCCCAACACTGGAAGTCTTTAAGAAGATGTTGGATAGCCATTTGTCTGAAACGGTATAGGGTTTCCTGCCTAGGCAGGGGGTTGGACTAGAAGACCTCCAAGATCCCTTCCAACTCTGCTATTGTATTGTATTGTACAAGTGACATCGAGCTGGCCATGGTCCCTTCACACCCCCAAAGTCAAACACAATCCTAATGCAGCCCTCAATGAAATCAAGTTTGACACCCCTGCTTTAGAACGTATCTTCAGAACCTCTACAGCCCTAAACCTGGAGGATTTAATATTCCCCAGCACTAGCCGAGTATATAAGAAAATGTATCCATCATGATATTGAAAAGCCTTTCCTGACAGTTAGATAATACCAAAAAAAAAAATTCCCAAAGGCGCAAAATACATAAGGTTATAATTGACCCATGACACGTAAAAGCAACAAGCTCGCATGAGATCGCATTTTTGACTTGACAGAAATATCCTTTCAAATAGCAGGTAACGAACTAACTGGTCAATCAAATGTTAGGTTTTGCCATTCGCATAGTGATCCCTGAAGCCAAGGCACAAAAGGCCAAATAAAGGATCAATTCGTATTCTCTAGGCTGTGACAGCAAAGAAAATCCAGGACAAAGCTGGCACAGTTAAGCAACCATCCAGTGTAATAACCCTCTCCAGAACCGCTAAACAAATAGCGAAATAGACTGCACGCCGGGGTAGGGAGGTCCAAGGACAATCTAAGAAAATGGGGCTTCCCTATAGAACAGGGGTGTCCAAACTTGGCAACTTTAAGACTTGTGGACTTCAACTCCCAGAATTCCCCAGCCGGCTGGGGAATTCTGGGAGTTGAAGTCCACAAGTCTTAAAGTTGCCAAGTTTGCACACCCCTGCTATAGAAGATACTCTGCGCGAATGTAGAGAAGAACAATGCATCTCACATATACTATGGTGCATACAATATCCTTCAATATGTGTGAAGGAAGACCTCATGCTGGCGAGAGAAAATAGCAATAGCTCTTAGACTTATATACCGCTTCACAGTGCTTTCACAGCCCTCTCTAAGTGGCTTACAGAGTCAGCCTCTTGCCCCCAACAATCTGGGTCCTCATTTTACCGAAGGATGGGAGACTGAGTCAACCTTGAGCCGGTCAGGAGGGAGGGAAGAAGGAAGGAAGGAAGGAAGGAAGGAAGGAAGGAAGGAAGGAAGGAAGGAAGGAAGGAAGGAAGGAAGGAAGGAAGGAAGGAAGGAAGGAAGGAAGGAAGGAAGGACAATATAGCACTTATATACCGCTTCACGGTGCTTTTATAGCCCTCTCTAAGTGGTTTATAGAGTCAGCCTCTTGCCCTCAACAATCTGTGTCCTCATTTTACCCACCTCGGAAGGATGGAAGGCTGAGTCAACCTTGAGCCGGTCAGGATCGAACTCCTGGCTATGGGCAGAGTTAGCTTGCACTGCAGCATTCTAACCCCTGTGCTTCCAGACAGGCAAGGAGTGAGAGAGGGAGGGAGGGAAGAAGGAAGGAAGGCAGAACAATATAGCACTTATATACCGCTTCACAGTGCTTTACAGCCCTCTCTAAGTGGTTTTACAGAGTCAGCCTCTTGCCCCCAATAATCTGGGTCCTCATTTTACCCACCTTGGAAGGATGGGAGGCTGAGTCAACGTTGAGCCTGGTGAGAATTGAACTGCCAAATTTCAGGCAGTCAGCAGTCCGCAGACGTAGCCTGCAGTACTGCATTCTAACCACTGTGCCATCTCGGCTGTATCAGCCTGGCTCGACACCCAGCAATGCTACCAGCGTGGGCCGAATACCCAGCAAATGTTATTTAGTTTTAATACTATTTATTCTACATATTTTTTATATGGGCTATGTTTCTATGAACCAATGATTCATTGGTTAAAGATGCTGAGTTTGTCATCTGGAGAATTGACAGCTCAGGTTCAAGACCCGAGCTCTGAGCAATGGGGTGAGCTCCCATCACTTGCTCCAGCTCCAGCTCCTGGCTACCTAGCAATTCTAAAACATGCAAATGAGAGTAGATTAGTAGGTACCACTTCAGTGGGAAAGTAACAGCATTCCATGTACCTCGGCATATAATCGTGCTGGCCACATGACCATGAAAAATGTCTTTGGACAATGCTGGCTCCCTCGGCCAAGAAACAGAGCTGGGCACATCTAGAGTTGGATACAACTGACAGGGAAACCTTTAGCTTTTTATATTCCCATGGCCTCTTTTATACCTATTTTATTCACTCAGTGTTGAATGTTATATGTCTATAATTTGTACGTGCTTCTGACATGAACAAAGAAAGACCTTCTCCAGAGATCTGAACTTACTGGTTCAACTAATATCTGAGCCCATCTGTGACCTGCATACCTGGCAAATAAGTTTAATGAAGATTTAAAATTCAGCCAGCTTGCCAGGTGGCAGGCAAATGTGAATGACAAATTATTTTTACGTACAAGAAGGCAAGGGGATCTGTTTTGTCCTTGAGCTGTTCAACGCTGAAAAATGCCCTGCAGTATCAAAAGAAGGGGATCTTGCTTTGGCTCTGTGGAGACAAACCCCAATATCTCTTCTGTGAAATATTGGATAACCATTTGTCTGAAGTGATGTAGGATTTCCTGCCTAAGCAGGGGGTTGGACTAGAAGACCTCCAAGGCCCCTTGCAACTGTTATTCAATTCTATTCTATTCTATTCTAATTTCTATTCTATTCTATTCTATTCTATTTTCAATTCTATTCTATTCTATTTTCAATTCTATTCTATTCTATTTTCAATTCTATTCTATTCTAATTTATATTCTATTCTAATTTATATTCTATTCTTTCTATTCTATTCTATTCTAATTTATATTCTATTCTAATTTCTTTTCTATTCTATTTTCAATTCTATTCTATTCTAATTTCTATTCTATTCTAATTTCTATTCTATTCTAATTTCTATTCTATTCTAATTTCTATTCTAATTTCTTTTCTTTTCTATTCTATTTTCAATTCTACTCTATTCTATTCTAATTTCTTTTCTATTCTAATTTCTGTTCTAATTTCTACTCTATTCTAATTTCTGTTCTAATTTCTACTCTATTCTAATTTCTATTCTATTCTATTCTAATTTCTTTTCTATTCTTTTCTAACTTCTTTATTATTCTATTCTATTCCAAATGCTTCTTCACTTGTGTTGTGTTGTTCACTTGAAATGTTTTAAAACACTGATTTCTGCAGTGGGTGGATTGGGTTTGTGTGTGTGTGTGTGTGTGTGTGTGTGTGTGTGTGTGTGCAGGAGATGGAGGGATGGAAGAGTAATTACCTCTGCAACCTTTGGCGGAACTCCATCTCCGAGAACTTCCCGAATGAAGCATTGTTGGCTCATGTAACACGAGAGTCCGCAGGTCCTCTTGAAGGCATCTTTCAGCCGTTTTAGCTCTACGTCCGTCACTATATTGAACAAAAGAGAGAGGGAAGGAGAGGAATTAGACACATTTGTTTTAAATAAGAACTCTTTGCACTCCTTAACTCAGGGGTCTCCAACCCAAACCCCCGGGACGGATCTAGCCCATGGGGTGCCTAGATTTGGCTCATGGGGCTACCCTGGAAACAGAAAGGGACCAGACCGCGTGCCTCTGCCAGTGAAAATGGAGCTCTGTTTTCGCTGGCAGAGTGTTGCAGGAGGCTGTCACAGCCGAAAACGGAACTCGCGAGCCGATTTTCGCTGGCAGAGCACTCGGGCCATCACAGGTAACAACACAAGTGATGTCAAGCTGGCCCCGCCCACCCCTTCTCTCCGAGGCCAAACACAACCCCTATGCGGCCCTCAATGAAATCGTGTTTTGACACCCTTGCTTTAAGTTTAATGAAAAGAAGGACTAGGGGTGACATGATAGCAGTATATTCCAATATCTCAGGGGTTGCCACAAAGAAGAGGGAGTCAAACTATTCTCCAAGGCACCTGAGGGCAGAACAAGAAGCAATGGGTGGAAACTAATCAAGGAGAGAAGCAGCTTAGAACTGAGGAGAAACTTCCTGACAGTTAGAACAATTAACCAGTGGAACAGAAGTTGCCTCCAGAAGTTGTGAATGCCCCAAGACTGGAAGTCTTTAAGAAAATGTTGGAGAGCCATTTGTCTGAAACAGTATAGGGTTTCCTGCCTAAGTAGAGGGTTGGACTAGAAGACCTCCAAGGTCCCTTCCAACTCTGCTATTGTATTGTATTGTAAGTATTCAAATAGAAAAAAAGAGAGGGAGGTTAAGACATCCCCAGACCATTGTCTCACAAGGCAAACTCAACCACTTGTCCATCTTAGAGACCGTATTCTACCTATGAGGTTGACCACCTCTGAACATACTGCTGGGTCTTCCTCAAAAGTCTGAATGAAGAATAAACTACAGTCGTCCTCAATGTACAATGATTCTCTAGCGACTGTTCAAAGTTACAACAGCACTAAAGAAAGTTATCTAAGATCGGTTGTAGCATCCCCACCATCAGAGGAAGAAAATTTGGGTGCTTGGCACCCGGCATACATTTAGATATCTATTTATTTATTTAATATATAAAATACAAAGAAAAATTAGAAATTAAAGGAAAGGAGAGAGGAAAAGAAGATGTGAGGGATAAACGAAAAAAAGGGGGGGGGACGGCATCCGACTTTTTTAGCACACTACAAGACAAAAACTCAACTTTTCACTTTTACATACTAGTATATAACTAGAGTTCTAGAGTATTTCTCCCGGTAAGTTCAAAGAATTTGAAAGAATATAGTGAACTTTATTAATAAAAATGGTGATAGCTCCCAAATTATTATGAGGTGCAAATAGAAATACATACTATCACCATAGCAAGGAAGACAAAGCAGGAATGATTAGAGGGATCGTTTTTATTTAAAGAAGAGAATATATTTAAGTATGTTTTTCACGTAGATATGACTTCTAGATTTTCTGCTTGAGATTAAAACAAAAATGAAATTTTGACTTTGGTAGATAGATAGATTTGTCCTTATAGAAATGGCAACCGGCCTGTATTTATGAAAGTTGTAGCACCCTGGGGTCATGTGATCACTATTCGTGATTTTCCCAGCCAGCTTGCAAACCGGCAAACTCAATGGGAGACATCAGATTTGCTTAATGACAGCATGATTTGTTTAACAACTGCAGTGATTTGCTTAACAACCATGGCAAAAAGGTCATGAGATCAGAAGGGATTCACTGAACAACTGCTTTGCCTGGGCACCGAAATTCTGGTCCCAATTGTGGTCATAGGTTGAGAACTATTTATTCATTCCCAGATGTTCTGACTGAGGCTTCCCAAGAGCGTGAAGCAAACTCCTTGTCCTGACAAAACACCTTTTTATTAATTTACCGTGAATTCTGCTCATTCACATCCAGCAAAGTCATTCAAGGGAGGATTTACAGTCACAGACCTTATCTGGCTTGGAGAGCTGCCAGGCTGATATCTCCAAACTGGCAAGGAGTCTCGGAGAGTCACAAACCAATTGTGTGAACTAATTGTCTCCTGCAAACTCCACTCCCCTTTTGCTCCTCTATTCCCTATGGGAGGGGCTATTCACCATCCATCTGTGTCCTTACTCCCAAGTCAACCCTTGTTCTTTAGCTGTTCCCTTCGTCTGGCAACTCTGTGCATGCGCACACTGGGAACAGGCTCCAGCTGTTTGTCTGCCTCACTGATGTCTGACTCTGAAAGCAGCTGATAACCGGCATATGGCCCTGGTCCCCTCTCTGCCTCCGACACAGAGCCCTCATCAGAGCCTTCCCCAGACTCCAGGACTGGCCCAGGTTCCTCCCCAACCTCCTCACTGTCCGAATCTGCTGCCAGCTCTGCTGGCCACTGACGGGCCACAACACCAGCACAATCTTTCAACTCCAATCCAATAGACATTTTCATACATGTATATTTTGCCTAATTGACAGCACCTAAAGAATTTCTCCCTACACAATTCTTCTGTTGAGACTCAGCATTTCAAAACTGCCTCCGTTCAGAATTTTGAACCAAGTAGATGGAGGAATAAAACAGGATTTAAAAAGTAACACCCCAGAATACTCATTTTTCAGTTTCATGGCTAAAATATTCGCGGTATTTCTTTCAGCTCTACAGGAACTTTGCTCATTGGCACTATGATATGAATCTGAAACGGGAGTTCTCAACCGTGAGATGAAAAGAATCCTTCTTGATCCCCAATTTTCCTGGATATAAAACACTAATGCCCCCAAACAATCACCTCCTGGGCTGCCGGAAATCCGGTTTGCTCGGAGGGTTGTTTTGAGCGCTCCAAAGGCTTCAGGGACTGTCCGGAAGCTTGGCTGACGCCTCCCAAGGGTGTCCAGGGGGGTGGGGGAGGCTGTTTTCGCCCTCCCCGGGCTTCTATAAAGCCTCTGGAGCCTGGGGAGGGTGAAAAAAGCATGTAAAAATGGGAGGGGGAGCGCCTGTAGTGCACGCACTGGGAGTCGCGCATTGCATTATGGGTGCGGCACGCCCGCATACACCCCCCCTGCACTCCCCCCCACTTATGGCACGCGATCCAAAAAAGGTTCGCCATCGCTGGACTAGACAAACCCAAATCCAGCAGCTCCTGCCCAGCCTCAGACATAACTTATGAAAATGATATGCAGCCTGCGCCTAGTTCCTAAACTTAAAACACGCAATCAGCTGTTTCTCTTCCAACTCATTGGCATCTGTGTGATATTGCCTTTCAGTGGGGAATGAACTGCACAGCCGTTAGCTACGGAGCTGGATGAGGGATAGACTCCTTCCCAGAACGAGGCTCTTACATCGAATTAAATATTGAAGCTTCATAAATATTGTGGAAGGGATGCAATCGCTGGTGTTATTTAGCGGATTCCTGAAAAGCAACGTTGAGAGCCGTGTTTCTCAATCTGGCCAACTTTTAAGAGGTGTGGACTTCAACTCCCAGAATTCCCCAGGGCTCTTGAAATTAATTTACTGATTAAACTTTTGATCCGGGTTCAGAACAAGGCTAACCATTAAAAAGGGAGCTAAACAATAAAGCCGTCTGATTTTTCTCCTGTGGCCTTTTCAGCTAATGTACATTTCTCCTCGGTCATTCAATTCACACTTCTTTGGCTGTCGTGTTTTAGAATTATAGTTTGTCCTCAACTTATGACCACAAATGAAGCCGAAAATGTATGTTGCTAAGTGAGAAATTAGTTAAGTGAATTTTGCCCCGTTTTACGACTTTTCTTGCCAAGTGAATCACTACGGTTGTTAAATTAGTAACCCGGTTGTTAAGTGAATCAGGCTTTCCTTGTTGACTTGGCTTGTCGGAAACAGTGGCAAAAGATGGTCACATGACTCCGGGATATGTCATCCATCATAAATGTGAGTCAGTTGTCAAGCATCTGAATGTAAATCACGTGACTATGGGATGCTGCAATGGTCATAAAGTCTGAAAAATGAGTCACTTCTTGCAGTGCCGTTGTAACTTCAAATGGTCACTAAGTGAACTGTTGTAAGTCGAGGATAACCTGTATTTCTGGCCTTAGGTTAGCTATTGCAGTTTCCCTTTTTCCTACCATCTATCACCAAGTAAGCCTGAGAAATCGGCACATGCCTCTAATTTTCAAGGAAATGGCAATTCAGACCTTGAAGTTCATATACAGGCAGTCCTCGATTTACAACCATTCGTTTAGTCATCACTTTCTACTATACAATACAATAGTAGAGTTGGAGGGGACCTTGGAGGTCTTCTAGTCCAACCCCCTGCCTAGGCAGGAAACCCTAAACCGTTTCAGACAAATGGCTATCCAACATCTTCTTAAAGACTTCCAGTGTTGGGGCATTCACAACTTCTGGAGGCAACTTCTGTTCCACTGATTAATTGTTCTACCTGTCAGGAAGTTTCTCCTCAGTTCTAAGTTGCTTCTCTCCTTGATTAGTTTCCACCCATTGCTTCTTGTCCTGCTCTCAGGTGCTTTGGGGAATAGCTTGACTCCCTCTTCTTTGTGGCAACCCCTGAGATATTGGAACAAAGCTATCATGTCTCCCCTAGTCCTTCTTTTCATTAAACTAGAGATACCCAGTTCCTGCAACTGTTCCTCATATGTTTTAGTCTCCAGTCCCCTAATCATCTTTCTTGCTCTTCTCTGCACTCTTTTTAGAGTCTCCACATCTTTTTTACATCGTGGCGACCAAAACTGAATGCCGTATTCCAAGTGTGGCCTTACCAAGGCATTATAAAGTGGTATTAACACTTCACGTGATCTTGATTCTCTCCCTCTGTTGATGCAGCCTAGAACTGTGTTGGCTTTTTTGGCAGCTGCTGCACACGGCTGGCTCAAATTTAAATGGTTGTCCACTAGGACTCCAAGATCCCTTTCACAGTTACTACTGTTGAGCAAGGTACCACCTATACTGTACTTTTGCATTTCGTTTTTGTTGTCTAAATGTAGAACCTTACTCTTTTCACCATTGAATTTCATTTCATTAGATAGTGCCCAATGTTCAAGTTTGTCAAGATCCTTCTGTATCTTAAGCCTATCTTCTGGAGTGTTGGCTATTCCTGCCAGCTTGGTATCATCTGCAAATTTGATGAGTTCCGCATTTATTCCCTCATCCAATTCATTGATGAAGATGTTAAAGAGGACTGGGCCTAAAACAGAGCCTTGCTCATCATCATTATCATCTTCATCATCTTTTAATGTCCCCATAATCCCTTGTGCAGCGGAGTCTGTGCAACTGAATGGAGCTGAGTGTTTACTGGCCAGATGCCCTTCCTGTCACCAATGCGGAGTTATATTCAGCAGATATATTCTCATGGTGCCCAGAGAGAGAAATATCGCCCTCTACCTAGGATTGAACTCACAGCCTCCTGATTGTGAGGCGAGAGCTCCACTTCTAGGCCATCGCACCATTCTTGCCACCATTCAGTGGCTGTTCGGAATTACAAAGGCACTGAAAAAAGTGACTTATAACCGTTTTTCACACTTAGGACCATTTTAGCCTCCCTGTGAATTCAGACACGTGGCAACTGGCATGTATTTATGAAAGTTGCAGTGTCGCAAGGTCATGTGACCCCGCTTTGCGACCGCCTGACAAGCCAAGTCCATCGGGAAGTCAGATTCGCTTAACAACCATGTTACTACGTTAAATGCAGAGATTCACTTAACAACTGTGGGGAGAAAGTTCATAAAATGAGGCGAAACTCATTTAACAATCGTCTTCCTTAGCAACAGATATTTTGGGATCAAGGATGGCCGTAAGCCGAGGACTACTTGCCTCCCATTCTGGTTGCTGAAGGACGGACGGCAAACAAAATGAAAGGTTCCCAACCCCGGAGGGGCAAATTCTCATCGGTTACAAGGACCTGAAATGGAAGATCACCTCGATCCCCACAAGGGATGAAGGGTTGCAAAAACTGATGGAGTTAGCAGAGATGTCTAGATTTACTGCTTTGAACAAAGAAACAAAATACAAATCCTTTCATTTCTATTTGGAAACCACTTCTGGACTTTGTGCTTGAGGTGGTGAAAAAAATGAAACTTTGATTTTGGGTTTTACCGATTAGATAGATTTGTTGTTATACAAACGGCTAGTTTCTATTATCATGAAAAAGTAAAAAGTTGAGGATAGATTTTAATGCCTTATTTTACTGCACCAAAGGAGTCGAAAGTGACTTTTTTTTTCTTTTTCTCTTGCTTTCCCCCACTATTCGCTTCCCTTTTTCCTTTCCTAATTTCCCTAATATTTGCTTTTGTATTCTTTTTGTATGTCATATTATAAAATGAATCTCTCTATATAAAAGCAAAATACCACTGACGCATCATCATGAAATCTCCAGAACCATAAAGCCTACAAACTTGAAATTTGGCACATATGTTCCTCTTGGCTTCTAGGTGCTTGCTGAGAGAGGATTTTTCAAAATGACCATCAGATCATTAGTCTTTCTTATACAGTATATATATGTAGAGATTAACACACTCTGATGCTAAGGAGTTAGACATTCTACTCCCCTTCCCCACCTGAAAATGACTCTGTTTCAACTGCCAGTTGCCTCACATTCCGTTACCTCAGTTCAAATTGGCAGACATTCCACTCCTTCACTCAGGAGCAATCTGGGGCTCCTTACATTACTAAATGTCGGTACCTCACCAAATGTCTACGCCTTCCACCTATGGAACTGCTTCCGGACTCAAGGCGGCGGGAGCGATATTCCCTTATGTGTTTCAATCACCGACCACCACTGAGTCAACGGATCATGAACCAAATTTTTCCTGCAAATCCCGATCATATCGTTTTGTCACGAAGCACGGGTATCCAGCTAGTAAAACTATAAATACTGTCAAATTTGGTACATGGACCTGATGTAGAAGAAGCCTTCGGAATACACTTGATCTTTTTCCAGAAGGCCAACTGCGCTGCTAACATCTGAATATATGCACCAATAATAAATATAAATATATTGTGAGTTGAACACCCACAAGAAAAAAAAGGATTATTTTTTTTTGCCTTTTGAGATACAGCCAAAACCTAGAACCAGATTCTCATATGCCAGCAACAACTACATGATTTGTAAATAATTATTTCTCTTTCAGCCCACCATGTGCTGGCACAGATGAAAAGAATTTTAGTTCCAATCTCTATTGCAGAATGTTAAACCATTTAAAAAAAAAAACCTTAACCGAGATGGGGCAGAAGCAAATCTCTCTCTCTCCCCCACAATGCCGGCTCTGTTTGCGGGAGATGCCAGGTTTTAATCTTCTTAAGATTTACTGTCCTTAATAATTAATGGAATGCGTATTGCTATGGCCATTTTCCGGCTTGCAATCCCAGCAATAATAAAAGCTGTCATGTCTCGGGCCATAAAGACTTTACAAATTATCTATACCCCCTGCCTCAAAATGAAAAGAAAAAAGAAAGAGCAAGGAGGACGGGAGGAACGAAATTCTACAGCAGCGGATAACTGCCGGGAGAGCACAAATATTATCTTTTTGAACAACTAACTGGTTCTGTTCCATTCTGTTATGAAAGAGAATCGGAGATCTGCAGCCACGCTTGGTCTGGAGATCGTGGGCGTGTGACCTTCTCATTCCTGCTGGTCTCTTTCTTGGGGCTTACCGGGTAGTCCTCAACTTATCAGAGTTTCTTTTCCGTGACCGTTTGAAGTTACGTCAGTAGAAAGAGCAGGGGTGGGATTCAGCTGGTTTGGACTAGTTCGGGCGAATTTTACATCTGGTTCGCCGAACCAGTAGTTGGAAGTAGTGGCTGGCCCCGCCCCACCCATCCTGCCCCTCAACGGAGTCTCCACGCAGTCCGTTCATCATGCCAGGTAATTGCAGAACGTAGGGAGGGCGAAAAACGGGACTCCTGGAAGTTCTGGAATTCCAGAAACAGGCCTGTTTCCGGCCTCTGGAGCCTGGGGGAAGGCCGTTTTCGGCCTCCCGGAGGCTTGAAAAAAAATATCCAATTCCCCCCCCCCCAGTGGTACAGGAGGCTGAGTAGGCCATGCCCCCATGGCCATGCCCACCCAGCAACTGGGCAGAGAACCGGTTGCTAAACTTTTTCAATCCCACTCCTGGAAAAGAGTGGCTTATGACCATTTTTCACACGTATGACCGTTGCCACATCTCTATGGTCACATGATCAAAATTCAGGGGCTTGGCAACCGGTTCATATTTATGACGGGTTCAGAGTCCTGGGCTCACACGAAGTTCACCTTTGGACAAGCCAAATCAATGGGGAAGCCAGATTCGCTTAACAATTAGGTGACTAACTTAACAACTGCAGTGATTCACTTAACAACTGTGGCAAGAAAGGTTGTTGCTGACCTGAGGCTGGCATTCCAGAACTACATCTTGTGATCCTTCTCATCTGGGAATTGTCAGTGGCAGGCCTGAAGGCCCAATGTAAAAGATGGCTTCCACGCATCTTTCTGATGATGTTACCTAGCTGGGTCATGAAACGTCTGCAAGAAAACCACCCAGCTCAGAGAGCACCAAGGACCCCTCCTTTCAACCCTGAGCTACAAATGCTCTTTTCTATCAGTATCTTGAATTCTTGAATTTGTCCTCCTTGGAATCCAATAGAAAATAGAAAACCCGCTTTGGAGACGTTGCTTTCCACAAGGAAGAAAAAAGCTTAAATTCAAGAGTGTTTTCTTCTAGGCAAACCGGCTTTCAAATGCAGGTGTTGAGCTCCCTTTCAGAACATTACGACTGATTCATTGGCAAATTTAAAAAGCCTCCCTGGCATGCAACCCCCTTATTAGGAGAAAAACCCACATTTACATTGTACATGGTCGCTTAGGATTGGTAGCCATTCTAGCAAGTGTTTAAATACCGTATTTTCCAAATTATAAGACGCAACTAAATTTACAGGAGGAAAACAAGAAAAAAAATAGTTTTGCTCTGCACGGCCTGTTTTTGCAAAAAACGCACCTGTTTTTGGAGTGCTTCTGGGGGCTGGGAAGGTGACAGGTGGAGGGTTTGGGAGCCCCAAAACGGGCCAATTTTTGGCAAAAACGGGCTGTGTAGATTGCTTCTGGGGGCTGGTGAGGGCGAAAATGCGACACGCAAACTGTTCGGGAGGCCATAAATGCCTGTATTCAGTCTATAAAATGCACCTAAATTTTCACCCACTTTTAGAGGAGGGAAGGTGCGCCTTATACTCCAAAAAATACGGTAGCTTTCTTTAATAGATGGGAACCAAGAAGATACATTGAGAAGTTCACAGAAGCTTTCAAATGCAAGCTGAAATCGGTTTTTTTCGGCATTAACACATTCACTTGAAATATTCCCAATTTACAAGGACATCTCAGCCCAAAAGGAAGACAGGAAAAAAAAAAACCATAAGCACAATTGAAAACCTTGCACGACCAGCAGCTCTTTTGGCATAACAAGTTGCCAACTTTAAAGATAAAAGTTGTCCCCTTGACCTGTGGTGCCCAACTCTAGGGGGGAGATGCTCATCTCCATTTCTTAACCAAGGGAATCAGCGTTTCCCAAAGACATTTCTATGCTCATGTGGCTGGCATGACTATCCAGGTAGCCCTCGACTTACAACAGTTCATTTAGTGACCATTCAAAGTTCATCACTGAAAAAAAGTGACATGACCGTTTTTCACACTTACAACCAGAGGTGATATTCAGGCGGTTCGGACCAGTTCGCCCGAATTGGTTGCGGAAATTGTGGGTGGGCCCGTCCACCACCCTGGCTCTAGGCCAGGGGTGTCCAAACTTGGCAACTTTAAGACTTGTGGACTTCAACTCCCAGAATTCCCCAGCCATTCTGGGAGTTGAAGTCCACAAGTCTTAAAGTTGCCAAGTTTGGACACCCCTGCTCTAGGCTGTCCCATTTATGCATGTTTTTGTGATCGGGCGCATGCACAGGAGGGGTGGGCGCGAGCGGGGGGGGGCAAACCGGTGGTAACAAAATGTGAAATCCACTGTTGCAGCATCCCCGTAGTCGCGTGATTTACATTTGGATGGTTGACAATTGACTCCTATTTATGACAGTTGCAGTGTCCCAAGGTCACGTGATCCTCTTTTGATGATCTTCTAACGAGCAAACGTCACAAGGGGAAACCAGATTTGACTTCACAACCCTGTTACTAATTTCACGACTGCACTGATCCACTTCACAAATGTGGCAAGGAAAGTCCAAGAATGGGGCAAAACCCCCTTAGCAAATTTCTCACTTAACAACATAGATTTTGGGATCAATTGTGGTCGTACGTTGAGGACTACCTGTATACCAAGTGCGTGGACCGCTGTTACTTTCCCATCGATGGGGTACCTATTTATCTACTTGCATTTGCATGCTTTGGAACTGCTAGGTGGGCAGGAGCTGGAGCAAAGAACAGGCGCTCACCTCGTCATGCGGCCCTCCGGTTTCAAACCCAGGTTGTCAGCTTTCCAGCTGACAGCGCCTTTAAGTGCTGTGTCAATTCTAGCTGTGACCAATCCTGGGGATAACCCACCCACAGGTGAGGTATACATGCCTTCTGACAAGCAGAGTCAATGGGGAAGCCAGATTCATGTGACTAACTTAACAATTGCGGCAAGAAACGTCGTAAAGTAGGGCAAAACTCACTTAACTGTCTTGCTTAGCATCAGAAATGTTGGGCTCGTTGTGGCCGTAAGTCGAGGACTACCTGTACTGCAATGCATTGGAGCATACCTGGAAGAGTAGTCCAGCTCTAATCTTTCCTAAGCTGCATTCTCCAAACAGCCACACTCCCCTCCTTTCTCTCCCCCCTCCCCAATCCACAAAGCTGGCCTGATTTAGAAAGTATGTAAAGAATGAAGACGGGGAAACTGACTTGTTCAAACCAAGTCATGTGGTTGCTAAGTGAATCATGCTTCCCCCCATTGACTTTGTGTGTCAGACTGTTGCAAAGGGGGATCGCAGGAACTCTGGGAGACTGCAACCGTTATAAACACATGCCCGTTGCCAAGCATCCCAGTTTTAATCATATGACCATGGGAATGCTGCAACGGTCACTAGCGTGAAAAGTCAGCTTCTTCAGTGCCGTTTTAACTCTGAAGGGTCACGAAATGGCTGTAAGTCGAGGACTACCACCTGCACTTTCAATGCCTTGAAAATTAACACAAGAGATCAATGCCTGCCCAGTTTTATGGGACAGGTTTGGGCTTAAAGCAGCAGAGGCCCTGAGCCTGGATGATTAAGAGATAAAGGATTGTCCTGTGATAACGAACTTGGCATGCTAAGCTCTTTGTCAGCGTTCCAAATATCATGCAGAATTAAATCAGCGTCCAAGGCAGAACTATCCTTAAAGTTCCAATTTAATAAGGCAGACGTGTTGGCAACAAACTGTGTAATCCCAAATCTAAAAGCTTTCTGGGATTCCACCCACTTGAAAGTTCAGGATCTTATCCCCACATCCATCAATCCATCACATGGTCCAATCTTCTTCGGCTACGCTGGCATCTCCACCCATCTAGTTCCGGTCAGGTGCAGAGGTACAGAGACAAAAGATGACCTTGGACTTCTAGAAAGGAATGACAACACCACATTCCACAATTCTTTTCACAATGTTTTGTTATATTAAGTTGCATTTACACTACGTCTATTGTTGTTTTAATTTGAAATGTTGTTTTCCACCTTGAGTCAGTCGCTGTGGCAAGAGAGGCATCTCCAGATGAAGAAAAACAATGCAATCCAATGCATGTTCAAATGCACCCTTTGGAACTGAAGCTGAACGAATGCACAGCTGTGCCAGGTTTCAAGGGATTACAAGGAGGACTTTATAGTATCGTTCTTAGCATCTGCTACACAACCCTGTGCAGGGAAATGGAGTCTATAAACTAGGCACCTGCAAATTTACTGACACAGTAATAATTCACAACTGCTGCAATTTACGCGCTGGAACATCTGTTTTCTCTAAAGAAAAGCCCAGCATCAGTTCTTGGCATTGCTGCACCGTAAAGTATGTCAGATATTAAGTAGAAAAGACAACTTTGCTTAAAGCGCTGGCAGGCGAGCATCAGTCGAAGCAGGTAATCGAGAGAAACTTGCTTTATGGATCTTCGCTTTTTGAGTTTTGAGTTTTATTAAATTTATATACCGCCCCCCTCTCCCCGCAGGGACTCGGGGCGGTGTACAGTCAGTACATATAAAACAACAAAGCAGGAACAACAAAACAGTAGACAACCAACATAAACATACGGTCTGTATAATGCCCGAACTCATTTCTAGTTAAAAACGGTCTAAAACCAAATTAAAACCCCAAAATTTACAATATTAAAAAAGCCATCCAGGAAGGTCAGTAAGAGATTGTACTTGTGATTACAATTAGGCCAGGCCGGCTAGTCGGAACAGGTGGGTCTTGAGTTTCTTACGGAAGGAGCGGAGATCAACAGTAGTTCTAATATCAGAGGGGAGTTCGTTCCAGAGGGTTGGGCCCATCACAGAGAAGGCCCTACTCCTGGACACCGCCTGCCCGCATTGTGTAGCGGAGGGTACCTGGAGGAGACCCTCCCTGTGTGAGCGGATTGGTCGTAGGGATGTATGGGGTAGAATGCTTTGGAGCCGAAGGATCCACATTTGCCTTTCTGGAGGTTTTTAAGAAGAGATAGGACAGCCTTTTGTCTGGAATCTTAGAGGGGCAGGGCTGTCAAACTCGATTTCATTGAGGGCCGCATCAGGGTTGTGTTTGACCTGGGTGTGTGTGTGTAAGGTGGGCGTGGCCAGCTCAATGTCACTCGTTTTGGGGGCGCGTGTAGTGACCCGAGCGCTCTGCCAGCGAAAAAGGGCTCCCGAGCTCCATTTTCAGCTGCGATAGCCTCCTGCAACCCTCTGCCAGCGAAAACGGAGCTCGGGAGGGACACACGCAGCCCTCCTGAGCTCCGTTTTCGTTGGGAGAGGCACTGCGGGACGGTCCTTTCCTGTTTCCAGGGTAGCCCCAAAGGTTAGATCTAAGTACGCCAAAGCCTGAATCCGGGCCCCGGGCCTTGAGTTTGACACCCCTGTTATAGGGCCAACCTGCTTGAGCAAGGAGGTTGACCTAAGGCAGTGATGGCTAACCCTTTTTGTCGTCGCGTGCCGAAAGCGCGGCGCAACCCCCGCGCCCCATTTTGGGCCTAGTACGCCTCCCTGCAGCCTCCTGGGACCAAAAACAGGCTGCAAGGGGGGTGGGGTGTTGCTGCACCCTCCGGTGCTCCCCCCAGCCCCCTGCGCATGCGACCTCCCCACATGCATGTGCATCTCCCACATGCGCCCTGCCCCCTGTGCATGCACGGCAGAGACCCAAAAATCAGCTAGCCGCTGTGGGTGGTGGAGCTGAGCTGGGGCCATGAGAGAGAGCTCTGCGTGCCACTTTTTAAAAAGAAGATCCTGGATAACCATTTGTCTGGAATGGTCTCGTTATTCCTGCCTGAGCAGGAAGTTGGACCAGAAGACTTCTAAAGTCCCTTCCAATCCCGTTATATTCTATATTCTAAATACAGGTAGTCCTACAACACTTCCTTTAGTGGCCATTCCAAATTACAACAGCATTAAGAAAAAGACTTATGACCATTTTTCACACTTATGACCTTTGCAGCCTCCCCATGGTCACATGATCAAAATTCAGACGCTTGGAAACTGGGTAATATGTATGACCGTCGCTGTGTCCTGGGATCATGTGATCGATCCCCTTTTCTGACCTACTGACAAGCAAAGCCAATGGGGAAGCCAGATTCACTGAACAGACAGGTTACTAACTTAACCACTGCTGCGATTCACTTAACAACTCTGGCAAGAAAGGTTGTTGCTGACCTGAGGCAACAAAGGTCATAAAGTGGGGCAAAACTCACTTAACAAATGTTTTGCTTAGCAACAGAAATGTGCTCAATAGTGGTCGTAAGTTGAGGACTCCTTGTAAAAGACAAAATGTGTTATTTCTGAATCAGTCCTGATGCCATCTTCAGTATTCATACAGTAATGTAATAACAGGGTTAACATGTATTTATTGTTGTTGTTAGTTGCGGAGTTGTGTCCACCCCATCGTGACCCCATGGACAACGTTCCTCCAGGCCTTCCTGTCCTCTATCATCCTCTGGAGTCCATTTAAGCTCACACCGACTGCTTCGGTGACTCCATCCAGCCACCTCATTCTCTGTCATCCCCTTCTTCTTCTTTTGCCCTCCATCTTTCCCAGCATGAGGCTCTTCTCCAGGGAGTCCTTCCTTCCCATTAGGTGGCCAAAGGATTTGAGTTTCCCCTTCAGGATCTGGCCTTCTAAAGAGCAGTCAGGGTGGATCTCCTCTAGGACTGACCGGTTGGATGGCCTTGCAGTCCAAGGGACTCAATGCAGGAGTCTTCTCCAGCACCAGAGTTCAAAGCCCTCCATTCTTTGGCCCTCAGCCTTCCTTATGGTCCAACCTTCACAGCCATCCATTGCAGCTGGGAAAACCAGAGCCTTGACTAGATGCACTTTTGTTGGCAGGGGGATGCCTCTGCTTTTTAGGATGCTGTCTAGCTTTGCCATAGCTTTCCTCCCCAGGAAGAAAGTATATTTATTAGTAGGATTTATCAAGATAAATTCACATAAAACTTCATCAAAATCACAAAGCAATCGGGGTCCTTGGGGCTCTCTGAGCTGGGTTGTGTTCTTGCAGGCGCTTCATTATCTAAACTAGGTAACATCCTTGCTAGCACAGATCACGTTACCTAGTTTGGGTAATGAAAAATCTGCAAGCAAACAGCCAAGCTCCGAAAGCACCACGGACCTCTCATTTCAATCCCGAGCTACAAATATTCTCCTTTATCCGTACAAAGCAATCGATTATTGCTTTTGTAGGCAACTTCCTTGAAATGAAATCACCAAAATTCCCCAGCTTTTGTTGGCAACAGAAAAGAAGTCAGCTTGGCAAAGAGTGTGCCCAGATAGGGGGAAGAAAAACATGAGCAAACCTTAATCTATTCCTTGGACTATTCACTAGCTAAGTTTTGTGCAATACTGCCAAGTAACATGTGGGCAGCTTGGTTTGTGGCTTGGTCTATTGCGCGAACTCAGCCCACACCTTTTCAATGTACCGAGTGAACTGAAGCAATTGCATTGGGACAGGAGGAGTTGGAAGAGCAGAGATTGTAATTGTGGATGGTTGGGGAATGCCATTTAAAGCACCAAGAGCTGCTTTGGGTTTTTTATTGTTTTTAATCAGTCTTTATTATTGATCTGTGATCCGCCATGGCAGGCGACGCATGAGATGGGCAGCTGTACAGACCTTTCAGAAAAAAACAGAATAACAGAGTTGGAAGGGACCTTGGAGGTCTTCTAGTCCAACCCCCTGCTTAGGCAAGAAACCCTACAACACTTCAGACCAATGGTTATCCAACATTTTCTTTAAAAGTTCCAGTGTTAGAGCATTTACAACTTCTGGAGGTAAGCTGTTCCACTGATTAATTGTTCTCACTCTCAGGAAATTTCTCCTTAGTTTTAAGTTGCTTCTCTCCTTGATGAGTTTCCAGCCATTGCTTCTTGTCCTACCTTTGGTGCCTTGGAGAATAGCTTGCCTCCCTCTTCTTTCAAATAACTAAAAAGTTAGATTCATTCAATAAACCACTGTCAAGATCAGGAGTGTCCAAACCTGGGAACTTTAAGACTTGTGGACTTCAACTCCCAGAATTCCCCAGCTGGCTGGCTGGGGAATTCTAGAAGCTGGAAGTTCCCAAGTTTGAACACCCCTGGTCAAGATAGACATAGGCTAGCAGTATGTTCTGTAAACCAGGGGTCTCCAACCCCCAGTCCATCGACCGGCACTGGTCTGTGAGATAACAGCATCCCTGTCTCCTATTGAAATTCCATCAGGGCATTTGATCTGATTCCAATTTACATATTTATAGCAAATATACCCAGAATGGGTGCATAAGGATTTTTTTTCTTGTTTCTTACATCTGATTTTTCACAGTGTTTTTTTTTTTTAAACAAGAAGGGATTATTCCAATAGTAGCATTTGGAAAGAAGTCGAGAGTCGTGTGGGCCAAAGAATTTGACAGAAATGCCGAAGGGAGAGGTTCCTCCTATTCTTCAACTAATCCTTAATTAATCCGCCCCGAGTCCCTTGTTGGGAGAGGGGGCGGTCTAAAAATCTAAGAAATAAAAATAAAAATAAATTTAGATTCCCAACACAGACACCGGCCAACCACAGAAGAAAGCAACAGGGTAGTCAAGAAAGGTTGACAAAAAAAGAAAAGACTATGAGAAATATTTGTTGCTGTTGTTAAATGAATTTGCCTCATTTTACGACCTTTCTTGCCACATCTTAAGTGAATCACACGTTTAGAATTTAGAATTTTAGAACAACAGAGTTGGAAGGGACCTTGGAGGCCTTCTAGTCCAACCCCCTGCTCAGGCAGTAAACCCTATATCATTTCAGACAAAGGTTGTCCAACATCTTCTTAAAAACGTCCAGTGTTGAAGCATTCACAGCTTCTGGAGGCAAGTTGTTCCACTGAGTAATTGTTCTCACTGTCAATTTCAAATTGCTTCTCTCCTTTGTCTGTGTCTTCAGGGTTACCCAGCAGTGCAAATGGTAGCATACCCCTACTCAGGTTACCCTGAGGACACAGATAAACCTCCAGGGGGCCTCAATGACTCTCTAAAAGGATGCAAATGACCAGCTGTCTGCAAGGAATATAAATCCTTCCATTCCCCATCATCCAGTCAGAACTGAAGAAGCTTCAAGTGGCCTCAATGACTCTCTAAAAGGATGCAAATGACCAGCTGTCTGCAAGGAATATAAATCCTTCCATTCCCCATCATCCAGTCAGAACTGAAGAAGCTTCAAGTGGCCTCAATGACTCTCTAAAAAGGATGCAAATGACCAGCTGTCTGCAAGGAATATAAATCCTTCCATTCCCCACCATCCAGTCAGAACTGAAGAAGCTTCAAGTGGCCTCAATGACTCTCTAAAAAGGATGCAAATGACCAGCTGTCTGCAAGGAATATAAATCCTTCCATTCCCCACCATCCAGTCAGAACTGAAGAAGCTTCAAGTGGCCTCAATGACTCTCTAAAAAGGATGCAAATGACCAGCTGTCTGCAAGGAATATAAATCCTTCCTTTTCCCACCATCCAGTCAGAACTGAAGAAGCTTCAAGTGGCCTCAATGACTCTCTAAAAAGGATGCAAATGACCAGCTGTCTGCAAGGAATATAAATCCTTCCTTTTCCCACCATCCAGTCAGAACTGAAGAAGCTTCAAGTGGCCTCAATGACTCTCTAAAAAGGATGCAAATGACCAGCTGTCTGCAAGGAATATAAATTCTTCCTTTCCCCACCATCCAGTCAGAACTGAAGAAGCTTCAGGTGGCCTCAATGACTCTCTAAAAAGTATGCAAACGACCAGCTGTCTGCAAGGAATATAAATCCTTCCATTCCCCACCATCCAGTCAGAACTGAAGAAGCTTCAAGTGGCCTCAATGACTCTCTAAAAGGATGCAAATGACCAGCTGTCTGCAAGGAATATAAATCCTTCCATTCCCCATCATCCAGTCAGAACTGAAGAAGCTTCAAGTGGCCTCAATGACTCTCTAAAAGGATGCAAATGACCAGCTGTCTGCAAGGAATATAAATCCTTCCATTCCCCATCATCCAGTCAGAACTGAAGAAGCTTCAAGTGGCCTCAATGACTCTCTAAAAGGATGCAAATGACCAGCTGTCTGCAAGGAATATAAATCCTTCCATTCCCCATCATCCAGTCAGAACTGAAGAAGCTTCAAGTGGCCTCAATGACTCTCTAAAAGGATGCAAATGACCAGCTGTCTGCAAGGAATATAAATCCTTCCATTCCCCATCATCCAGTCAGAACTGAAGAAGCTTCAAGTGGCCTCAATGACTCTCTAAAAAGGATGCAAATGACCAGCTGTCTGCAAGGAATATAAATCCTTCCATTCCCCACCATCCAGTCAGAACTGAAGAAGCTTCAAGTGGCCTCAATGACTCTCTAAAAAGGATGCAAATGACCAGCTGTCTGCAAGGAATATAAATCCTTCCATTCCCCACCATCCAGTCAGAACTGAAGAAGCTTCAAGTGGCCTCAATGACTCTCTAAAAAGGATGCAAATGACCAGCTGTCTGCAAGGAATATAAATCCTTTTGTTCCCCACCATCCAGTCAGAGCTGAAGAAGCTTCAAGTGGCCTCAATGACTCTCTAAAAAGGATGCAAATGACCAGCTGTCTGCAAGGAATATAAATCCTTCCATTCCCCACCATCCAATCAGAGCTGAAGAAGCTTCAAGTGGCTTCAATGACTCTCTAAAAAGGATGCAAATGACCAGCTGTCTGCAAGGAATATAAATCCTTCCATTCCCCACCATCCAGTCAGAGCTGAAGAAGCTTCAAGTGGCCTCAATGACTCTCTAAAAAGGATGCAAATGACCAGCTGTCCGCAAGGAATATAAATCCTTCCATTCCCCACCATCCAGTCAGAGCTGAAGAAGCTTCAGGTGGCCTCAATGTCTCTCTAAAAAGGACGCAAATGACCAGCTGTCTGCAAGGAATATAAATCCTTCCATTCCTCGCCATCCTATCAGAGCTGAAGAAGCTTCTTGGATGAGTAGCAAAATGTCTTCAAAGAAAAACCAGAAAGTCCAGTTGCCTCTTGAAAAAGGACCTTTGGGACAACCATGACCTAGATGACGGAGACTCCCCAGAGATATATCAGAGAAGTGTTTGAAAATAACAAACCTTTTTATTGGTCCCAACTAAAATCACTTTTTAATTTTTATCTTACTTTTTCCTCAAGGAGGCCTGACCGGCAGGCAGAAGTCAAGGACCTCTCATATGATTCCAAAGGCCACTCACCTATCTGAGAAGTACGCAGCATTATTATTATTATTATTATTATTATTATTATTATTATTATTATTATTATTATTATTATTATTATTATTTTTAAAGAAACATGCAAAGCTGATTGAATTATGAAGCTCGGTCTCCATGCTCCAAACATATAATCCAGTATTTCAGGGCAATAAAACACGAGATAAGGAGGACTCGAAGCAAGTTCACCGCAAGTTCAAGAAGGCCCAGAAATCAAGTTCGCTGTCAAGTTGGAAAATCACGGGACTTAAGTATTCGCCCGGAATTAGGAAAAATATGCCTGCTGAAATACAGTTTATGGTGCTTTTTGACGACCTAGTAGTGATAACAACATAATTTCTGGGTTTTCGGGTTGCAAATCACAACGATGAGACTAAATCAGAAGGAAGAAAAAAAATTAGTGTTGGCATAGCGTGATTTGCGAGCTCAGCCACTGTGGGGTGGTTGTTGTTTTTTTGCGCAGGGTGATTTATGACTTGCAATGTGGGTAAACAAGTGCTCCGAGGTTTGCTTTATGTTACTTACACGCGACTAAAATGTGGCTTAGGTGTGCTTAGCGTGCCAAACGAACTTCAAGCTGTGCAGGTGTGCAGCCCCTGGGTTTAAATGGTTTACAACGGGCAAATTCAGACTGCGATTTGGGCAATAAGCGAGAGGCTAAACGAGCCGCGGCTTTAATAGAAGATGCAACACTAGCAGAGGAAAAAGCAAGGCAGAAACAAGGATGATGGGTGGGAGAAGGCATCTCTGCAGGCACCATCTGAACTCTGTCTGAACTTGAGATATTAAAGAAAAGCTTTCCCTCCGGGGCCCTTCCAGTTTGATCTTGAGCTCCTTTGTAGTAGCAAAGGAGATTAGCAGTCCCTGCATCCCAAATTCTATAAGAAATTAGCAACTGAATTTGTGTTCTTTAAAGAGCGACAGCTTTGCGGGTTTGGTTATCAATTTTGCAGGGTATGAATTAATCTCTGGTGACAGAATTATCTTCCCCATAATCAAAGGCTCAGCAATTTCCCCCCAGGATCCTCTGTCCTACTTATACTTGGAAATGTGCCACATTATACAGGATGCAACCGCGTATTAGTGACTGAAAATGGGAAATGCAAAGCACAAAATGTCTATATATTGCAGGAGAAGAGGAGGTAGAGCGGAGTCGAGACAGGAATTAGCCTGGAATCATTAAGTTCCCACAAAGGGTCGAAGACAAATACGAACCTCTCTTGATTTCTGTTAACTCTTATCTAGCGCCAATTTAGTGCTGCTAATTGATTACATTCCCATGTACAGATAGTCCTCGACTTACAACGGTTCATTTAGTGCAGGGGTGTCAAACTCAAGGCCCAGGGGCCAGATCCGGCCCGCGGAGTGCTTAGATCTGACCCATCGAACGCCCTGGAAACAGCAAAGGACTGGCCCGTAGTGCCATCGCGAGCTCCGTTTTCGCTGGCAGAGGATTGCAGGAGGCCGTCACAGCCAAAAACGAAGCTCGGGAGCCCATTTTCTTTGGCAGAGCACTCAGGCCGCCATAGACGCCCCCAACATGAGTGACGTCAAGCTGGCCACGCCCACCCCGGCCACATCCACTCCAGCCCCCTGAGGTCAAACACACCTCTCATGCGTACCTCACTGAAATCGAGTTGGACACCCCTAATTTAATGACTTTTGGGAGTTACAATGACATGAATGTGACTTATGACTGTTTTTCGCAGACCTGTTGGCAGCTTTCCCATGGTCCTGTGATAAAAGTTCAGACACTTGGCAACTGATTCATATTTAGGAGAGTTGCAGTGTCTTGGGGGGGGGTCATGCAATCCCCTTTTGTGACCTTCCGACCAGCAAAGTCAACGGAGAAGCCAGTTTCACTTAACGACCGTGTTACTAGCTTAACAACTGCAGTGATTCAGTTAACAACTGTGTCAAGAAAGGGGGTAAAACGGGGCGAAGCTCACTTCACAACTCTCTCGCTTAGCAACATTCGGGCTCAGTTGCTGTCGTACGTCGAAGACTACCTGTGTAGGCAAAAGGCAACAAAATAAGCTGAGCTGGGATGTCACCATTGGTCCCGATTCTTTGCACCTGATAATAATTCACTAACCATTTTCACATGTGGATCCCAAAGGAATTGCAAATTTGTAATTCCCTTGGGGTCCACATTTGGGGTACATTAGAAACAACATTCACTTCTGGAAGGTAGAGAAGTAAATTAGAACTAAGGAGAAACCACCTAACAGTGAAGACAGTTAACCAGTGGAACAGCTTGCCTTCGGAAGTTGTGGATGCTTCATCATCGGAGGTTTTTATGAAGAGACTGGACAGCCACCTGTCTGGAATGGTAGGTCTTCTGCTTGAGCAAGGGGCTGGACTAGAAGACCTTCAAGGTCCCTTCCAGCTCTATTCCGATTGATTGGAACTTCCAGAATATTTGGATGGGTTCATTTTGGGGAGAAAACGCGAGAAGAATTATCTCCTTTGCACATCTCCGCAAATCACGATCAAGATTAGAAATGACATGTAAAGTTTTGTAAACGCAAAACAGGTCTCACTGGTACAGCATGGGGGGGGTGCTTTTTTTTATTTATGCCTTTGAGTTAAGTGTTGCCTGGACTAGTCCCGGCTGTTTTCTTGGCAAGATTTTTCAGAAGTGGTGCGCCCTTCTTCCTAGGGGTGAAAGAGGGAGAAATTGGCTCAAGGTCACCCAGCTGGCTTCAGGCTGAAGGTCTCTTCATTTCTAGGCTTAATCACTGTACCGAAATGCCTCCCGATAAAGAAATGTTTGCTTTGGCTTCTGCCTATTTGTGGTAGACTTCCTGCATATTTTATGGTGGAAGTTAAAAGGGGTTTCCCACTATAAAGCATGTAGGAAGTCTTATCAATTATATTGAAAGTACTACGGATGGGAGTACAAGACCATCTTATTTGTCTCTTGAGAAACCTATAGGCGGGTCAAGAAGCATCTGGAACCACTGATTGGTTCAAAAGGAGTCTGGCAAGGCTGTATACTGTGGGCCTGCCTATTTAATTTATATGCAGAGTACATCATGAGAAAGGTGCGGCTAGATTAAATAAAAGTTGGAATTAAGATTGCCAGGAGAAATATCAACAACCTCAGATATGCAGAGGAGACCACTCTAATGGCAGAAAGGGAAGAGGAACTAACGAGCCTCTTGATGCGGGTGAAGGAGGAGAGTGCAAAAGTTGGCTTGAAACTCAACATTAAGAAAACTAAGATCATGGCATCCAGCTCTCTCAATTCCTGACAAAGAGATGGACTCCAGAGGATGGTAGAGGACAGGAAGGCCTGGAGGAACGTTGTCCATGGGGTCGCGATGGGTCGGACACGACTTCGCAACTAACAACAACACTACATCTTACAAACAAAACGCAGGCAGTCCTCATCTTACAACTACAATTGGGACCAGAATTTCTTTTTTTAAGCAAAGCGGTTGTTAAGTGAGTCGTGGTCGATTTTACAAACTTTTTTTTTTGCCACAGTTGTTAAAGCAAATCGCTGCTGTTGTTAAGTGAATCTTATGGTCGTTGTGAATTTGGTTCCCCTGTTGACTTGGCTTGTCGGAAGCTGACTGGAAAGGTTGCAAAGGGCCATCAGATGACCCCTGGGCACTGCAACCAGTCATAAATGCAAGGCGGTTTACCAAGCACACAAATCCTGATCATGTGACTGTGGGGGTGCTGCGGTGGTCATAAGTGCGAGGAACAGCTGTCAAGGTTCTTTTTTTTCAGTGCCATTTTAAGTTCAAGCAATCACTAATACGGGTAGTCCTCGACTTACACTTCATTTAGTGACTGCTCAAAGTTATAACAGCATTGAAAAATGGTTTTCACCCTAATGACCATTGCAGCATCCGTGTCACGTGATCAAAATTTGGACGTTTGCCAACTGGCTCATCTTGATGACGATTGCAGTGTTGTGTGTATGTGTGTGTGTGTTGTGATCACCTTTTGTGACCTTATAAGAAGCAAAGTCAAGGGGGACAACTAAGTTACTAACTTCACAACTGCAGTGATTCACTTAACAGCTGTATCAAGAAAGGTCATAAAATGGGGCAAGACTCACTTCACAACTGTCTCACTGAGCGAATTTTGGGGCTCAATTCTGGGTCGAGGACTATCCGTATAATGGTTGTCAGTTGGGGAATCGCCTGTAAATTCACCGGCGTGTGTATTGACACAGAAAGCTCCATCATTTCAAACTTCACACAGGGTTAGATAGTAAATCATGGAAAATAAATTTTCTCTGCCTGAAAACTATGGATAACTACTAATCAGAGAAGATAATGACAGGTTGGACCAACTGATTGTTGCCTTCTATCAGCTCAGCCTGTGAGTAGGTTGATATAAACAGCTCAGCTCAATTCTCTCCCACACCCCAGAGATTATTTGATTAAAGGACGGGGGTTGATGCAAAGTGAGCCCAGGAATTTCCAAGCTCAGTAAGGAAGTCTATAATTTCTTTATCCTCCTGCAACACAGCAAGAAGGAAAACGAGGTAAACTCTTGATTAATTCTTGAATCAACGGAATAACTTCTCAGCCGAGGCAACCTGTTTTGAGGGGGTCCTAGCACTGCTAGCACTGATGATGTTCCCTACTTGGGCAATGAAACGTCTGCAAGAAAACCACCAAGCACAGAGAGCACCAAGGACCTCACAATCACAGTTTCTCCTTCACTCCACAAACTTCACTCCCTTCTAGCACTGATGATGTTACCTACTTGGGTAATGGAATGTCTACAGGAAAACCACCAAGCTCAGAGAGCACCAAGGACCCCTCGTTTCAGACCTGAGCTACAAATATTCTCTTTTATTGGTACATTATGTTTTTCTATAACAACTGGTCTATTTGTAACCATTTTTGAACCAAATTTTCCAGGCTTGTGATTTGATCATGGTTGGCTTATGTTGTTGCCTTCAGTTTTAATCTTGCACTGCCCGTTTTGCAAATAAAATAGGGCTGCATGCACATGCTTTTCCGATTACGGTATGTACTACAAGTCGTGCATTTATTTAGCCCGCTCTTCTGCCATCCCTCAACGCCTAATTTGATCCTTGTGATTTACTCGAGAGGATGAGCCCTCCCTTACGCTCTCAGAAGGATACCGCCTTTGAATGCTGAAATTCCACTTCTATCACTGCAGCTCTTCATAAACCCAGCTACTGTTTCTTGGGCTGTAAGGAAGATTAGTTAGTTGCTCTTTAGCTAAAGGTAAAGGTTCCCCTCGCACATATGTGCTAGTCGTTCCCCACTCTAAGGGCAGTGCTCAACTCTGTTTTATAGCCGAAGAGCCAGCACTGTCCGAAGACGTTTCTGTGGTCATGTGGCCGGCATGACTCAAACCCGATGGCACACGGAACGCTGTGACCTTCCCACCAAAGGTGGTCCCTTTTTTTCTACTTGCATTTTTTATGTGCTTTCGAACTGCTAGGTTGGCAGAAGCTGGGACAAGTAACGGGAGCTCACTCCGTTACGCGGCGCTAGGGATTCGAACCGCCAAACTGCCGACCTTTCTGATCAACAAGCTCAGCGTCTTAGCCACTTTAGACTAGAGGCCTTCAAACTTGGCAACTTCAAGACTTGTGGACTTCAACTCCCAGAATCCTCCAGCCAGCATAACTGTTGAAGTCAACAAGTCTTAAAGTTGTCAAGTTTGGGGACCCCTGCTTTAGATGCTCTTAGGGACCTCTAATTCAAAAAATTCCACCTGAAACATTTGAGATCTCCCTTTCGTCATCTTCCAGGGACACACATACACACACACAGCCAAACGTGTACTCACACAAGGATTAAAAACTTGGCTTTAAACACAATGGAACAAAGAACTTACAATCATGGGGTTGCAAGGGACCTTGGAGGTCTTCTAGTCCAACCCCCGGCTCAAGCAGGACACTTTACATCAGGGAGTGTCGAACTCAAGGCCCGGGGGGTCGGATCTGGGTCGCAGGGGCTGCCCTGGAAACAGCCAAGGATTGGCCTGCAGTGCCTCTGCCAGCGAAAATGGAGCTCGGGAGCCCGTTTTCGCTGGCAGAGTTTTCCCCTCTCAGGTTTCCAAGTAGCATCCCCTATGAAATAATAGCTTGAGGCAAGAAGTTCCTCAAAACACCATTTTATTAGAAGAACCATGTTGGCACATCTGGGAAAACCCAAAACTGAAAACTTCCAGGTTTTCCTCACCCAGTTGAAAGTTCAAGACACCGCCCCAACACCCACAAATCCATCAAATGGTCCAATCAGTTACTGCCATGGATGAAGATTCCTCCCATTCACATCTATCCAGGCGCAGGGATAAGGCAATCTTGACTTTCAGAGAAGGAATGTTATTATGGCTACACATCTCCCAAGCTCCATACCATCCCCGCTCCCAGGTCTCCATAGTAACTATGTCTGAAAATGTGGCAGGCTTGAGGCCCTATCCCGATGGCTTCCAAGCCTGACAGACTGCCCCCCTCTCAACAGAAGAGTGTGTCCTGTAACAAAAGTAACACAGGGGATTAATCAGGTACCTAACCACCTCTTCCCCCCATAGGGGGACCCTTTGGCTTGTCTGGGTATTTGTCATGGAATTGCTTAACTGGTATAGGAAGTTAAAACCCACCCCGCTCCTAGAAAAATGAAATTTCCTGGGAAATATTGAAAAGGTAGAATATTATATTTCGCTGGATCAGAAATGGAGAAACATGTTTTTAGGCAGGAAAAAGACTCACTTTTAATAGCCCCCACCTTTCTCAATGGGCTATTAAGGGGCCTGAGCTAGTTTACTCTACATAACAAAGATAGGATTAGCCTTCTACAGAAACTCACCAGATGGCACCTGGGAACTCAACCAAACTTGGATTCAAAACACAGCCTAGAGAGTTGCCCCTGCATGGCCCCCATGGGAGTCTGACAACCAATCAGAATACAAGCTCAAATTCAAAAGCCCAGAGAGGGCATAAAACCCAGGCACTCTCAGCATCTCTTCCCTTTTTTTCTTCGCCCAAGATCTTCAAGGCAGGTGATCCTGTCCACCATTAAACCATCCTTCCAAGTAGTCTCCATATTTCCGGTGTCTTTTTCCCCATTTGGAACTGAACCCAGAGGGGCATTTCTTCCAACAGCTACAAGTATTCCTGCTGGATCAAAATGCAACCAAGCATGTGGAGGAGACGTTCAGCCCGACAGTGCCGAGACTTTTGTGAAAATGATGCAAATTAACAGCAGTACTTAAACAGGAATAAAGACAACCACTGCTGGCTGGAGGACAGGTTATCATCTAGCCAACACCTGTTAAGACTTTTACAAGCCGACTTTGCTCCACCCTGTGGAAGGAAGGAAGTTGACTTTACTCCAGCTGGGATTTTTTTCAAATCTGTAGGTTATAGAACTAGAGAGTAGTGGTGTATTTTCACCAGATTTATCAAGACTTTATTTTTGTTATTTATTTTGTTGTTTTAATTCCCACCTTTATTATTTTTACAAGTAACTCCAGTGGGAAAACATGTGCAATACAGGCCCATCACCAAGAATCTGTGAGTTCTAGTCCCACCTTACGCATGAAAGCTGACTGTGTGACTTTGGGCCAATCACCAGGAGATGATGAGTTCTAAAGTAAAGATAAAGGTTTCCCTCGCAGATATGTGCTAGTTGTTCCCAACTCTAGGGGGCGGTGCTCATCTCTGTTTCAAAGCCAAAGAGCCAGCGCTGTCCGAAGACGTCTCCATGGTCATGTGGCCAGCATGACTCAATGCCGAAGGCGCACGGAACGCTGTTACCTTCCCACCAACGGTGGTCCCTATTTTTTCTACTTGCATTTTTACATGCTTTCGAGCTGCTAGGTTGGCAGAAGCTGGGACAAGTCACGGGAGCTCACTCTATTATGCGGCGCTAGGGATTCGAACCGCTGAGCTGTCGACCTTTCTGATCGACAAGCTCAGCATCTTAGCCACTGAGCCACCGCATCCCTGATAAATTCTAGTCCCACCTTTAATAAGAAATCCAGCTGGGTAACATTGGGCCAATCACCAGGAGACAGTGAGTTCTAGTCCCGCCTTAAACAAAAAAAAACCCAGCTGGGTAGCTTTGGGCCAATCAGCAGGAGACGGTGAGTTCTAGTCCCGCCTTAAGACATGAAAGTCATCTGGATGGCTTTGGGGGCACTCTCTCTTTCTCTCAGCACAGCCCACTTCACAGGGTTGTTGTTGTAGGGAAAATAGGAGGAGGAAGGAGCTGGGGTGGGCTGCTGGGGGTTTGCAGGGGTTCGGGAGCTAAGATTCTCTACAGTTCAGAGAACCCCCAAATCCCACTGCTGGTTGGCCCCGGCCACTCTGCCCCTCCCCTCCCAGGAGTCCCCACGCGGCCCGTTTTGGATGCAGGTAAGTGAAGGGCGCGCACAGAGGCTCGGGGCAGGGCAAAAAACAGGCGTACTGGAAGTTCGGGAATGCCGGGAACGGGCCCGTTTCGGGCCTCCAGAACCTGGGGAGGACAAAAATGCCCCCCCTCCCCTGGTGCAGGAGGCCAACTAGGCCACAACCACCTGAAGCCCACCCATGGGGAAGGAGCATTGTATGTGTTCACTGCTTTATTTGTAGAACTACGAAAGGTGGGATACAAATAAATGCATGGGGTGGGAATCTCTTCTAGATATTCCTGCTCTCCTCCCAATGCTTCCTTCCACTCTGGACAGATATCCCCTATCTGGCAAACGAGAAAGCCTAGCAAAGGTTTTCAAGAGAAAGTTGCCTACGGATATCGAAAATAGCAACGACGAGACGCTTCCTCACTTCCCGTGCTTAATACTATTTGTGTCACATCTGCTTGCTTCCACAAATCTGGTTTTAATATAGCGCAAGAGACAGAAGGAACTGCACTTGTTCATCCAAGAAGCGGGACATTTCGGTATGAAACTTACAAACCACCAACCACAAGAGGCTGTTTTTTCCAAAGGGTTTTTTGGAAGATTCTCAGTCATCCAGGTCATGGTTGTCCCAAAGGTGGTTTTTTTTTCAAGAGGCAACTGGGACTTTCTTGTTTTTCTTTGAAGGCATTTCGCTTCTGATTACAGATTACAGATGAACAGAGTTGGAAGGGACCTTGTAGGTCATCTAGTCCAACCCCCCGCTCAAGCAGGAGACCCTACATCATTTCTGACAAATGGCAGTCCCGTCTCTTCTTGAAAGCCTCCAGTGATGAAGCTCCCACAACTTCTGAAGGCAACTTCTGTTCCATGGGTTGATTGTTCCCATTGTCAGAAAGTTTGATCTTTGATCAGCCATTATTCCTTGTCTGGCCTTCAGGTGCTTTGCAAAATAGCTTGACCCGCTTCTCTCCGTGTCAGTCCCTCAAATATTGGAAGACTGCTATCATGTCTCCCCAGGTCCTTCTCTTCCCTAGACTAGCCATGCCCAGTTCCTGTAACCATTCATCATTTTAGCTGCCAGCCCCTAATCAACTTGGTTGCTCTTCTCTGCCATTTTTTAGAGTCTCAACATCTTTTTTATAGTGTGGTGACCAAAACTGGATACAGTATTCTAGGTGTGGTCTTAGTACCTCACTTGATCTTGATTGTATCCCTCTACTAATGCAATTTAGGATTCCATTGGCTTCTCATCCAAGAAGCTTCTTCAGCTCTGACTGGATGGTGGGGAATGGAAGGATTTATATTCCTTGCAGACAGCTGGTCATTTGCCTCCTTTTAGCTGGTTGTTAAAGCCACCTGGAGGTTTATCAGTGTCCTCAGGGTCACCCGAGTTGTGCAAATGGGTGTGGAGCCTTCTTGGAGCTGTTGAAAGGACTGTGTTATAGATTGGAGATAGATGATGTCATATCCCTCCCCCTCTGTTGAGAGAGGGCATTGGGGAAACAAAACAGCCACTTCATAAGGGCATGGCACGACATAGGAGAACAAACACATCAGGACTAGATTCAGCAGTCCATCTGCATTTAAAAGACACAGGCCACTCGTTTGAAGGCAACAAAGTCCACAGTTTGGATAGAGAAGACCGCTGGTTTGAAAGAGGAGTCAAAGAGGAGCCATCTATGTCGAAAATTGAATAGCCCTCCCTCAACAGAGGGGGAGATAGATAGATAGATAGATAGATAGATGGATGGATGGATGGATGGATGGATGGATGGATGGATGGATGGATGGATGGACGGACGGACGGACGGACGGACGGACGGACAGACAGACAGACAGATGATGTATTTGTGCTGATAAATAAATAAGGAGGAGAGCCTGTGGCTTAGTGGCTAAGACTCCTGCCTAATATGTAATATAGCCCAGTTTCAAATCCCAGTAAGGGTATGGCTAGCTGATGAAAGCTAAATAGCTCGAAATAGATCTATACTAGTCTCCCTTTATTTATTTATCAGCACAAATACAACACAAATATAAAAAGGCAACATTAAAAATAAAAAATATGGTTTTCTGCCTGGATGGTTTTCTGTAATGAGCCGAAGGACAGAAAGGGGGAGTAGTGAGCTCCCTCCCATATTTGGGCATACCAGGAGTTGTAACACAAATATATATATATATACATATATATATATGTATGTCTTTGGTTGTTCGGGTTTATACATATATTGTATTACATATATTGTATTTTATATTTTATATACAGTAGTATATATTATTATATAATATATAATATATTATGTGGATAAAATCTGTCCAGTTGCTAAGAGTCAACACCGACTCGATGGCTCGTAATCAACCCATCTGTTCTGACAGTGTTGACCTTTATTCATTTCACTGTACTAATATTTTCCTCCAATCCCAACAGTCTCTGGCAGCAACAATCCAAACCATTGGGGGGAAAAAAATCAAAATACAGAAATATCTACACGAATCAGAGCCGAACTCAACGATAGGCACCTGCAACTGATCAACTGGGACCAAAACCTCCTCCTTAAAGCTAACGAACGTATAAATAAATTATATTAAATAATTCTGCGGAAGTTACGAGGGTGGGGGAAAAAATAAATTACTGCCTTAGCTGGATGGAGTTGGTCCGAAAGGGGTGGGTGGGGAGGAGAACCATTATACTGTAATTTTTTGCTAGGAACGGCGTACTCTTGGCACCAATGCCCAGGTCAAGCACTGTGTGACCTGCCCCGACAGCACTTGCACACAAATGCTTGCAGCTGAGGGCGGCTAAACTAGAGCGTTACTAAGCCACAGATGTTGCAATCTGAATTCCAGCACAAAGCGGAGGAACTGAAAGGTCCTTCCTTCCCACACTAGGATTCCTGCAACACCAGGCCTCAACGACGCTTGTTAAAAAGGCTGGGAAGGATACAGGTAGTCCTCGGCTTATGACCACAGGGGAGCCCACTGACCAAGTTAGTTGTTCAGGGAGCTTTGCCCCATTTTACGACCTTACCATCACTGCAGTGGTTAAGAACACAACTGCTAATTTTACATACAGGTAGTCCTCAACTTTACGACTGTAATGGAGCCCAAAATTTCTGCTGTTCAGTGAGACATTTGTTAAGTGAGCTTGGCCCCATTTTACGACTTTTTTTGGCCACAGCTGTTCAATGAATCACTGCAGGCGTTAATTGTACCATTGTTAAGTGTACTTAAAGGTCGTCCTTTCCTCTTCTCAGCAGGGGGTTAGACTAGAACAGCGATCGACCACTGGTGGTCCGCAAGAAAATTTTGGGGCTCCGCAGAAAAATTATTGGCATTTTTTATATTGCACTAAATCAGGGGTCCTCAAACTACGGCCCCTGGGCTAGATACGTGCAATGCACGCTTGCTTTGCTGCAGAGAGTCTCCCCCTTCGGGGTCTTTTTGTGCAGGTTGGAGGGGTGCAGAAATTCCGACTTGGGCTCTGCTTCAGCCTCCTGGTGGGGGGCTTTGGGCGAAGAGACAGAGGGCTTCGTTCCAGTGGGACTGCATCATGGCCTGGAACTGGCTGACCATCTCAGCCTGCTGAGCCTCCAGGCGCCGGTACCTGGCCTTGCACTCCCACAGGTCTTCCCTCTGCTTGGAAAGCCTATGCTCCTAGTCCTCAGTGAGGTCCTTCTGCTGAGCCTCCTTCTCGGTCAGATCCAATTTGAACTGAGCTGTTTTGCCAACTCTTTCTCGTGATGGCTGCTTAGCTCCAACAACTGCTTCCTGTTGGGGCCCTAAGGAGCCTATCCAGGCAGGCGAGGAGTGATGAGTAGAGGCTGGCAAGGCGCCCCTCGATGTGAGTGACATCAAGTTGGCCACGCCCACCCAGCCACATGACCACCTTGCCACGCCAGATCATATTAGTGGTCCGCAGGATTTAAAATTATGAATTTAGTGGTCCCTGAGGTCTGAAAGGTTGGGGACCCCTGGGCTAAAAGACATTCTATTCTATTCTATCATCAACCAGGAAGCAGACTGGAAGATTTGCTGGACAGGGGGAATTCCTTCCCACCAGTAAAGAAACCTGGCTTAAATATGGGGAATAAAGTTACCTATAATAAATCATCAATGCGAGGTCACCAAGCACTTTCTGGGATCCTTCCAGCTGGGCTGGATCAAGTTACCTACCGGCGGAATGCATGCCTGCTTCCAAGATCTGGTGGATTTTTGTCAGAGGGGCGAACTCCCTGAAAGCCCTGAGATTAAAATCCATTGATTTCCCCCCTGAACTTGGCAAGCCTCCAAAGGGCTCTAGAGCAAAAACGGAGGGCGTTACAGTGCACCAATCCAGGTCATGACGTTGGAAGGAATCAATTCACTAGGGCAGCATCAGATGTTGGAGTCCATTCGATAGCATGGCTGTTTCCAACCTCCCAAGATTGACCAACATAGGGGTGTCAAGTTCGATTTCATCGAGGGCCACAACAGGGTTGGGTTTGGCCCTGGAGGGTCGGGGTGGGCGTGGCCAGCACGACGTCACTCGTCTTGGGGGTGCCAGGGGTGGCCCGAGTATACTCTGCCAACGAAGACAGGCTCCCGAGCTCCGTTTTTGGCTGCGACAGCCTCCTGCAACCCTCTGCTCACAAGGGCTGTGTGCAGCCTGCCCGAGCTCCATTGGCAGAGGCACTGCGGGCTGGTCCTTTGCTGCTTCCAGGATGGCAGCACAGGCCAGATCTAGACAACCCTGCGGGTCTAATCCAGCTCCCGGGTCTTGTTTGATACCCTTGGACCAACAGAAGGCTCCCAGTAAGACCACCTGATGGTCAAAATCAGCAGCAATACGGCACAGAGGGCGGTTCAACAGACTTATAATCACAGACTTAAGTGTTGGAAGGATTCCCATCTGGGTACCGATGCTTCTCAAACAGGGTGCTTCGCAGGTTTGTGAGACTGGGACAGGTAGCCCTCGACTTACAACAGTTCATTTACTGACTGTTCAAGGTTACAACAGCATTGAAAAAAGTGACTTACAACCATTTTTCACACTTACAACCATTGTACACAGCTGGTCATTTGCATCCTTTTAGAGAGTCTTTGAGACCACTTGGAGGTTTATCTGTGTCCTCAGGGTCACCTGAGTGGGGCAAATAGGAGTTGAGCCTTCTTGGCTGCAGGATGATTTCTGTCCTAAGTCCCTTCATTGCTGAAGTCAGGCACAGGCTGTTGGGGACACAGGACGGAAATAATCCTGCAGCCAAGAAGCCCCCACACCCATTTGCACTACTCAGGTGACCCTGAGGACACAGATAAACTTCCAAGTGCCTCTGAAGAAGAGATGAAGAAGCTTCTTGGAGGAGAAGCGAAATGTCTTCAAAGAAAAATCAGAAAGTCCAGCTGTCTCTTGAAAACAGCATCTTTAAGGCTCCAAGTGGCCTCAACGATTCTCTAAAAGGATGAAAATGACCAGCTGTCTGCCAGGAATATAAAATCCTTCCATTCCCCCACAATCCAGTCAGAGCTGAAGAAGCTCCTTGGAGGAGAAGCGAAACGTCTTCAAAGAAAAAAACCAGAAAGTCCAGCTGCCTCTTGAAAAACAAACAGCTTTGGGACAACCATGACCTGGGTGACTTAGAATTTCCATAAACAAAGGGGAAGACAGAGAGAGACAAGATACCTAAACATATGAATAGATAAACGTATTCAAACACACATCAAAACCACTGGCTTTCCTTCATGCAGAAAAGTATGTCTAGGCATTAACTGCAGACATAGCAGGCGGTAGATTTAAAGCTCGCAGTGCTGTCCTGTGTAAACCAAAAATGAACTTCAAGAGACGTCAACGCAACAGGTTGCTGCTGATAAACAGCGGCTGGAAAAGACAAGAAAAGTTCCTGAGCTGTTTTTCACTGACAACCCTCCACCAGAATGAGGCTTCTGATAAACCTGCAAGGATTATAGCAAGGCTCTTTGGAACAAACTTGTTGGGTTTTTAAAAAAGAATTATTACCTTAAACCAATGTAAGCGTTATAAAAGCATTGTAGAGATTACTGCATTATACTGTAGGAAGTTATCACCTAGCCCTCTCCCAGAAAAATGAAATATCCTAGGAAATATTGAAAAGGCAGAATATTATATTTTCCTGGATGTGAAAAAAGGGAGAAACACATTTTAAACACAAAGTAAATTCCTACAGCTTCCAGCACATCCCCACTTTGTCAATGGGCCATTAAGAAGACCAAGCTAGTCCACTTTACATAATAAAGAGTTCTCCTCTTCAACTCCAGGAGGGATGGGATTAAGGCAGGATAATATAAGCCTTTTACTCAACTGACCACATGGCATCTCAGAACTCAACCAAACCTGGATTCAAAACTCAGCCTAGAGGGTTGCCCTTGCACGGGCCCATGGGAGTCTGGCAACCAATCAGAATATATTTCTTACACAGGAACAGGAAACAGATAGGTGGGGCAGAACAGATTATAAAAAGCCCTGCAAGCCCTTCTTCACTCCTTTTCTCTTCTCTTCCTTTGCCTTCTCTTCTTCTCCACCAACATTGAAGTATGTGATCACCTTTTCAGTTCAGGGCTCAAGCCATGTGGTCCTGTCCACCATTAAAACCATCTTTCCAAGCAGCCTCCATGTCTCCAGTGTCTTTTTCCCCACTTGGAGCCGAACCCAGAAGGACATTTCTTCCAACAATACTATGCGTTGTGCACGGATGAATTTCTTTCCATGTGGGATCCTTGACGCTCTTTGAACAAAGTAACATCATCCAAGCTCAAGAGAGCATCAAGGACTTACACAGCCATCCTCTTCACAAACCCCACTGCCTTCTAGCACTGATGACGTTCCCTAGTTGGGTAATGAAACATCTGCAGGAAAAGAGCCAAGCTCAGAGAGCACCAAGGACCCCAAAGTTCAACCCTGAGCTATACAAATATTCTCTTCTATCGATTCCTTTCTGTATTCAGGATCTAAACCAGACAAGGTCCAGGCCAGAGATCAGCAATCTGGAGCTCTGGCTCTAGAGCTGCATGTGGCTCTTTCATCCCTCTGCTGCAGCTCCCTGTTGCCAGTCGGCTCCACAATTGATAGGGCTTTTGGTTAGGACAGGTAGAGGAAAAAGGATGCCACACTAGGAGGAGACTCTATGGTGGGGGAACTGGACTTCCGGTCGGCTTCAGAATTGAACAGGGGGGCTTCCGGTTAGGACCTTTGTGGGCTCTTTGAGTGTTTAAGGTTGCTGACCCCTTGTCCAGGCCAACATTCTTGGACTACCTGGGAATAATGAGAGTTAGAACCCTAGCACAGTGTTTCTCAAACTTGACGACTTTAAGTCCTATGGACTTCAACTCCCAGAATTCCCCAGCCAGCTATGCAATGCTGGCTGGGGGATTCTGGGAGTTGAAGTCCACAGGACTTAAAGTCGCCAAGTTTGAGAAACACTGCCCTAGCAAATTGTCTAGGATATTACAGGTAGTTGTTGAATTACAGACTGTCACTTACAGACCGCTGCATGCCTTTAATGATCATAGTGACTCACTTAATGACAGTTGTAGAAGAGGTCATAAAAACAGGTCAGTCACAAAGGGGGCTCTCTTTACAACCATCATGATTTACGACGGTAATGGGCAGGCTCCATTACAGTCCCAAGTCAAGGACTAGCTGTGTATTTTTCAATGACTGAGTAAATAAGGCATCATTGTATGATTCCTTGTCTTGGCATCCAAAGGATCAATCAAAATTGATCAATTGTCCCAAAAGTGCTTTTTCAAGAGGTAACTGGGCTTGGTTTTTCCTTTAAGATCTTTCACTTCTCAATCAATTAATCAGAATAGAGCTGGAAGGGACCTTGGAGGTCTTCTAGTCCAGCCCTCTGGTCAAGCAGGAGATCCTATACCATTTCAACAAGTGACTTGTCTAATTTCTTCTTAAAAACCTCAAATGATGAAGCACCCACGACGACTTCTCCTCCAAGGAGTTTCTTCAGTTCTGTGTGAATGGTGGGGAATGGAAGGATTTATATTCCTTGCAGTCATCTGGTCGTTAGCACTCTCCCTGAGAGTCCTCGAGGCCTCTTGGAGGTTTATCTCTACCCTCAGGGTCATCTGAATAGTGTAAATGGGTGTGGAACATTTTAGCAATTCCAAGAAGGTTCCACAGCCATTTGCACTTTTCAGGTGACCCTGAGGGCAGAGATAAACCTCCAAGTGGCCTTCCAAGAGAGAGTCCTAACGACCCCATAATGTTTTCATATGAATGAAATGAAAGCAGCTTGATCTGAAATAATTTTTCTACTTCTCTAGCTGAGAAGGTCGAACACTGATTAGCTTTTCAAGACTCTACTACAGTAAACTGTCTTTTCAGCCTGCCATTTCTAACAGGAACCTATTAAATAATAAGCAAAGAAAATTAGAAATCCAGTAACTCTTAATGATCCTTAAGCACCCTTAAAATAAAGTTAACTCTCCATGATGCCACTTAAGAAAATTCAGGAGACAAAACCAATTTTAAGTAAGTCATATCTTGTATTTAAAAACAAAAATTATTATCTTAAAACAAAGATCTCTTTTTTCAAAAAGATAATGCCAGTAAGTGGACAGAAAGTTATTAAAGTAATTAATTTCAATTAATGCTCAATATTAATAAAAATAACATCCTAGCAAAGTATTTTGAGTTGTTTTTACGATATAACAAAGAAGCATAAATTTCTGAGGCCAGTATCAAAATTGCCACTACATTATTATTTATAAATATTGAAAAAGAAAAGAATAATGGCTAAAAACAACATAGATAAGTATTTGATTTCTGACTTTCCCTATCTTTGTACTCCAACCAATTTACAGTGTTTATTGACAGAAACTTTAGAAACGATAGTCTAAGGATTTGTATTTGTCTTGCTGTGCGTAATATCATATCTATGGAAGCCATCCTTGTTTAAATTTCTATTATGTAGAGCGTGAGTTTCGTCATTGCTGCACACTCATGTTTTGTCTTTTTTAAAAAAATAAGTATTTATTTTAAGGGCTAACACCCTTTTCTGTGAAAGAGACACCTACATTAAAAATAAACAAAGGAAGCTGTGGCTTAAACTAGTAATTTGCCAAAAGCCGTATCATATTTCTTTTCCTGGGCAAGCCAAGTCAGCAATAGGTTTTAGCTTGTGACACACCAACAGTGTTTCTCAGCCACTGGAAGAGCTGTGGACTTCAACACCCAGGATTCCCCAGCTGGCTGTCTTATCTAAAAGGATTCTGGGAATTGAAATCCACAGGTCTTCAAGTTGCGGAAGACCTGTGGACTTCAACCCCCAGGATTCCCCAGCTGGCTGTCTTATCTAAGAGGATTCTGGGAATTGAAATCCACAGGTCTTCAAGTTGCCATGGTTGAGAAACACTGCGCCCACGAGATACAGGCAGTCCTTAGCTTATGACCATAGTTTGATCCCAAAAAGTATGTTGCCAAGTGAGAAATTGGTGAAGTGAGTTTTGTCCCACTTTACGACTTTTCTCGCCACATTTGTTAAGCGAATCACTGCTGTTCATAAATTAGTAAAATGGGCTGTTCAGTGAATCGGGTTTCCCCCATTGACTTTCCTCGTCGGAAGGTCGCAAAAGGGGATCGCGTGCCTCCGGGACACTGCAACCGTCACAAATGTGAGTCAGTTGTCAAGCATCAGAATGCAAATCACCTGATGATGGGGGATGCCGCAATGGTCATAAGTGTGAAAAATGGTGGTAAGTCATTTTTCTCGGTGCCGTGGTGACTTTGGACGGTGGGTAAATGAACCGTTGCAAGCCGAGGACTGCCTGTACGCTTCCTTTAACTTTGCAAAGTTGCTTGAAAAGACCAAAAGTTTAATAAATAGACTAACCACCAAACTTCCGAGTTCGTTTTGCTTCTAACTTGGTCACAACATGATTTCGTAACCGCCTGTTGTGCTTCCTAGCGCTCCTTCCCTCACCTTCATGTTCTTAAGTAACCTCAATTGCCAGTTATTATCTCATCAACCCTTACAACAGCGGCTATTACCGGAACGCCAACAAATCAAGTTTCTTCTCTTACCAACAAGGAACAAACGTCCAAGGAAACATGTAACCCTAGTAACAGGCAATTATTACATGCAGTTGGGTTTTTTTTTAAAGTATCCTTTAATGCAAAAAAAAAGGAGAAATAAGAACCATTAAGAACTGTATTTTTATTTTACTTTTTTTTAAAAAAGGATTAAATTATGTCCTAAAATCATAATGAACCCTGCAGGTTGTCCTTAATCTCAAGTCCTCTTTAATGCACATCTTTTTCAGAAGATAAGATAATGGAGATAATGGGAAAAGCGCCTCTTCTCATAGTGGGGGAGGAGTATCCAGGATGGGTTGACCTTGTCCTCTCATTGATTGGACTGAGTCAGATAAGCTCTTTGGGCCACACCTTGGTCACCAGGTACCACCCAGTTATCGACGAAGTACCTTATCCGACTCGTTCTGTCATCCACTCCAGACTTTATCTTAGTTTCAACCTTTATTTATTTCTTCAACAGAACAGCTCAACCATCAAACATAACGCTCATGTTACATAACCCTATCAGGGAGAGGCTGGATACTCCTCCCCCACTATGAGAAGAGGCGTATCAGGTAAGTACCAATGCCCTTTCTCCAGTGAGGGGAGGAGTATCCAGGATGGGACATACCAAAGCTTACACGTCCCTAGGGAGGGTTACCCATGTTAAGAGCTTGCACAAACTTTATGCCTGGTGAGGCGTCACCTCCACCCTATGCACAGGCCTGCAACACCCTACGCCCGAATGAAGCCTCTGCAGAGGCAAAGGAGTCCAGTTTGTAGTTCCTCACAAATGGGGAGGGGGAAGACCACGTAGCTGCCCTACGGATCTCAGTCAATGAGGCCTGGGTGGCCCAGGCTGTTGAGGTGGCCGCGCTTCGTGTGGAATGCCCTGTAATGGAGCTCGGTGTTTGCAGACCCCGTGCTTGGTAGGCGGTAACAATACAGGTTCCTAACCACCTGCCTATGATGGTGGATGTCACCTTGTTCCCCAGGGATCCCGGCTGGAAAGAGACAAACAGGGCTTCCGACTTCCTGCTCGGCCGGGTTCTTCTGAGGTAAATCCTCAGAGCCCTCCTTACATCTAGGAGGTGTGCCACTTCCTTTCTAACGGGTGAGAGGGGTCCGGGCAGATATTGGGCAATATCAATTCCTGCGAGCGATGGAAGCAGGAGCACGCCTTAGGGATGAAGGGGGGGTCCAACCTTAGTACCACCCTGTCCTGGTGGAATACGCAGAGATCCTCCCTGGCCGACAGAGCCTGTAGTTCGGATATCCACCTGGCTGAGGTGAGGGCCACCAGAAAGGCCACTTTAAGAGTCAAAAACCTAAGAGACACAGTTCGCAAGGGTTCGAAAGGAAGTCCAGAACCTGAGGGATTGTGGCTCGAACCAGATCGTGGCCCCTGGAGCTGCACCATGTTGAAAAGGCACGCCATGTAGCGCAGTAAATGCGCTCCGTGGAAGGTCTGCGAGCCGCCTGAATAGTCCGCATCACCCTGGAGGAGAAGTGGCCTTCCCTCAGGATGCTCCGCTCAAGCGCCAAGCGGTCAACTGAAGCCACTGAAGGTCCGGGTGCTCCAGCGATCCCTGGCTGAGGGAGATCCTCTCCTGGGGGATCCTCCAGGGCCTGTCCACCGAGAGAGATTGGAGATCGGCAAACCAAGGCCTCCGGGGCCAGTGTGGGGCAATCACCACCACCTCCGCCCCCTCCCGCAGTATTTTCTGTATGACCTTGGGAATCAGGGGTAATGGGGGATAGGCATAGAAGAGCCCCCTGGGCCATGGGCATTGGAGAGTGTCCACCCCCTCTGCCCCCCGTGTCTGATACCTGGAATAAAACCTCGGGGGCTGGGCGTTGAGAGGGGTGGCGAATAGGTCGACCTCCAGGCGTCCGAAGTGCCTTGCTACTTCCTCGAATATCACCGGCTGCAGCCTCCACTCTGAATTGCCCATCTCGGTCCAGCTGAGCCAGTCAGTTCTGATGTTGTCCACCCCCACTATATGTTCCGCAGTCAAGGACAGAAGGTTTCTTTCGGCCCACTGCCCCAGTCGTTTGTCCTCCTTCATGAGGGCCTTCGATCTGGTCCCCACCCCCCCGTCTGTTTATATGAGCCTTGGTGGTGATGTTGTCTGTGAGGACTAAGATGTGGCTGCCCCTGACAAGGTGACGAAATTGAAGGAGGGCCCGGTGGACCGCCCTGAGCTCCAACCAGTTTATGTCGTGAATCAGTTCCGCCTGGTTACATTGTCCTTGCGCCATCTGAGCCCGGAGATGGGCACCCCATCCGAACAGACTTGCATCCGTGGTTACTGTCACCCTGTCTGGCGTTCTGAAGATCTCGCCCTTGGAGATTGGCGGGGACGTCCACCAAGTCAGTGAGCGGGATACTTCTGTGGGCAGAAGAACCTTGGTCTGGGAGCAGCTCATGCGCCTTTGCTGGAAAGGCAACAGGAACCATTGGAGGTCTCCGGTGTGGAACCGAGCCCAAGGGACAATGGCAGACACCATGGTGCCAAGCAGCTTGGACACTGTGGCTAAGGATACCCTACGCCCCCTGGCTACCTGAGCGGCTAGCTGCCTAAGAGAGAGCTGTCTTTCTGATGACAGAGAAACCGTGCCTGCCTCTGTATCTATCAAGGCTCCTAGGTGGACCAGATTGTGGAGGTATGAAGGTGGCTTTTGGCCAGGTTTACCGAAAACCCGTGGTCTCTCAGGACTGCCATAGTAGTGTCTAGATCCCGTAGCGCACCCTTGAAGGAGGACGATTATAACAGCAGGTCATCTAAATAACATTGAATTCGAACAGGAACCTGCCTCAGGTGAGCTGCCAATGCCGCCATTACCTTCAGGAAAACTCGAGGGGCGGACGACAACCCAAAAGGCAGGGCTCGATACTGGAAGTGGTGCCCTAGGTAGCAGAACCTGAGATGTTTATGGTGTTCCGGGGCTATGGGTATATGCAGGTAGGCCTCTGTGAGGTCTATGGAGGTGAGAAAATCTCCCTGCCTAATCCCTTCCAGGATGGAATGCAGTGAATGCATCTTAAACCTCCGATAGCGGATGAAACGGTTCAGGCGTTCCAAGTCAAGAATCGCTCTCCAGCCGCCTGAAGCCTTAGGAATTACAAAGAAAATAGAGTAGTACCCCTGGCCTTGCTGCTCTAGAGGCACTGGCTGGATGGCCCTGATGTCCAACAAGTTCAGGTCGGGTTGTTTGAGACCCTAGCCAGGGAAACAGGAGAGGGAGAGCCCTCCCTCTCAGAAAGCAACTCACACTCAAATAATCTGCAACACCACCCCCCTGGGGAGGGGGAAGGATACTGGACCCCCCAGAGAGAGAAACATCCCGGGAAAACCCCCCACTCTCAGATATAGAAGGAGGAGGGGGAGGCCCAGCTAGGTCCTGACCAATGGGACTCCCTGGCTGGTCTAGCTGATGAACTTGTGCCACGATCTGCCTTTGGGCCTTCACAAACTCTTTCTCCAGGGCCTTTTGGCGTCTGATGGCATCCTTCTCCTGCACCTTAGTGGTCTTCCTAGAATAAGGCTTACTGGCCCTGGCTCCCCTAATGGCCTCTCTGGCAGCCCTGCCCGCCCTTCTAAGATAGGATCCCGTCTGGTTGGAAGACTGGCCTGCCGGTAAGGGATCCTCGGAGATTTCATCCGCCATGGTGAGGAAGCTGTTCGGATTCTGACGGTCGACGGGCACAAGGGCTGAAAGGTGGATTGAATGCCGCCAAGGCCACCGGGAAGCAGGGCAAGCGTGTGCCAGAAGAGGACACGAAAATGCTGCCGGGAGGAAGAAATGGCGTCCTGAAGTCGTCAGGTGGCGAGAGGCGCGACTTAGAGGGTGGCTGTAGCCAAAACCTCCGAACAACCGTCTCCTAATCTACCACAGAGGGAGAGCGCTCCGATCGCTAGCGCTGCTTCTTTCCAAGCTGCCACCAAAAGGCGCAGCAAAACAGCAAAGGGGGGAAAATTGGCGCTCCAAAATGGCCGACACAAAATGGCCACGCCCAGAGAGGTAGCCACATTGTCCAACTCCGCACGAGAAGCCTGCTGCTCTGCTCACCGTCGCCGAAGGAACGATGATGGCTTCAGGCGTCTCGCCGTGCGGGTCGCCTGATGGACAAACCCCGGCAGTAGAGAGCAATCTGGTTAGCGGCTCCCAGCGCCCAGCAAACCCCAGGACGTCTGGAGAACCCAATCTCTCTCTCGTTTCTTCTGGAGGGTCAATGAAGACCTGGAATAAAGGACTGACTACAACTAAACTGCAGGTAAGAGGGGTGGAAATTTCAATTTCAAAGGTTGCAGCTAAGTTAGAAAAGAAAATCTATAGAGAGACTTTAAAATATGACCAAATGGGCATGGACTGAATTGAAAAACTGAATGTGCCAAGAGACCAGGAGGCATGGTGAGAAATTTCAATCCAGTCCATTGGGCAGGAGGACAGAATTTAACTCATGCCTTGCTTGGACTCTCCAAGCAGCGCTCAGGAAAAGATGAGATTTCAAGTAAAAGCTGAAGTATTAATATATAATGACAAAAAAGCCATAAATCATTTAATACCATGATGGCGAACCTATCATTTAGTACCATGATGGCAAACCAGAGGTGGCACGCAGAGCCCTCTCTGCGGACACACACGCCGTCGCCAGCTGCTCTTCTGGTTTCCAGTGCGCACATGCGAGCCGGCCAGCTGATCTTTGCGGGCACTGGAGCATCAGAAAACGGCCTGAAAAATGCCAAAAACCCACAGTTTTTCAGGCTGTTTTCGGGCTGCTTTCAGGTCTTTTTTTCTGCCCAGAAAAACGACCAAAAACAGCCAAATAAAAACAGGCATGTGCACGTCTGCCAGCTGGTCTTTGGGTTTCCGGTGCTCCAGCGCACGCACATGCATACGCATGCATGCACATTCCAGTTTGGCCACTCAAAGCCAAAAAGGTTGTAATCGCCATCACTGATTTAGTACATAGAGAACAAAATACCCTGTTTCCCTGAAAATAAGACCTCCCCGGATAATAAGCCCAATCAGAGTTCTGAGCACATGCTCTAAAATAAGCCCTCCCTGAAAATATTGCAACACAGCAGCAGCCATGCTCGCCGCCTCCTGCACCTCAAAAATAATAAGACCTTCCCACAAATAAGGCCTATCTATCTATCCATCCATCCATCCAAACACACACACATAAATTCCTAAGATTTCAGCATTATCCTTCCAGTCAGGTAGCCAGACTCAACGTAATCCACTTGAAGGACTAACTCAGCTCTCCTCCTACAATGTCTTAATCGGTTGCTAAGAACCATAGAGCAAAGTTGAGTCAATTGGATCTGTTATATTGCTTGTAAAACCCTTTTTATTGCCAGCAAAGTAGTTTTCATCCGAAGGACCCATCCTCTCCAGTGAATAACCTTTACATAAAATATTAAGGCACTTAACACGAAGCATCCTCGCAATGCCACAAACATCTCACAGATATCTGGCCCTGCGCTAAGTCACACCACTTTCAAGCCAAGGTCCATTTGCTTCCATAATTACGGCTCCACTAAAAAAAAATCATCTGAAACTCTGATGGAAGAAGCCAAGTGCTACCTCAATGGCAATTAGCCACCGGCATAATGTTCTCATCTTTATGTGACACGGGCGAAGAACTTTTCAGTGGGGGTAAAAAATTCTGGTCTTCTTCCAGTACCTCTTTTGTAAAGCTGCTGACTTTGAATGCGGGATGATTACATTGGAAAATTCAGCCTTCCAAGGTCTCGTGAAGGAAGAGGATGGTCCCTCTAGAACCGTGTTTCTCAACCTCACCAACTTCGAAGACGGGTGAACTTCAACTTCCAGAATTCCCCACCGTGGAATTCTGGGAGTTGAAGTCCATTCATCTTAAGGTTGCTGAATGTTGAGAAATACAAGTACTAAGGAAACCGAGAGCCAGACAAGAGCTTCAAAAGATTTAAATTAAAAGATGATTTGGATTATCGGGAGGAACCTCATGAAGGTAGAGGCATGAAGCAGTGAAGCAGTTTACCCAGAACACGGATGGTCTCCCCACTCTGAGGTTTTCCAGCAGCGACTTGGATGACCGTCTGCTGGCAATGCTTTAGCATCGAGCAAGCATCAGTCTAAATGACCTCTGTGGTACCAATACAACATTTGTAGCTTAGAATAGAACTGTGGGGTCTTTGGTGCTCTCTGAGCTTGGTTGTTTTCATGCAGACATTTCATTACCAAACTAGGTAACACCATCAGTGCTATGTAGTTGAGGCCTTCATGCAGACTATGGTGTTCCGTGGTAGATAGCAATAGCACTTAGACTTATATAGCACTTTACAGCCCTCCCTAAGCGGTTTACAGAGTCAGCATATTGAGCCAAACAATCTGGGTTAGGTGTCAGCAACCTTAAACATTCAAAGAGCCACAAAGGTCCTAACTGGAAGCCCCCCCCCCCCCCAATTCTGGAGCCAAGTGGAAGTCCACTTCCTCCACCACAGAGTCTCCTCCTAGCACGGCGTCCTTTTTCTTCTACCTGTCCTCACCGAAAGCCCTATCGATCGTGGAGCCAAGCAGCAACAGGGAGCTGCAGCAGAGGGATGAAAGAGCCACATGCAGCTCCAGAGCAGCAGGTTGCTGACCCCTGATCTGGGTCTTCATTTTACCAACCTTGAAAGGATGGAAAGATGAGTCAATCCTGAGTTGGGGGGGGAATCAAACTCCTGGCAGTGGGCAGAATTAGCCTGCAATACTGCATTCCAACCACTGCGCTACCCCGGTTCCTATGTAGATCATAGATGTGACCTCTATGATCCTTAGGGTGCCTATATGATCTCTGTGGGCTCTTCCTAGTCATCCATTATAAAATCCACACCCTTTTATATATGATTATGGGACGTATCATAGCTCTAAATATATTGACGCCACACCCAGGGCAATTTGCGACCTGGGTGAACACCGATAGTAAACTGCAAAAAAAAAAAAAAAAATTGCCCTGACTCAGACATTTTTTGGTCTCTCCCACTCACTCTCCACAAATGACGTTGGCTACTGTGAGAGTTCCTAGCTCTGTGAGATTAACAGGATTTCAGCAACAACACTGCCGTGCGATGTGACGAATAAGCAGTGAGAGCTGAAGGAAAACACAAATTAGATTTCAGGGCTTGAAGGAGAACAGCTGGATCCCTGATCACTGGAGTCTTCACTCAGAGGACAGTTGCTCCTAAATCATTTTTCCTTCCGTTTTCTTGTTCTAACTTTCCCTTTTTAGGTGAGAACATCATATAAGGATTCTCCCCCCCCCCCCCCATAATACTGGCGATTTTACTGTCAACTAGCTGATAAGACGGCGTTGCCTGGGTATTTATTTATCCCACCCCTCCTTCCATGAACGTCGCTGCAATTTCTAATGTTGGATTTTTCCCCTTACCTGAGGGGAGCCCCCTTGTGGAGTACTGTGAAGCTGTTACCATGGCAATTCCACAGTGCTGTACAGTAGAAGCTGTTTTAAGGCACAACAGGCTGTATCTTAACAGAACATACAGGGTGTTAGGCGTGTCTTACCCCGCACATTATTTGTTTTCAGATGGTAAGTAATGGATATACCAAGATTGGTTGAAATTGCTCGAGGCGTTCCAGAGTCATGCTGGAACATACACACACTTAAGAGCCATTTTCATATATATGCATTCTGTTCCAGTATAGGTAGTCCTCAATTTATGAACACAATTAGGTCCAAAATTTCTCTTGCTAAGTGAGACAGTTGTTAAGTGAATGTCTCTCCATTTTACAAATGGCTCCACGTGCCACCTGTGGCATACGTGCCATAGGTTCGCCATCCCGGCTCTATGGTATATACTCTATACGCTTCATTCTAAGTAGAGTTTCCTGTTACAGTTAACTTGACCAGTAAAGCTCATGGTGACCGTTCTACGGTTAAAACAGAATTTCTAACAAAGTCAATGGGGAAGCCAGATTCGCTTAACAACCATGTTACTAGACTTAGACTAACTTTATTGCCACTTTAAATGAACACTAATCGGCATACATTGAAATGAAATTTTGCTGCATACAGCTCTCAAAGGGTCACCACCTCCAATATACACCCAGGAACATGACAAAATAAATAAACACAAAATTATGTATATACCCACATATATTATATGACACATGGAAACAACAGCCTAGGTAAGTGACAGCATGAAAGCTTGACAATATATATATTTTTCTTAATTTTGGCCCATCCTGAAGCTTTCTTCATATTACAGGTTGTCCTCAACTTACAACAGTTCATTTAGTGACTGTTCGAAGTGGCGACAGCACTAGAAAAAGTGACTTACGACCATTTTTCACACTTATGATTATTGCAGCACCCCCATGGTCCCATGATCAAAATTTGGATGCTGGGCAACAGGCATGTGTATTTATGACAGTTGCAGTGTGTCCGGGGGGCGTCCCCTTTTGTGACTTTCTGACCAGCAAAGTCAATGGGGAAGCCCAATTCACTTAACAACTGTGCAACTAATGTAACACCATCAGTGATTCACTTAACAACAGTGGCAAGGAAGGTCTAAAGCGGAGCAAAATACACACAACTCCTGTCTTGCTTAACAATGTGAATTTCAGGCTGAATTGTGGCCGTACGTGGAGGATTACCTGTGCAGTGCAATTGAACAAATTAGTAGGAAGTAGAAGGGTTACCTTTAGAAAGGCGAAGGCTGTGTGGTTCTACAGGCTTTGGCGGCTAATGGAGTAGCCCAAGTTATTAATATTTGAACAAGTACGACATTTCTAGGAGACTAAGGAAAGAAGCTTAGCTAGCTCAGTCAATTACAGGACCAACCCAGTGCCTGCTCTCCTGCAAGATGAAAAAGAACATAGAAGCCACAAAAAGCCACCCTTGCTCTTCCAGTGTTTACTCTCCGGCTTATTTTGTCTTCAAGAGATGTGAGGAAGAAAGAACCTGTTTGGGCTCAGCCTTCTAATAGCAGAAACAATGATAAACCTCTGCCGAAACTGTCATACCTGGGTTGCAAATGATTCAAAAGCACAGGGTTAGGAGAGAATATGAAGTCAAATGCAATTAGTTATTTTCATTTATGTACGGTTCAGCAGCTCAACCTAATCAAGGAACCACTAAGACAGGGATCAGCAACCCGTGGCTCTGGAGCCGCATGTGGCTCTTTCATCCCTCTGCTGTGGCTCCCTATTGCCGATTGGCTCCATAATTGATAGAGCTTTCGGTTAGGACAGGTAAAGGAAAAAGGATGCTGTGCTAGGAGGAGACTCTATGGTGGGGGAACGGGACTTCCGGTCAGCTCCAGAATTGAACAGGGGGCTTCCGGTTAGGCCCTTTGTGGCTCTTTTGAGTGCTTAAGGTTGCAGACCCTGCACTAAGACCACTGCCACAAACACTGACAGGGCAAGCCCCTTGTATATTAACAGAAAGCAAACCCCTCTCCCTTCTAGGACTGATGACGTTACCTACTTGGGTCATGAAATGTCTGCAAGAAAAACAACCGAGCTCAGATAGCATCAAGGACCCCACAATTCAGCAACTCTTTCCAATCATCAGAACAACTCATATTCGTTCTCAACAGTATTTCTTTAATAGATTTATATACAGATAGTCCTCGACTTACAACAGTTTATTTAGTGATCATTAAAAGTTACAGCGGCAGTGAAAAAAAGTGACTTGTGGCTTACTTCCCACACTTAAGACCTTTGTACCATCCCCCGTGATCATGTGATCAAAATTCAGATGCTTGGCAACGGGTTCATATTTATGACCGTTGCTGTGTCCCAAAGTCATGTGATCACTTTTCAGGCCGTTCCGACAAGCAAAATCAACGGGGAAGCCAGATTCATTAAGAACCGTGTTCCTAACTTATCACCTGCATTGGTTCACTTAATAACTGTGGCAAGATAGGTCGTCAAATGGGCAAAACTCACTTAACAAATGTCTCACTTAACAACAGAAATGTTGGGCTCCATTGGGGTCATCAATCAAAGACTTGCTGTCTTTTTCCTGTGTAAGCATAACGCAGCTTACAAGGTGGTTCTCCTTCTTTTTACACCCATATAATCTTGTGGCTGAAAGACAGTGACTTGATCAAGAGGGTTTCATGGCTAAGGGGAAACACAAACTTGAGTTTCCCCAATCTTCATTTAACATTTCTTTTTTAAAAATATATATATTTATTATTTATATATGTGTATCGAATACAGTGTGACCGTCCTGGCATTTCATCCGCCATAGAAATTAAAGTGAAAGACAAATAACTTATATACTACTACTGCTAGTCTTATACAATTATTTTTGACCAACATATTCATTCTAATAAATATATATCATCTCATTTCAGGTGTACTTAGCCTAATTTTTTCATGTTCCAACTCCCACCTCATGATTCCAGCCACTGATAAAATCCATTCCAGGTTAATATCTTATTATCTCCTTTTCTGAAGGAGTATTTTCACTTTTCCATTGCTGTACATACACCTCTCTTGCTGTTGTTAGGACGCTAATTTAACATTTCAACTCAATCACAACATGGGCGGGCTGCAACATGGTTACGCTATTAGTTCTATTGGTTCCATCAGCTAGACGGAGGGGTCTCCAACCTTGGCAACTTTACGACTTGTGGACTTCAACTCCCAGAATTCCTCTGGCTGAGGAATACGTTGGCTGAGGAATTCTGGGAGTTAGAGTCCATAAACCGTAAAGTTGCCAAGGTTGGAGACCCCTGAGCTAGAGGATTTCATCCGACAATTTCTAGGAGGAGAGCCTTTTCTATTAGGTTGTCCTCACCTTACAACGATTTGTTTAGTGATCGATGCTGTAACGGCACTGAAAAAAATGACTTATGGCCGTTTTTCACACTTATAACCACTGCAGCATCCCTAGGCTCACCTAATCAAAATCTAGACGCTTGGCAACTGTTAGGTATTTATGAGGGTCGCATTGGTCCTGTGATCCCTTTTGGCGACCTTCTGACAAGCAAAGTCAATGGGGAAGCCAGATTCCCTTAATAACCATGTTACTACCTGAAACAACAGCGTTGTTTAAACAGCTTTGGTCAAGAAAGGTCGTGAAATGTGGCAAAATTCACTGAAAACTGTCCCACTTGGCAACGGAAATTCTGGGCTCAATTGTAAGTCGAGGACTATCTGTGAAATGCAGAGGTTCACTCCCTAAAATCTCAAGCAGCTCCATCCACACATGCTTCTTTCCTAAATGTGTCTGGTTTTGTGTACCGAAATATCGCTCTGGGAATTTGTACCGAAGGGCACGGTGAAGGATCTAAATGTCCACTTTGGCACTTCTTGTTGGCTGGCATGTTTCCACGATCAATTTATTACACTCGGAAGAAACGGAACTGCCCTCCCTTGTAACTGGGTACAGAAGTCAGATGCTGCTTGTTACGTTCATGTCCTCATTATGAGTTTCTCAGAGGCTTCTGGGTGATTGTTGTGGAACAGAACGCTAAACCAATTATGCCTTTGGGCTAATCTCAGCATGTCTGTTTTTATTCCCCCGGAAAAGATTTTTTTTTAAAAAAAATATCATTTTAAATATGCCTATTTATTCAAGCTGCAGAACAAAGTTGGAGTCCTAGAATCATACAGTTGGAAGGAAGCATCAAGACATCACTGAATCTAACCATCCACTGAAAACATTTCAGACTGATGTCTGTTGAACTGACCACTTCAAAGCACTTCTAAAGAACTTATCACTTCATAGGAAAGTCGATTGTACGTTCTCCTGATGTCTAGTCTGAACCTTCCTCTTCTTTTCAACCTTTTTGTTCTGGTCCTGCCCTCTGGGGAAATAAAATCCATCTCTATGTGAGTCACACCTGACCAGATCACAAAATCTACTCCACAAGGAGGCTAGAATTATTTCTATCGTGATGGGCTATAATAAGAAAATGCCATGTTTTCCTGAAAATAAGACCCTGTCTTATATTTCCTTTGCCAAAAAAAGGCACCAGATCTTATTTTCGGGGGGGAAGTCATCCACTGACTCAACTCACTTTACCTGAAGGTTTCTGTAGCCGGTAACAGAACTCCGGATCGATCTTCAGGAAAGCCCTGCTGGCTGCAGAAGAAATGGGCCGATTTGTGCGAGGCCTGGCTGCAACTAACCGAAGGTAAGTAGTACAGCGGCTCCACACACACACCCATCTCCACCCTACCTTAATTTTTACCTGTGCACCCTGGAGTGGATGGAGTCTTAATTAGGGCTTATTTTGGAGGATGGTGGCGCACATGTAAAAATCAAGCTAGGACTTACTTTCTGAGTAGGTCTTATTTTCGGGGAAACGCGGTATGTCAAGTTTGTTTATGCTAGACTTCTTCTTTCTTAGGGCTCACTAATTTAGAGAGATGTCTCTCCAATCCACTTCCAAATGATACTTGGCCATTACCACGTTTCCCCGAAAATAAGACAGGGTCTTATTTTCTTTTGACCCCCTGAAATAAGTGCTTGGCCTTATTTTCGGGGAGGTCTTATTATTTTTGAGGTGCAGGAGGCGGGGAGCATGGTCACCTCATTGCAATATTTTCGGGGAAGAGCTTATTTTAGCGCATGGGCTCAAAAGCCAGATTGGGCTTATTATCTGGGGGAGGTCTTATTTTCAGAGAAACAGGATATGAACTTAAAAACCGTTCCTGCCCCTTTACACCTAGACATTGGCTTCTATATCACTCCATCAAGTTTGGTTTCTTGTACTCCACACTATATGACACTCCTTCAGATACTTAAAACACTGCTAAGAAGTCTCTCCTTTGTAAGCTAAACTTACCGTATTTTTCGGAGTATAAGGCGCACCTTTTTTTGCTCAAAAGAGAGGCTGAAAATCTCTGTGTGTCTTATACACTGAATACAGCCTTTTTTGCCTCCAGAAACCCCGCCCCCTTTGCAAAAATGGCCGTGCATAGCCTTTAGTAGGTTTTCAGAGTGCTCCTGGGGGCTGGGGAGGGCCGAAATGAGCGAAAAACAGACCGCTTTTTGCTCAATTTTGCCCCCACCCCCCAGGAGCACTCTATAAGCCTCCTAAAGGCTATGCATGCCATTTTGGGGGGAAAAAATGGGCCCATTTTCCAAAAAAATGGGCCATTTTTTGCTTGGTTTTGGGTGGGGCCACCCCCCAGGAGAACTCTACAAGCCTCCTAAAGGCTATTCATGCCCTTTGGGGGGGGGGAATGGGCCCATTTTTCGGAGGTCTGCAGAGTGCAAAAACTTTTCTTTTAATTTGCCTCTTCAAAATCTTGGTGCGTCTTATACTCCGAAAAATACGGTATTTAGATCCTTTGACTTTTCCTCGTAGGCTTAGCTTCCATGTTTTTTACCATCTTGGTAGCCTTCCTTTCAAGTTGCAGCAATGTATCACTGTTCTTGTACAGCTGGGGTCACAGAACTCCCAACGGGGTCTGACCAGGGCCGAGTAGAGCAGGGAACAATTGAGGGGTCCTTGGTGATCTCTGAGCTTGGTTGCTTCCTTGCAGGAGTTTCATCACCCAACTCAAGCAATCAATCAATCAATCGCCTAATCAAGGAACCACCAAGAACACTCCCACCAACACTGACGGTGCAAGCCACTTGTATATAAATGTGGAGCAAACCCCACTCTCTTCTACCACTGATGCTGTTACCTAACAGGGTCATGAAATGTCTGCAAAAAAAATATATCTGCCAAGCTCAGAGAACGCCAAGGACCTCTCATTTTAACCGAGTTACAAATATTGTAATATTGAAAGAGTGCAGAGAAGAGCAACCAAGATGATTAGGGGACTGGAGACTAAAACATATGAAGAACGGTTGCAGGAACTGGGTATGTTTAGCTTAAGAGAAAGAAGGACTAGGGGAGACATGATAGCAGTGTTCCAATATCTCAGGGGTTGCCACAAAGAAGAGGGAGTCAAGCTATTCTCCAAGGCACCTGAGGGTAGAACAAGAAGCAATGGGTGGAAACTAATCAAGGAGAGAAGCAACTTAGAACTGAGGAGAAATTTCCTGACAGTTAGAACAATTAATCAGTGGAACAGAAATTGCCTCCAGAAGTTGTGAATGCCCCAACACTGGAAGTCTTTAAGAAGATGTTGGATAGCCATCTGTCTGAAACGGTATAGGGTTTCCTGCCTAGGCAGGGGGTTGGACTAGAAGACCTCCAAGGTCCCTTCCAACTCTACTATTGTATTGTATATTCTCCTTTATTGGGGAACAATTATTTTTCATGGCCTGGACTTTTGTCTTCCTGTTAATGCACCCAAAAATGGCATTGGTCTTTTTAGCAACTTTTTGCTTCTTCTGGCTCATGTTTCACTTCCCATCGCCAAGGACACCAGATCCCCATCAAACCAGGTCCTCACCCCATCTTAAATTTAGGCCTTAAGTTTTTTCCTACCCCAATTCAGAAGTTTACGGTATTTCCAGAATTCCATCATATACTTTTCAATCCTTGCTTAAGATTGCCCTAGATCTTTTTGAATCACTTTCATGTGAAGTATTAGTTGCCCCTCCTACTTATGCGTCATCTGCAGGCTCACATCACCCAAATTGTTGTGTCATCTCCATAACCCCGTCATCCAAATCACTGATACAAATGAGGAATCGGAATAGAGTCCTGTGGAATACTTCCATCCAAAAAGAACCGTAAAGAGAATTCTTTGTGGTCCATCTAACTCAGGGGTGTCAAAATTCAAGGCCCAGGGGCCAGATTCGGCCTGCAGTGTGCTTGGATCTGGCTCCCGGGACCGACCTGGAAACAGGGAAGGACCAGCCCATGGGGCCTCTGCCAGCAAAAACCGAGCACGCAGCCTTCCCGAGGTCTGTTTTCTCTGCCACAGGGTTGCAGGAGGCCATCGTGGCTGAAAACAGAACTCACAAGGGCCATGCATGGCCCTCCCAAGCTCCGTTTTCACTGCCACAGGATTGCAGGAGGTTGTCATGGCTTTAAAAAAATCACGAGGACTACACGTGGCCCTCCTGAGCTCCATTTTCTCTGGCAGAGGGTTGCAGGAAGCTGTCGCAGCCGAAAACAGAGCTCAGGAGTCCGTTTTCATTGGCAGAGCATTGAGGCCACCACAGGCACCGATGTTAGTGGCTTCAAGCTGACCACGTCCACCCGGCCACCTGAGGTCAAACACAACCCTGATGCAGCCCTCAATGAAATAGAGTTTGACAAACAAGCCTGATCTAACTTTTGTTATCAACTAGCCAAGAATTAAGTCTCAATTCGGTGGGACTTTTGTTCCAGGTGGCCTACAGTGGTGGCAGCATCTCGCCAAGTTTGATAGATCTTAAATCACTACGCAGGGTCAGACCTGATAAGTACTTTAATGAGAGACCATAAGAAAATCCTGGGCTGTAAGATAAACTGCAAAGTCAAAACAATAAACAAAGGAATTTCGCGCCAGGAAAACAAGCTCAAAATGTTCACGACATCTCAAGCTTAACTCAAAGGTGACCGTATCTTTATGCATGTTTTTGTTGCATCTTCCCATAAAAGTCAGTTACAATACAATACAATACAATAGTAGAGTTGGAAGGGACCTTGGAGGACTTCTAGTCCAACCCCCTGCCTAGGCAGGAAACCCTACACCGTTTCAGACAAATAGTTTTCCAAGGTGATCATAAGTTCAAACCAACGAATGGCCATAGGTCAAGGACTACCTGTGTAAGAATCCTTTTCATGAGAAAAAGCCTTTGTTTTCAATTCTTTTTAAAAAAAGTGATAGGATGGGAATTTGAAGGTTGCACATTAGAGGGAAGTTTACAATTAAAGGAGAGGAACGCTTAAATTTATTAATAGCCATTGGAGCAAAATATCTGAACGTTGGATGCAGGGAAGGATATTTTTGAACAATGGAGCCAGAAGTTAATTTTAAGAGTGCCTGCCTCTATACAAAGATGTTATATAAGAGGAGCAAGTTTCACCAGGCAAAACAGAGGCTGATCTGAAACTGGATTTATAAATGATAAACAACAAGAATGATATGGAATAAGGTGCTACATGGGATCCACAAATAAAGCCGGTTGGTGTTGTAATAATGAAAGTATTAAACGTGACATGCAATAATTAAATAATTAAGTGTGACATACACACAGACAAAAAACCCAGCCCAAATCTAAAGAGTGACCTGGATACGGTTCCTATACTGGATAAAGTGTTGGGAGAAATGTCCTTCTGGGTTCAGTGCCAAGTGGGGAGAAAGACACTGGAAACAATGGAGGCTGCTTGGAAAGATGGTTTAATGGTGGACACGACCACATGGCTTGAGGTCCTGGGCAATAGAGCACATAGGTGAGAGAGAGAGAGAGATTTATACCCTCTCTTGGGCTTTGAACTTGCTTCCTGTTCCTGTGAAAGGGCAGGTATCCTGATTGGTTGTCAGACCTCCATGGGGCATATGCAGGAGTAACTTTGTAGGTTGTCTTGAGTCCCAGGCTTGGTTGAATCTTGCTGGGAGATGATGTAATGAAGAGGGTTTGGGGCAATTCCTATTATGGCTGAGGGCTAATCCTACCTTTGTTGGATCTTGGGTGAGGGTATTTGCTTATGAATAGACCTAGCCATCTCTTCATCTCTTAAGTGCTGACATCTGCTATGGGCTATTGAGGAGGAAGGGTGCTACTAAGAGTGAGTCTGCTTCCTGCCTACAAAACCTTGTTTCTCCATTTCTCACCCAGGGAAATATAATATTCTGCCTTTTTAAATATTTCCTAGAATATTCATTCATAAGCTTCGGAGAATTTCGAGAGGTGTGACAAAGGGAAAAATGAAAGGAATGAAAAGAAAAGAAAAAATGAAAAGAAATCAAGATCTTTGGGTGTTAACATTATCTTAAAGGAAGGAATATAAAGTTGATATGTTTGATCAAGGTTAAAATAACTAAAAAAATAAATAAAATGTTGTTATCTCAGGAAACTCTTAATGGACTTTTGTCAATCAGGACTAAACTACCTGTTGGAAGAAATGTCCTTCTGGGTTCAGTTCCAAGTGGGAAAAAAGACACTGGAGACATGGAGGCTGCTTGGAAAGATGGTTTTAATGGTGGACAGGACCACGTGGCTTGAGTCCTGAACAGAAAAGGTGATCACATGCTTCAATGTTGGTGGAGAAGAAGAGAAGGCAAAGGAAGAGAAGAGAAAAGGAGTGAAGAAGGGCTTGCAGGGCTTTTTATAATCTGTTCTGCCCCACCTATCTGTTTCCTGTTCCTGTGTAAGAAATATATTCTGATTGGTTGCCAGACTCCCATGGGCCCGTGCAAGGGCAACCCTCTAGGCTGAGTTTTGAATCCAGGTTTGGTTGAGTTCTGAGATGCCATGTGGTCAGTTGAGTAAAAGGCTTATATTATCCTGCCTTAATCCCATCCCTCCTGGAGCTGAAGAGGAGAACTCTTTATTATGTAAAGTGGACTAGCTTGGCCTTCTTAATGGCCCATTGACAAAGTGGGGATGGGCCAGAAGCTGCAGGAATTTACTTTGTGTTTAAAATGTGTTTCTCCCTTTTTCACATCCAAGAAAATATAATATTCTGCCTTTTCAATATTTCCTAGGATATTTCATTTTTTTCTGGGAGAGGGCTGGGTGATAACTTCCTACACAGGAAATGGGGCTCACATGCTTCCAGATGTTGGGTGAAGAAGAAGAGAGAGAGGAGAGAAAAGGGGGCTTGCTGGGCTTTTTATAATCTGTTCAGCCCCATCTCTCTGTTTCCTGTTCCTGTGTAAGAAATGTATTCTGATTGGTCGTCAGACTCCTATGGGGCCATGCAGGGGCAAACTCTGTAGGCTGTGTTTTGATTCTCAAGTTTGGTCGAGTTCTCAGATGCCAGTGTTGAGTTGGGTAAAGGGCTAATGCTATCATGCCTTAATCCCATCACCCTGGAGCTGAAGGGGAGAACCCTTTAATATGTAGAATAGACTGGCTTGGGCATCTTAATGGCCCATTGACAAAGGGGGAGGGCAGGAAGCTGCAGGGAGCTACTTTGTCTTTAAAGCATGTTTCTCCCTTTTCACATCCAGGGAAATATAATATTCTGCCTTTTCAATATTTCCTAGGATATTTCATTCTTCTAGGAGAGGGGTGGGTTTTAACTTCCTACATACCTTTACCTTTTATAAATCAGAGATGGGCTATGGGAAGAAGCGATCATTTCTTGTATTTTAAGAGAAAGTGACAAGTGACTAAAATTGCTTATCCTTGTTGTGATGAGGGGGGAAGGAAAGAACAAGCTGGTTTGATAACGTCAAATCGGATGCAAAGTTGAACATCCAATGATTGAAAGAAGATGTGCTTGACGGGGTAGCATGGAGAGTCCATGGACTTGCCCATAATGTCACCAAAAGTCCGATACAACCAAATGGTTAAAAACAAGCAAAACCTGGTTGCATAATCAGGCAGGACTGTCCTAATATGAACAAATAAATGTGTAGGAAGTTATCACCCAGCCCTCTCCCAGAAAAATGAAATATCCTAGGAAATATTGAAAAGGCAGAATATTTCTCTGGGTGTGAAAAGAAACATATTTCAAAAAGACAAGGTAACTCTCCCTGCAGCTTCCTGCCCATCCCCTTTGTCAATGGGCCATTAAAGCCTGAGCCAGTCCCTTTACATAATAAAGAGTTCTCCCCTTCAGCTCCAGGGGGATGGGAATGAAGGCATGATAATATAAGCCTTTACTCAACTGACCACATGGCATCTGAGAACTCAAGCAAACCTGGATTCAAAACTCAGCCTAGAGGGTTGCCCTTGCATGGGCCCAGGTGAGTCTGACAACCAATCAGAATACATTTCTTACACAGGAACAGGAAACAGATAGGTGGGGCCGAACAGATTTAAAAAACCCTGCAAGCCCTTCTTCTCTCTCCTCTTCTCTTCTCCACCAACATTGAAGCATGTGATCACCTTTTCTGTTCAGGACTCAAGCCATGTGGTCCTGTCCACCATTAAAACTATCTTTCCAAGCAGCCTCCATGTCTCCAGTGTCTTTTTCCTCACTTGGAGCCGAACCCAGAAGGACATTTCTTCCAACAAATGAAAGGACCTAAAACAGTGTTTCTCAACCTTGGCGTCTTTTAAGTCCTGTGGACAGCTGGCTGGGGAATTCTGGGAGTTGAAGTCCACAGGACTTAAAGTCGCCAAGGTTGAGAAACACTGACCTAAAAGGGAAGACTGTTTATTTTTCACAAGCTGAGATCTTCCCTTATCACCCCGGATGTCTCTTCCAAAGAGCCGTTGCAATTTGATTTTTGGTAAGAGCGTTGTTCTAAAATGTGTGTTCGGCGCCTTGAGTATTTATAAAAATAATAAAAATAAATTAATTAATTAGGATTATGGACGGATATTTCTGTATGTGCCTGGCTATGTGTGTTTGTGCCAAGGATTTCAAAGTGAATGGTGTCCATCCATTCAGGTTTTAGCTATTATAAGTATTCCTGTCCACATTCATTCCTCAGTTATGTGGGCTGTGTCTGCAGCCTAACCCAATGGCTTTAATTATCCTTTTCAAAGAGGCTTCCCCCCCACCCCCTTCCGAATTGTTGTTCTCAGAAAAGAGCAGTGAGTTGCTTTTTACAGATGGGAGCCTGGCTGAAACGTGCTTGCTTAGCCAGTAAATCATTCTTTTTTGAGTACAAAAAAAAACCCAGAACAGTGATGAAAACATTTATTTCTGCTTTGTTGCCTTGTGTTGTGTAGGTGAGGAGCAGATGGCCGCAGGTTTACATTGCACCAAAATAAAAACCTTTTGTGCGTAGTAGTGTACACTAGTGGAAATCTCCTTCTAAAGGTTATTTTTTGGGGAGGGAGCTTTCTCATTCTATGCCTTCTTTCTCACTATTTTCCCCACTGAGGGCTGGGAGAGGGACCGGCCCAAGGTCACTCAGCTGTCTTTCATGCCTAAAGGGGGACTAGAAGTTACAATCTCCTGGTGATTGGGCCAAAGTCACCCAGCCGACTTTCATGCCTACGGCCGGACTAGAACTCAAGGCCTCCTGGTTTCTAGACTGGCGCCTTAACCACTAGAGCAAATCTTAATTCCCAGTTTTAAACAACCAGGTCTGGTTTGTAAATAAAACAACAAAAGTGACGAATCTATCCAGAGAGTAAGTTGATCTCGGTTACACTGGAGAGACACGTGTGATCCACACAGGCACAAAAAAAGCACAACATCAACATCTGAAAAGCTCTGCTGTTTGGTTGCCTAGAAATTGGTCTCCCTTGCCCCAAGAGACCAGCTATTTACAAGTCTGAGAAAATTAGCATTTTGGTCTATTTTTCCCCCCCTTCCTCTTCCTTTTCTTTGAATAATCGCCTCCTCCTGTAGTCTTGCCTGTAAACCTTCTGCCAATAAACATTATGACATCTTGGTTCCTCTTAAAAGAAACAAGATATATGTTTCATAATGGAAACAGGCTGGGTTTCCACATAGGGAAGTCTAAACCGAAGTTCAGCTCCAAACGTCTAATTGCAACAACCACTCAATCAGGAATGTTGCTCAAATTTGGCACAGCCGTGTTATTTATACTTGGGAAGAAAAACTTGGAAACAATTAGCAACCACAAAAATGATTCAAACCATCGCAAACTATATTTCAATGAACTATCATGCTTCCCTGCTTAGCCTAGCGCAGGGGTCTCCAACCTTGGCAACTTTAAGCCTGGAGGACTTCAACTCCCAGAATTCCCCAGCCAGCTGCATTCTGGGAGTTGAAGTCCTCCAGGCTTAAAGTGGCCAAGGTTGGAGACCCCTGTGCTAGCATTCTCAGACCTGGCATCTTCCAGGCGTACTGAGATTACAACTCCTGGGATCCATCGTGATTTTGAAAAGGGCCAGAACGGATTCAAATATAAACTGAAATTATTAACACAGCGGTTGCTTCTTGCCATCTCATCCCAAGGCAGACAGCTTCAGCTCAGATACAGAAGCAAGCAGCTATGATATGCCTGAGAAAGCAACAGGCAAATAGAATGCAGCTCACATCAAAGCACGATTTCAATGACTAAAAAGAAAAAGAAAAGAAAGGAAGATGGCAGAAAAATGGCTGCATAGAAGACAGAAAATCTGGGTAAAGGGGATGGACACACACATTCATATATGCATGGATACATACATACATACATACATACATATGTAGATATACATATACAGTACATACACATACATACGTAGATAGATAGATAGATAGATAGATAGATAGATAGATAGATAGATAGATAGATAGATAGATAGGGATATATAGATACATACATACGTACGTACGTACGTATGTATGTCAAAGGCAAAGCTAAAAAACAGAGCATAGCTACTTGACAATAATACTTGTGAAACGATCTTGAAATATTAGTGGACTACAAATTGAGTATGAGTCAGCAACATGGCTGCAAAAAGATAGGCAGGCACCAGAGAAATATAGGATCTCAAATTATTGAAAGCAGTGGTTCCAATTTGGGTCAAAGAGGATTTTAAATACTGTGGCCAGTCCTTGGCACTAAACTGTAAGAAGGTTTGGGCCAAACCGGAGTAGATTCGACAAAGGCGAACAAGAATAAACAATGCTAGCTCAACAACAACAAGAACAAAAAACCACTGTCAATTTTAAATCATCTTTTATTGTGCTACGGGGAATATTCATTGTTTACCTTCCTTTTCATTGCTTGTAAGCCACCCAGAGTTGCTTCAAGGCAAGATGATCGGCATATTACTTACTTATTAGCTAGTCAGTCAATCAGTGATAGAGATAGATAGGTAGGTAGGTACATAGGTAGATAGATGATGGATGGATGTAGACAGACACACACACACATACATACACACTGAAGGCCCTGACTATACTTAAGCCTCGAGAAAGCTGAGAAGGGATAGGTCAGTTCCCTTGAAATTGCTCAAAGGATATTATACAGAAGCAGCCGGGGACTTCCTTAATTTCAGAAGGCAGGTTACCGGGTCTGAATAAGTCACAGAAAGTCAGTGAGCTGACCCCAAAGAATTGACAGCTTCCCTTCACTGAATGTGTGTACCTGCAGAAGTAGGCAGCCATCCACAGATGGTGCTTAAAACTGAGAGACCTGCACCACCAACGGATTGGACCCAGTGGCCTAGAATGTTTCAGTGGAAAGAAAAGCTTTGCTAAGGCATGTCATGCGTACTCCACCCAGGTTCACATTCTGGCAGCTTAAATCACTGGATAAAAGGTTTGCAGCAAAATGCAGTGGAGTTCACTGCCAGCCTCTAACACCACCGCTCATTTAATACCCATAATCTCCACTACTAGCATCACAGAGGCTTAATCGAAAGAAAGGAGGTAAGAATATCAAAGAGAAAAATGTGTTTTAACCAAGACGGAATGATGAATGGACCAACACCAAAGAATTTTTCAATCCAGAAATCTGAAGCTAGTTGCTTTCTCTTCGATGCCCAAGGTCTTCCAGGAAAGATCAAGGTGCCATCTTAAAGCACAACCAGGTCCATGATAGTGTTGTTAAGACCAGAAAGACACTTCATGCTGACCTTAAGTTGCCCCATGGCAGACACACACAGGGCTTTAAAGGTGATCACCAGCACCTTGAACTGTACCTGCAAGCAGGCTGGCAGTCAGGGCAGCTCTCACAGAAGAGGTGTAAAAGGTAGAGGTAAAGGTTCCCCAAGCACATATGTGTTAGTCGTTTCCAGTCTCTAGGGGGCGCTGAAGAGCCAGCGCTGTCCGGAGATGTCTCCGTGGTCATGGGGCCGGCATGACTAAATGCCGAAGGCACACGGAACACTGTGACCTTCCCACCAAAGGTGGTTCCTATTTTTTTACTTGCATTTTTACGTGCTTTTGAACTGCTAGGTTGGCAGAAGCTGGGACAAGTAACGGGAGCTCACTCCTTTACATGGCGCTAGGGATTCGAACTGCCGAGCTGCCGACCTTTCTGATCGACAAGCTCAGCGTCTCAGCCACTGAGCCACCGCGTCCCCTTCAGAAGAGGTGATACATGGGCAAATCAGTTGGGAAGGCAGGGTCATGTTACGGGTCCCATCAATTCAAGATTGCACTCGGCCTACGAAAGAGGGCATCCTTGGTGGTGGCCCCTTCTCCATGGAACATCATTCTCTGTGGGATTCAGTTGCTCTCCACCCTGTTGCTTTTCCGGAAGGCCCTAAAAATGTGGTTTAGTTAGCAGGTCAGTGGACACCCCCCCCCAAATGGACACAAAGCCTATCAACTGGCTGGTTTCTGTTGTTACTGCCAGTGTGTGTGTGTGTGTGTGTGTGTGTGTGTGTGTGTGTGTGTGTGTACATTTATGGGTTTTTATTTTATGGTCAATGTTGTAAGCCATTAGCAGTCACCTATGCGGGAGTTGGGTGGCTATATGTTTGTTTGATAAATAAAAATAAACACAAGGCTGAACTGCTCCAGGCCCTGGTGCTTGCAAGGGGGCAGCCCAAGGGCACTTTGCAGAGGGCGTTGGTCACTCTCTTCCCAAGGAGCTATGGCTCCAGAATTCAGTTACAGGGACATCCTTCTAGGATTAAAACTCCCTGTCCAGTCATGATCCAATACTCGATTCTCTCTCTCTCTCATCAACATCCTTTTCTCACTCCTTTTTTCCTTAACATACACAGACATTTATCCCCATCTCCAATCAGCAATATTCCCCACTAAGTGGCCCATCATACCATATCTGCTTTACCCCGCTGTTATGGCCCGCCAGCAGAGCTGGCAGCAGATTCGGACAGTGAGGAGGTTGGGGAGGAACATGGGCCAGTCCTGGAGTCTGGGGAAGGCTCTGATGAGGGCTCTGTGTCGGAGGCAGAGAGGGGGCCAGAGTCGTATGCCAGTTATAACTACCTTCAGAGTCAGACATCAGTGAGGCAGACAAACAGCTGGAGCCTGTTCCCAGTGTGTGCATGCGCAGAGCTGCCAGAGGAAAGGAACAGATAAAGAACAGGGGTCAACTTGGGAGTAAAGCCACAGATGGACGATGAATGGCCCCTCCCAGAGGAAATAAAAGAGGAGTGAAAGGGGAGTGGAATTTGCAGGAGACAATTACCTTATTTTTCAGAGTATAAGACGCACCAAGGTTTTGAAGAAACAAAATTTTAAAAAGTTTTTTCTCTGCAAACCTCCCACAAACGGCCCGTTTTCGCACGGGCCCATTTTTTCCCCAAAAAAAGGCATAAATAGCCTTTAGGCGGTTTGCAGAGTGGTCGGGGTGGGGGTGAGGATAAGCAAAAAACAGCCTGTTTTTCATAAAAACAGGCCCGTTTTTTGTAAAAAAAAGGGCATGGATAGCCTTTAGGAAGCTTATAGAGTGCTCCTGGGGGCTGAGGGGGTGGGTAAATTTGAGCAAAAGATGGCCCACTTTTTGCTCATTTCTGCCCTCCCCAGCCCCCAGGAGCTCTCTAAAAGCTTCCTACAAGCTATGCACGGCCATTTTGGTGAAGGGGCGGGGTTTTGGGAGGCAAAAAATGCTGCATTCAGTGTATAAGATGCACCCAGATTTTCAGCCTTTTTTTTTGAGAGAAAATTGTGTGTCTTATACTCTGAAAAATACAGTAGTTTGCTTAATTGGTTTGTGACTTTCCAAGACTCCTTGCCAAGTTTTGCAGATATCAGCCTGTCAGCTCTCCAAGCCAGAGAAGGTCTGTGACTTTAAATCCTCCCTTGAAAGACTTTGCTGGAAGTGAATGAGCAGAATTCACAGCAAATTAACGAAAGGGGTTTTTGTCGGGACAAGGAGTTTGCTTCATGCTCTTGGGAAGCCTCGGTCAAAACCTCCGCCTTCCTGCCAGACCCCCTGCTTCCAGGAACTTCATCCCCATCGGGGAGTTTCAAAGCTGGGCTTCTGCTTTTGACACAATGCCCACTAGAGCCTCCAGCTTCCCCCAAAGCAGAATTAGCCTGTTCCTCTCCAGCTGCTTAATAACCGCTATGGCTGTGAAGCTGGAACACGCCATCCTGGAGTGACACAACAGCCACCCACCTGCACCAAGAGAGAGCCGGCGTGCTTCCTCTCATTGGCAGCCAGGATGTCAGCTGCGAGTCCATCCACTCATCGTGTCTCCAGGACTGGAAGGATTTGGCACAGGGCCCCTGAATGAATCCCACCATTCTCCCTATTCTAACCTCAAGCTACCCCTTGGAAAAAAAATGTAAAGCACCCGCTGGAGGAAAGGGCCTTTCTCTTCCTTTGAGCCATGCCCTGAAACCCAGACCCCGCATTGCATTGCACTAGAAGACCTCCAAGACCCCTTCCAACTCTGTGAATGCAATGTAATGGCTTCCCTTCCGCTGCCTCCTCTCTTCCAGGCTCAAGTGCCATTTATCATCTCAAGGACCTCCAGACCACCGCCACACTTTGCGCCTTGGGAACCTCCACAGATCATCATCACAGCATCGCTTTTTTGAGGGATGCCTTGAAAGCCCTTCCATCCCCAGGGCTGGAAACCGGCTTCCAGGGGGGCTAAGAGATAAACAAAAGGAGAGAGTCTATGCCCGCAGGCTTGGCTTGCGGCAGCGTTAAGAGGAGATGACACACAAGGAAAACAAGTGGGGAAGAAAAGAGGAAACAAGAACACTGAGCAGCTAGTTCTTAAGGTTATGCCGCTCTTATAGTGGCCTGTTCAAAGGCACGTAGATTATTTCGTGTGCTTTTAAGTACTTTTTATTAGGCGCGATTGCTCAATATTCCACTAGGCAGTAGCTAATAACAGCGTCAACAAGCAACCAATAATAACCACCAATAAAACAAACCAGCAAATACAAGATTAAAGATATTTTCCTCCAAGGGACCTTACCATACGGCAATGGCTGTAATCACGGCAAGATCTGTCTTATACTCTCCAACACACCAAGCATATGAGTAATTAACATATATATGAATATCTATCCTAACCCTTTCAAGTATCCGTACAAGTATTTTATCTCAGGACTCATCTTAGCAATAAACCCTCCATTCCCTAACATGTCATCAATCATAGTCTCTTTTCAGCCTTGTGAGCTTCATTCCCAGATCTAATCAACATCTAGTCACCCCCGCCCCATAAAAACCTGAAGAGGGGCAGGTCCAACCCCTCAACAGCCACGCCATCTCATAGCAACCTTAATCCTGGTTCCCTTATAGCCAGTTCCAACAGGCCACTTTTGAAGTTACATCCTAAGGTGTGTCACTAAACCGTCCTGTAAATATGTCCCAAAAGGCAAAGTGGAGATTTTATTTCCCGCTTGAAAACATTTCACTTCTCACCCAAGAAGCTTCTGAAGAATGAACTGAAGAAGCTTCTTGGATGAGAAGCAAAACATTTTCAAGGGGGGAAAAAAAACTGAAAAAGTTCAACTGCCTTTGGAACAACCATGATTGAAAATCTTACAACCTTTTAACCAGCTCCAACTATAACCAAAGAGGGATAACCTGTCCACCCCATCCATAACATCCCTCCCTTGCACAACAGTGATGGGACCCACGTCTCCCCAATATCCACTGAGGACCACAGGTCTGGCCCCCAACCCCCCCACACACACTATTCCACATCCTGAGGTGCCAAACTCTCCAGCCTATTTCTCCCTCTGCAGCAATGCTGCCTTGGCCCACCCCGAGTCCTTCCCCACAGCTGCCCCAGAGTCAGCCCCCTCAGCCCCCTCTCCGTCTCCACTGCTGCCCAGCCCCCCCTTCCCCATTTGATGGGCTCCAGAAAGGTTAAATGTCCACCTCCCATCATCTCCTCTGCCAGTCTGCCATGTTACCCACCCTTGGAGAGCCCCTAATAAATTGTTCCAAATCCTGCCCTCAAAACGAAGCTATAGGGCACTGCACACCAGAACAACTAGACACAAGGACAGTCCCCCCCTGCCCCGAACGCCATCACTCTGCTAAGCAACTCATTCCCAGAACACTGTCAAATTATTTACTAAGACTGTATTACTATTATTCTTCTCTTCCTTCCTCATAACTCTCTCTCCTCAGTTATAACTATAACCATGTTGCTTGTATCTTTACAATTTATATTGTTTTATTTGTTTCCTAGTATAATTTGATAGCTTATTGGTAACCCATGACTATCACTAAGTGATAGTTATCACTTTATGGTGCTAAGGTATCACCTTATGATTCTTGACGAATGTATTTTATTCTCCTTATGTACACTGAGAACATATGCACCAAGAGAAATTCCTTGTGTGTCTGATCACACTTGGCCAATAAAGAATTCTATTCTGTTCTATTCTGTCCCATTTCTCTATTCTATTCTATTCTATTCTTCTATCCCATTTCTCTATTCTATTCTTCTATCCCATTTCTATATTATATTATATTCTTCTATCCCATTTCTCTATTCTATTCTATTCTTCTATTTCTCTATTCTATTCTATTCTATTCTTCTATCCCATTTCTCTATTCTACTCTATTCTATTCTTCTATCCCATTTCTCTATTCTATTCTATTCTTCTATCCCATTTCTCTATTCTATTCTATTCTTCTATCCCATCTCTATATTCTATTCTACCCCATCGCATCCCATCCTATTCTATTAGACCCTAGCCAGACTGGCTACGGATGATGGGAGCTGCACTCCACTCCCATGGGGCGAAAAGGCAACCCCTCCACTCCCCAAAGCTCCTCCCCCTTTTCGCATGCCTCCTTAGCTTAGCCCCGCCCACACGGAGAGGTCGCTGCTCCCTGCCAACCCGGCGCCCCCTCCGTCTCCCTCTCTCTCTCATTTACATATTCATTAACATACCCGCCGCCGGAACCAATCAGGGCGCTCCGAACACAGGTTTACATACCCGCCTCCCCGGGTACCCCGCCCTCCCCACTCACCCCTCCGCAGGGCCTCGTCGTAGGTGAGGAAGCCGATGCGCGACTCCTTGTTGCCCATCGCGGGTCTCCTCAGTCCATGGCGGACAACGACGCCCGTGCCCCGCAACACCAGCCGCTCGCCTCAGGCGGCTGCCGCCGTTGCGGCCGCCGGTTCGCCTGGACTAGCAGTAGCCGCAACAGCAGCGCCGCCCCCGCCGACTCCTGAGGAAGATGTTCGCCTCGGCTGCCGCCGCCACCTCCATTCCGAATCACGTGACGTCGCCAATTAACTGACCCCTCCTCTTCTTTCAAAGCTAGGCACCGCCCCCTGGCGTGTCACTCGTCCGCCCCTCCCCCCCGAGAGGTGTTCGTCCAGCCCTCACTTCCGGCGCGAGGCCGATCCCGAGCCGTCAGGCAGTCGGCGCGCATGTGCGAGAGTAGACTCGCGCTGAGGCGAAATTCCTATTTTTTCCCCCCGGATTTTAAAAAATCTATAATAATATTGAATGTTTTTCATTGTTCTTTTTATTGTTTTTAAGAACTATTTTTTTAAAACGAGGAGCGAGGAAAATAGGAATTTCGCCTCAGCGCGAGTCTACTCTCGCGCTGAGGCGAAATTCCTATCTCCCCCGCCCCGGGGGGAGGGTTTAATCTATAATAATATTGAATGTTTTTTATTGTTCTTTTTGTTGTTTTTAAGAACTGTTGGTGGAAATCTTTTCTCCATATCATCTTTAAACTTCTCTGATTTGGCAGCATATATAGGGGGGGAGGGAAATAATGTACAGAATAAAATACAGAGTTGGAAGGGACCTTGTAGGTCATCTAGTCCAACCCACCCCCAAGGACACCATTTCTGACAGGTGGCAGATGTAATGAATAGAACAGAATAAGAAAAGGAATAGAATAGAGAAATGGGATAGAATAATAGAATAGAAAAGAAAAATGAGATAGAGGAATAGAATAGAGAAATGGGATAGAAGAATAGAGTAGAATAGAGAAATGGGATAGAAGAATAGAGTAGAATAGAGAAATGGCAAAGAAGAATAAAGTAGAATAGAGAAATGGGGTAGAAGAATGGAATAGAGAAAATGGATAGAATAGAATAGAGAAATGGGATAGAATCGATTAGAATAGCAATGAATAGAATATAAAAAATGGGATAGAATAGAATAGAATTCTTCATTGGCCAAATGTGATTGGACACACACACAAATTGTCTTTGGTGCAGATGTTCTCAATGTACATAAGGGCAATAAAATACATCCATCAAGAATCATAAGATACAACACTTAATGATAGTCAAGATTACTAATAAGCAACCAAATCATACAAGGAAACAAATAAAAATAATATAAATTGAAAGATACAAGCAACATGGTTATAGTCATAAGTGGGAAGAGATAGGTACTAGGCAGTGGTGGGCTGCCAATTTTGTTACTACCGGTTCGGGTGTGCCCCCACGCGTGCGCGGGACACTTCTACACATGCATAGAAGTGTCTGGGCAGGTGGGCGGAGCCTCCCACCACCACTACTACCGCTTCGCGCAATCTGGCAAACCAAACCAACCGCAACCTACTTCTGATACTAGGAAAGAAGAGAAGAATAATAGTAATACAATCTTAGTAAATTATTTGACAGTGTCTTGGGAATTGGTTGTTAAGCAGAGCGATGGCATTTGGGGGAGGGAAATAAATAGCATTGATTAGTTTCTAGAAGACTGGAAATTTATGTCAGAATTTTCCAGATCCTTTGAGAAATAAATATATTCTGTGGGGCCCCTGCCAAATTATACAGGGACCAATGATAACAGTTCTCGTACAAGAGCCCCTTCGGGGAGAGGGGGCGGTCTAGAAATCAATTAAATTAAATTAAATTAAGAGAGATGTAGCCATGCATATGTACACGTAGTCCTTAACAGCAGTCCGTTTAGTGACCGTTTGAAGTTATGATGGCCCTGAAAAAAGTAACATGACCATTGAAGCATCCCTATGGTCACGTGATAAACATTTGGATGCTTGGCGACTGACTCATAGTTATGACGGCTGCAGTATCCTGGGGCCATGTGATTCCGCTTTTGCAACCTTCTGACAAGCAAAGTCAATGGGGAAGCCAGATTCACTTAACAACCGTGTTACTAGCTTAACAACTGCAGTGATTCAGTTAGCAACTGTGGCAAGAAAGGGGGTAAATTGGAGCAAAGCCCACTTAGCAACGTACATTTCGGGCTCAGTGGTGGTCGTACTTTGAAGACTATCTGTGTTGACAAGAGCAATGAAATGGCTGAAATGGAATTTCACCTGTGGTCCTGATTCTTTCTACCTGAAAATAATTCAGATGGTGGCAATTGTTCTAACAGTGAAGACAATTAACCAGTGGAACAGCTTGCCACCAGAAATTGTAGAGGCTTCATCAGTAGAGGTTTTTAAGAAGAGACTGGACAGTCACCTGTCTGAAATAGTATAGGCCTCCTGCTTGAGCAGGGGGTTGGACTAGAAGACCTCCAGGGTCCCTTCCAGCTGATTCTGATTCTCGCTATCAGGAAATTTATTAGTTCAAGGTTGCTTCCCTCCTTGATTAGTTTCCATCCGTTGCTTCTTGTCCTGCCTTCGGGGGCTTTGGAAAAGAGGTGGAAACCCACCCACCCTTCTTCTTTGGGGCAGCCCCTCAAATATTAGAAGACTGCTACTGCAAATATATTTTCTGTTCTCTCTCGGAAGGGTTACAGTGCTGGATTTAAACGGCCTTCGATTGGAAACCTGAAGTGTCTTTCTCTCGATGTAACCTTCCCTTTGCACTGAGATCCAAAAATAGTCCCTCCCTTCCAATCTTGCTCTCGTCACGTGACATGATGGAGGACAGCCGGTACTGTCAACATCCTTCTGTAGAAATAATAACATAGAGTTACCCACAAATGCCCAAACCAAAATATAATTTCCTTCTTGTCTTCTTTCTATAAAAAACATAGATATGCATTGCGGGGGGGGGGGGGAGGCTCGCTGCCTCCATCTGAAACCCTGCAGAGTTTTCATTGCAATTTTGAAGCCCACCAATTTAATCATGTTTTCCTAGCAAGTATTTGGCAGCAATTGGTGAGAAGCATCTCGACCATCTACGTAGGAAGAAGCTCATAGAGATAAAAAAATATAATAGAGGATAGAGAGTACCCAAAGGTTTCCCTTTGAAGATATTATTTTGTGCTACAACTACAGTAATGGCAACTTGATCACTCTCTACATCAGTGTTTCTGTAACTTGAGGCTGTGTGAACGTCAACTTCCAGAAGACCCATAATTCTGAGAGTTGAAGTCCCCGTCTCTTAAAATGATCAAGTTTGAGAAATGCAGCTGTACATCTTAGCATCTGCATTCTGATTATTGTTAACCTATGCAGTTCATAAGAGTTGACAACCACTGGATGACATGCGATTGGTCCATCAAAAAAAAATTTAAGTATATCATTAAAAATACAACACATCCTATCATAGTCATTGGTCTTTTCATTATCTTGATAGATTGACACTAATCAAGGAGAGAAGCAACTTACAACTAAGAGAAATTTCCTGACAGTGAGAATAATGCTGTAACAGACCTAAGTATGAAAAATGGTCATGTCACTTTTTTCAGTGTCATCGTAACTTTAAATGGTTGCTGAATGAATGTTTGTAAGTTAAGGAGTACTGTATGAATTGAAAAACCATATGGGTATTTCCTCATCTATTTATGGTCACTTCCAGCATAGTTGCAAACCATCATGATGAAAGGATGAGAAATGCTTGTCTCTCAACACCGAACATGACATAAATCATATGGTTTCCCTCATAATGTTGCAAGGCAGGGTTCATGGTGTCCTCCTCCCTTCCCTTCCTACCCCTCCCAGATACTCAGCAGCCCTGAAAAAAATGATATTTTATTGAAAGCTGGGATTTTCCTAACTGCAAGGAAGTATTTTGTTTAAGCCATGTTAATCGTATTTTAGCACCTCTGCTGGTTCTCACAGGCATCTCTGAGCAAATGGAGAACTGAACTTGGAATAATTTTCTTTATATAATTTGATAGCTTATTAGTAACCTTGATTATCGCTAAGTGTTGTATCTTATGATTCTTGATGGATGTATTTTATTTTTCTTTATGTACACTGAGAGCATATGCACCAAAGACAAATTCCCTGTGTACAATCACACTTAGCCAATAAAGAATTCTGTTCTATTCTATTACAGAGGAAGTTGCTAATGGGGGGAATCGCAGAAAAGATGACATGATCCCGAGAAATAGGGAAGGGTGAGAAAGAAACTCAAGAAAAGACCTGCTTGATTTTGTACAGTACCAACATTGCAAGATCCAGAGTTATGACCACAAGTGGGACTAGAATTTCCATTGCAAAGCTAGGGGATTGTTAAGTGAGTCATGCCCAACTTTATGATTTTTTTTTACCACTGTGGTTAAGCAAATCACCACAATCTCTCAACAAATCACATGGTCATTAAGTGACTCCGGCTTCCTCCATTGATTTTGCTTGCTTGAAGCAGGCAAGGAAGGTCGTAAAGAATGATCGCGTGACCTAAGATACCGCAACTGTCATAAATACCTGCCAGTTGCCAAGCCCTGTATTTTAATCACATGACCACATGGAGACAATTGTAAATTCATATAACAACTGAAGTTGGCTTAACAACTATAGCAAAATAAGTCATAAAATAATTGCAGTCAATTCTTCAGCTCATTGACAGGTGAGAAATCCACGTTATCCTTTTTTAAAAAATCACTGCAATTTGGAGCCTTTCTGCTAATGACAAGAAAGTTACTTAGGTTCTGTGACATTGTATAAATCTGGAGAAATAATGAGAATTAATTTGCGAGAACGTACAGCCATGATCGGAAAATCTTATCCAGGTGTATTCAACTTGTACCTTTTCTTGCCATTCGGTATGTTTCCTCTGGAATTTAACCTTCTCACGTAATGGAAAGTGGTCATAAGGCCTTTTTTAAGCAAACTGCCTTTTTTAAGCAAACATTTTCACTGCAGACTGATAAGATTAACTCCAGGAAGTTTTACCACTGATAAAGACAAACCTGCAAATCAACAGGAAGGAGAAGGATTTTCTCTCCTGTTGGTTTTTCTTTGGGAGTCATTTTCAAGTGTTGGAAGAAATGCCCGTCTAGGTTCAGTTCCAAGTGGGGAAAAAGACACTGGAAACATGGAGAATGTTTGGAAGATGTTTTAATGGTGGACAGGATATACGTGGCTTCTGGGCAAAGAAAAAAAGGGAAGAGATGCTGAGAGTGCCTTAGTTTTATGCCCTCTCTGGGCTTTTGAATTTGAGCTTGTATTCTGATTGGTTGTCAGACTCCCATGGGGCCATGCAGGGGCATCTCTATAGGCTGTCCTGAGTTTGTCCTGGCTTGGTTGAGCCTTTGCTGGGTGATGATGTAATGAAACGGCTTTGGGATTCCTATTATGGCTCTGCCTGAAGGAGTTAGATCTTTGTTATGTAGAATAGACTGGCCCATTAACAAAGGGGGGTGGGGAGCTGAGTTTCTGCCTCCCTTTTAGGGTAAATATTCTGCCCTTTTAATATTTCCTAAAATATGTCATTTTTCTAGGAGAGGAGTGGGTGCTAACTTCCTACACAACCGAAGTTCAGAAAACACAACTCGCGCTTTGGCACACAATATTTTGTGTTTAGGGCAGTGTTTCTCATCCTTGGAAACTTGAAGCCTTGTGGACCAACACCCAAGATTCCCTAGGCAGTCATGGTTTTGCCAAAAATGAGCATATACTTCCAAGTTCGGGCAAAACTGTGCCCACAGTGAATCATTCATTCGCTTAAGGAGTGTGGGTTTGCTTAAGGATGACCACAAAATGGCAGACTCCCTTACGATCATAATATGAAGTCTGCTTCAGAGGTGGCATTCAGCAGGTTCTGACCAGTTCTGGAGAACCGGTAGCGGAAATTTTGAGTAGTTCGGAGAACCGGTAAATGCCACCTCTGACTGGCCCCGCCCCCATCTATTCTCTGCCTCCCGAGTCCCAGCTGATTGGGAGGAAATGGGGATTTTGCAGTATCCTTCCCCTGCCACGCCCACCAAGCCACACTACGCCTACCAAGAACCTGCCACGCCCATTACACCATGCCCACAGAACCGGTAGTAAAAAAAAATTGAATTCCACCACTGGGTCTACTTATAATGATGAGGATGGCTCTTAAATGAGAAATTCATTTATTTGCATCTTTTCTGCATCTGGAACGCCAAACCAGATGGTTTGAATAACCTCCTTCAGTGGGAGCCCCGAATTCCAAAATATGTGACTAGTTGCAATATTTTGCTCTTCAGTTTCCTCTTGGAGGTGCCTGTAGAGGAGGTTAAAAAAAAAAGTCAAAATGGCAGGTGTGATGGCACAATTGAAGCACCACATATATTTTTTTCACATGGTTTTGCATACCTGCGAAAAGGGGTGTTGCTTTTACAGGTAGTCCTTGACTTAATGATCACAATTTCCATTGCGTAGGGAGGCAGCCCAACATGGCCACTGCTAAGTGAGCCAGCTATTGAGTTTTGCCCCATTTTACAATCTTTTTACCACAGTTGTTAAGTGAATCACCACAGCAGTTAAATTAGTAAAACAATTGTTAAGGGAATCTCGTTTCCCCATTGACTCTGTGTGTCAGAAGGTGCACAAAAGGGGATCATATGAACTTTGACCGTCATAAATATGAACCAGTTAGGGAAGAGAGCTGACGTCACGATGGCACAACATGCGATCTTGGTGCTCTGAGGTCGCAATCGATATTTCTATCGCTGGACGGTCCATTCGGACCTAAACCGTCCCTTAGAGATTGAGAAGGGCACCTCCTGCTGATCTCAGAGACACCGCAAACTCCCTGAAAGATCCAGGAATAGCCTTTTTTTCTTGCGACAGAAGCGCAGCTAATGAAGCTGCTGAAGTTGGGACAGCTCCGAAACGGGAAGAAAGCGGAAAGAGAAAGTGTGTCGAATTGGTGAGGAAATTTTATTATTAGAAAAAGAGACTATCCAAAAAAAGAATTAAGTTAAATTAGAATTGAAGATAGAAGACTGTAAGCGGCAAAATTAATCTACATTAAACTTAGTGTGTTATCCTGTTTCTATTTTTTTTTCCACGGATGAAACTTTTGCAAAGGCTCCCTATTTTTTAAACTGAATGGATTAATTATTTCTTCTTGTTGTTTCACTTTTGCTTACCCCTATGGATTAAAATTCTCCTTTTTTATAATGCTTGATTGGATTCTTTTTGATCTCCATTTAAGGGGTTTTTTTCCCTTCTTAAGCTTGGAATATAAAGAAGATAATAAGAAGGATTATAAAGAGGGTTGTAACAACAGGAGGAAAAGCAGTTACACTGCCACTTAGAGGCTGGACATATTGTTTTTTCTTCTTTCTCTTTGATCACTTGAGATTCAAGATTCTTTCAGCTTGTTTACTGAGAGTGATAGTAGGAAGAGCACAAGTTGTTTATACAGGTGCCTTTTGGGAGTTCTATTACTAGCTATTGGAGGGAAGACTACATTTTGACTTGAAAGATAATAAATGAAACTGTTTGAAGTTTATTAAAATAGCCTTGAACCCTATAGTGGCAGTGTCTGCAAAATTGAAAGAATGGCTCAGCAGGAAAAAGAAACTGTAACATTGCAAATGATTATGTTTGAAATTCAAAATCTATTTGTTGTGACAGAGAGAATTGAAAAGAGTTTGGAGAATATGGAATACAAAACAGAAAAATCTGATGGAGAAACTGAGGATGTTTATCAAATGAAGAAAGTGGAAGATAGAGTTCAAAAGATGGAAGGAAAAAATGAGCAAAGAGATAAGAAAACTGTGGATACTGACAACAAAGTGAACGTGGTTGGTAATGGCAAGAGCGGAATATGGAAAGGGGAGATTGATGGATTGGAACTCTACCCCAGACTTCAAAGCACAGAAGAAGAAAAGAGAGAAAAATTGACGGAGATAAGGAGAGAAATCTTGACAGAAGCACTAGCGATAACCAAAGATAAGCTGATGGAAAGAACAGATGCTGGGTTTCAAGCTTTTATGAGATACAAAAGGAACAACATGTTGTGAAGAGAAGTTTATACAAGATTTATTAAGAAAGTAACTAGAACATGAATGCTACAAATGGCAAGAGATATAAGAACGTACTATTACTGGAAAGATACAGGTTGATGCAATGAAAATGTATAATAAAAATTAAGCTAAATTTAGTTTACTAATAGTATGTATAAAATGAAGTGACAATAGCTATAGTTAAATAATGATTAATAATGATAATAATACATATAGATATATTAGTTTGATAATATGAAATCTTATATAAACAACACATGAGGTTTAAAAGCTTTATCTAGAATATGTTATAAAGATGTATTGTGATTGGATGATCTTAGGATGATTTAATAGAATGTTATCATATAATCCTATTCTAGATTTTGAACATTATATATAAAAGGATGTAACTAGAATATTAATACTACAAATGGCAAGAGATATAAGACCGTACTATTACTGGAAAGATACAGGTTGATGCAATGAAAATTTATAATAAATACTAAGCTAAATTTAGTTCACTAGTAGTATGTATAAAATGAAGTGACAATAGCTATAGTTAAATAATGATTAATAATGATAACAAAACATATAGATATATTAGTTTGATAATATGAAATTTTATATAAACAACACATGGAGAATATTAGAAGAGGTTTAAAAGCCTTATCTAGAATATGATATAAAGATGTATTGCGATTGGATGATTTTAGGATGATTTAATAGAATGTTATTGTTGTGTCCCGTGAATCCAAGGAATATGCAGACCCAAGCTTGGCTGTTGGCCAATTTAGATAAAGCCACCCCTTGGCTGGGAGCCTAGAAAGTTCTCTTCACAAACACAAGATAACACTTACGGAAGGCTTTCACAATGGCTTGAATATGGACTGTTGTCTCCTGCAAAGATCCCCCTCCCTTTGCTCCACTTATAAACTCTTTGGGAGGGGCCACACCCTTAACCAGCTGTCCCTACTTCCTTCTATGACGTCTTCTCCACAGCTGTTCCTTTCTCTTATCAATTTTACGTGTACGCACATCAGGGACAACCTCCCTCTGTTCCTCCTCACTGCTCCCTGACTCAGATGCCACCTGGTGGCCAACAGGCCTCTCTAGTTCCTGCTCTGATTCCAAACACCCTCCAGAGTCTTCCTCATCCTCCAGAACAGTCCCATAATAGTTTGAGCTGTCAGAGTCCAGCAACAGCTCAGCCGGCCGCTGCTGGACCACAACATTTATCATATAACCCTATTCTAGATTTTGAATATTATATATAAAAGAATATAAAAACAATTACAGTCAAATTAGGGTTGAGATATAATAATTGTGATATACATGAATATAGGTGAATTTAAAATATGCAATTTGATATGAGAAGCAAGTGGTGACTGTGGAAGAGATGCATGGAAATACTCTAACCAACTGACACACTTTCTACAATTTGTAATGGAAGATGGTGTTTTTATGTTTGTCTTTGTTCAAAAATAAATAAAAATTGTTTAAAAATAAATAAATATGAACCAGTTGCCAAGGATCCGAATTTTGATTACGTGACCACGGGGATGTTGCAAGGGTCATAAGTGTAAGAAAACACTCATAAGCCACTTTTTTCAGTGTTGTTGTAAATTCAAACAGTGACTAAATGAATGATTGTAAATCCAGGACTACCTGTAATATATTCTGTTGCCATGAATTAGCAATCTCCCTGGACCAAATACCCTAAAGCAGGGGAATCCTGGGAGTTGAAGTCCACAACTCTTAAAAGTTCCCAAGTTTGGACACCCCTGCCCTAAAGGGAAAATTTCCTCTCCATCATTCAAAACCAGAGTCACTTTTTCCTGAAGGTCATGGAAAAAGCAACATGTATTTCTGGGGTTCAGCTTCTTCCAAACTCCTCTGGCTGGATTTTTTTCCCCCAACCCACCCAATTTTAGGCAGATGAGGGAATAAAGGCCGTTCTCATTCCAGTTCCCTCCCTAAATGTTTTGTTGGGAGAAATATCCTTCTGGGTTCCGTTCCAAGTGGGGAGAAAGATACTGGAAACGGATTGAGAGACCCTGCTAAGTGTCAGCAAATAATATCCTTTTCTGCCCTCTAGTGGCCAGTCCACAATTTTACAACCTTTTTATGGCTACCCTAGATTGGTGTTAAATTGCTAAATTGTATCCGAATTTTTGCAACCCCGTGGACGGGGGTGGGCTGGTGGGCTGCTGGAGGTTTGCTCGGGTTCGGGAGACCTTGTAGCTAAGATTCTGTGCAGTTCGGAGAACCCTCAAATCCCACTGCTGGCTGGCCCCACCCACTCCACCTTGCCCTTCCCAGGAGTCCCCACGCAGCCCGTTTTGGATGCAGGCAAGTGCAGAGCGCACACAGAGGTTCGGGGAGGGCAAAAAACGGGCCTACTGGAAGTTCGGGAAAGCCGAAAAGTCCGTTTTTGCCCTCCCTGAGGCTCGAGTAAAGCCTCCAGAATCCAGGGAGGGCAAAAACGCCAACCCCCACGGTGGTGCAGGAGGCCAACTAGGCCACGCCAATATGCTTGAAGATGGTGGACTTCAACTCCCAGAATTCCCAGTACGCATGCTTTTTAGATGGGTGAACTTCAACTCCCAGAATTCCTCAGCCACAACTCCCAGAACTCCCTGGCCAGCTTGCTTTTTAGATGGGGGACTTCAGCTCCCAGAAGTCCCCAGTGAGCTTGTATTTTTTTAGATGGGTGGACTTCAACACCCAGCATCCTCCAGCCAGTATGCTTGAAGATGGTGGACTTCAACTCCCAGAATTCCCCAGTGAGCTTCTATTTTTTTTAGATGGGTGGACTTCAACTCCCAACATTCCTCAGCCACAAGTCCCACAATTCCCTGGTCAGCTTGCTTTTTAGGTGGGGGACTTCAGCTCCCAGAAGTCCCCAGTGAGCTTGTATTTTTTTAGATGGGTGGACTTCAACACCCAGCATTCCCCAGCCAGTATGCTTGAAGATGGTGGACTTCAACTCCCAGAATTCCCCAGTGAGCTTCTATTTTTTTTAGATGGGTGGACTTCAACACCCAGCATTCCCCAGCCAGTATGCTTGAAGATGGTGGACTTCAACTCCCAGCATTCCTCAGCCACAAGTCCCACATTCCCTGGCCAGCCTGCTTTTTAGGTAGGGGAGTTCAGCTCCCAGCATCCCCCAGCCCAGCCAGTATGCTTATAGATCTATGGATTTCACCTCCCAGAATTCCCCAGCCACTTTGCTTTTCAGACGGGTGGACTTCAACTCCCAGCATTCCTCAGCCAGCCACCCATCTGAAAGTAGCCAAGAGACAGTGCAGTAGAGGGCAGTGGAGGATCGCACGTAGATCTGCTATCCTGTGTGGTCGTGAGAAACGCAGCCCCCTTTTCAGCGTCCATTCATTAATCGGTGCAATTGCTAAATCCCGGACTAGATTGATAGCAGATAATCAATCCCTCCCTCCCTTTCTTCCTAAATCAATCAATCCATCGGTTTCTCGTCCGATGACAGTCCAAAGCGCTACAGCTGATCAAAAAAAGGGGGCGGGGCTGGACGGGTAGGTGGGGCTTCTGCCAGGAAGGACGTGACGTCAGTGCGGGGAGGGTCTGTGTGTGCTCTAACCCCACGTGTTCTCCAGAAGTCACGTGGCTGTTGCTGCTGGTGGAAGGGCTCGCTTGCAAAAGGTAAGGATTGTTGGGAAGTGGGAAGGCGTCGCTGGCCGTGGAGGATGGGAAGTGTAGTACAGCACAGCGCAGCCCATGCGCAGGACGTCGGCTGGGGGACGTCGGTTTAAGTCTCATAGTTACTCGGGCTTGTGTTGTGATGCTGTGGAACTACATCTCCCAGCATGCCTCACCATAGTATTGCAATTGTTACAGATCCCCCCCCCTTTAAAATCACCAGGTTAATGTCTTCCTGTCCCTCTTTTCCCCCAATGCAGCATCCCCAACCTGGGGAATTGTAAACTTTTCTTCCTTTTCTGTTGCAAACCAAAAATGGTTGCAATACGACCAGCCCGTTTCTGACTGCATGCCTTTGGAAGTGACTCCCCTTGGCTTTCGGTTTGTTTTGAGAGGAGGTTTTGAAAATTAATGCAACATCAGGTTTTTAATTTCAATTATATAGCATGCGAAGGATGTGTGGTTGTGCTTTTATTTTTATAGTTATAATGTGCACTGAAGGTGGCATTTAATTTTGTTGAACAACGTGCAATGACAATAATGTAAACTGAACTTTTAAAAAAACTAAACTAAACTAAATGCGATCAATAATACTGATGGAATGTGCCAGATTTCATTGTATACATGATGTAGTATAGGCTATACTATGTTTAGTAAATGCTGCATAACAATGTAAACAAAAATGTCCCAAAAGGTGCTTAGAATCAAAAGGCAACCTGGACTTTCTGGTTTTTCTTTGAAGACATTTCGCTTCTCATCCAAAAAGCTTCTTCAGCTTTGACCGGAATGGAAGCATTTATATTCCATTTATACTTCTATTCCATTCCCTACCATCTGGTCGAAGCGAAAGAAGCTGCTTGGATGAGAAGCAAAACGTATTCAAAGAAAAATCAGAAAGTCCAGTTGCCTCCTGAAAAAGCTCAGTTTGGGACAAGCGTCACCTGGATGACTGAGAATAATGTAAAAAATGTAAAGAATAAAAATTAAAGACAAGGTAGCCTCGAGATCTCAAAAAAGATGTTGAGACTTTGGAAAGTGTTCAGAGAAGAGCAACAAAAATGATTAGGGGCCTAGAAGCTTAAACATACGAAGAACAGTTGCAGGAACTGGGTATATCTAGTCTAGTGAAAAGAAGGACTAGGGGAGATATTATAGCAGCGTTTGAATATTTGAGGGGATGCCATAAAGAAGAGGGGGCCAACTTATTTTCCGAAGCACCTGAAGTCAAGACAGGAAACATTGGATGGAAACTAATCAAGGAGAGAAGCAACCTAGAACTAAAGAGAGATTCCCTAACGGTGAGAACAATTAACCAGTGGAAGTTGTGGGTTGCCCCATCACTGAAGGCTTTTAAGAAGAGACTGGACGGCCGTTTAATCAGAGGTAGTATAAGTCTCCTGCTTGAGCAGGGTGTTGGACTAGATGACCTCCAAGGTCCCTTCCAACTCTGTTAATCTTTCTGCCTTTTACCTGCAGCTGGACAATCTGAAAGTCAGGAAAACTAGTCATAGAGTACGCAAGGAGTCCAAATTTTGCAAAAAGTACAATATTGTGATTGGAACCCTGCACGTAAAAAGAAAACAAAACAAAACAATGGCTGGGCCTTTGTTTGCAAAGTTGTGCCTATTGTTTTGCATGCACACGCGCACAAGCACACACACAAACACTGACCAGCCAGCTCAATCACCCTGCACTACAGAGAACCTTGGGCAAGGTTCATCATTTCCAAAACATATGAAGAACGGTTGCAGGAACTGGGTACATCTAGTTTAATGAAAAGGAGGACTAGGGGAGACATAATAGCAGTCTTCCAATATCTCAGGGGCTGCCCCAAAGAAGAGGGAGCAAAGCTATTCTCCAAGGCACCTGAGGGTAGAACAAGAAGCAATGGGTGGAAACTAATCAAGGAGAGAAGCAACTTAGAACTGAGGAGGAATTTCCTGACAGTGAGAACAATTAATCAGTGGAACAGAAGTTGCCTCCAGAAGTTGTGAATGCCCCAACACTGGAAGTCTTTAAGAAGACGTTTGATAGCCATTTGTCTGAAACGGTATAGGGCTTCCTGCCTAGGCAGGGGGTTGGACTAGAAGACCTCCAAGGTCCCTTCCAATTCTGCTATTGTATTGATTTAACCAGAGGTGGGCTTCTACGGGTTCGGCTGGATTTGGGAGAACCCATAGTTAACGTTATGGCCGATTCGGAGAACCTCCAAATCCTACCCTTGGCTGGCCCTGCCCACCCCACCATTCCCATCCCTCTCCTCCCCACTCACCCCGCCCCTCCCAGGAATCTTCACACGGCCCGTTTTGGATGCGAGGTAAGTGCAGGGCCCGTGCGGAGGCTCAAGGAGGCTGAAAAACGGGCTTCCCAAAAGTTCCGGAAGGCCAGAAATGGGCCCCTTTACAGCCTCCAGAGCCCGGAGGAATCAGTTTTCACCCTCCCAGAGGTTCGAGGAAAACCTCCGGAGCTTAGGGAAGGCGAAAATGCTCCCCCCCCCCCCCAACTCCACTGTGGTGCAGGAGGCCGACTAGGCCACACCCACCATAGCCACAAGCACCCAACAACTGGGCAGAGAATCCGTTGCTGAAATTTTTGAAGCCCACGCCTGGACTTAACATTCATTAACTTAACGAAAACTTAATGAAAGAAGATCTGTTGGGATTCCTTTATCTCTTAACCGCAGGTTTATCCGTTTTGTTCGTGCTTTGTGCCCACAGAGCCAACAACCTGAAATGCCGAAGGGAGGCAAGGAAAAAAAACCGAGCTCTGCACAGCTGCCCATTAGCAAATTCCGAAGAAAATTACTGGAGGCTATCCAAGGCGACACGTTTGTGGTGGTGACCGGTGAGACGGGAAGCGGAAAAACCACCCAACTTCCCAAATATTTATTTGAGGAAGGTAAGAGCATGTTGGCCCGAGTGAATCCCACTTCCAAGATTCACGGGCGCAGGTAATTGCCAAGGTTTACACAGGAGAAGAGGAGGCCGAGTTGGGAGGCCGGAGTGAAGTGTGTCATTAGCTTAGAGTCATTACGTTGCCATAAAGGGTCCCAACTCCAACCGCTCTCGAATTGTGTTGACATGGATCTGGCACAATGTAGCGTTCAACTTTTAAGTGACAAGATTCTCGTGTATAGGTCCGTGATGGGGAAACTACGGCAGGCGTGCCACGCCCCAAGCCGTCACCCCAGCTCAGCTCCAACGCACATGCGCATGGGCCTCCTGCCGGCCAGCTGATTTTCAGCTCTCTGCTGCGCATGTGCAGGGGGTGGGGCACATGTGGGAGACACTCATGCATGCACAGGGCGAGGGGTCATGCATGCATGCATGGGGAGAGGGGGACAGTGGGTGCAGCGCAGCCTACTGCGACCCATTTTTGGTTCTGCAGGGAAGCCTACTAGGCCCAAAACGGGGCGCCGGGGGGGGGAGGGTCACATGTGCATGTGCAGAGGAGGTGGGGAGGGGGGGTGCCACGTGACCGCAAAAAGGTTAACCATCACTGATTATAGGCGTTCCTCGACTCACGGCCACAATTGAGCCCCAAATTTCCTTTGCTAAGACAGTTTTTAAGGACGTTTTACATCTTGTGCATCTTGTCCCATCTTTGACAATAGGGGGAGAAATTTTAGCCCCCTCAGAGAAGGCTCGCAATCTGGGAGTCCTCCTGGATACGCGGCTTAGTTTAGAAGATCATCTGACGGCCGTGACCAGGGGGGCCTTTTACCAGGTTCGCCTGGTACGTCAATTGCTCCCCTTCCTGGATCGGGATGCTCTGTGCACAGTCACTCATGCCCTCGTCCTTTGTCGCCTGGACTACTGCAATGCTCTCTACATGGGGCTGCCCTTGAAGAGCACCCGGAGGCTTCAGCTGGTCCAGAATGCGGCCGCGCGGGTTGCCATGGGGGTACCTAGGTGCTCCCAGGTTACACCTCTTTTAGGCAGCCTGCACTGGTTGCCGGTTGTTTTCCGGGTGCGATTCAAGGTATTAATTATGACCTTTAAAGCGCTCCATGGCTTAGGCCCAGGGTACCTGCGAGACCACCTACTGCCACCAGTAGCCTCCCACCGTCCAGTACGATCCCACAGAGTTTATTTATTTATTTATTATTTATTTATATTTGGTGCTTCTAGACCGCCCCCTCTCCCAGAAGGGACTCGGGGCGGTGTACAGTCCATAGAGAATATCACAAAATACAATAAAAAGTGAAATATGTACAGTTTGGAAGAGGTTAAAATGCAATTAAAAGAACTGTACAAAGCTAATATAAATATAAATTTTTAAATCCCTAAAACAGACACAACAAATTAAAAAACCCCTAAGATAGCCAGATAATAATACATTTGCCAGGAGGGACAGATTGTAATTATGCCAGGCCTGCTAATCGGAACAGGTGAGTCTTCAATTTTTGCCGGAAGGAGCGGAGGTCAGAAGTGGTTCTAATGTCGGGGGGGAGGTCATTCCAGAGGGTTGGGCCCATCACAGAGAAGGCCCTACTCCTTGGTGTCGCCCGTTGGCATTGCCTAGTGGACGGCACCAGGAGAAGTCCCTCCCTGTGTGAGCGAATTGGCCGCAGGGATGTATGTGGGAGGATGCGATCCCGCAAGTAACTAGGTCCCGTGCCATGGAGCGCTTTAAAGATGGTAATCAGCACCTTGAAACGCACCTGAAAAACCACAGGTAGCCAGTGCAGCTCGCGCAGGAGAGGTGTTACGTGGGAGTACCTCGTACTCCCCATCACAGCCCGTGCAGCTGCGTTCTGAACTAACTGCAGTCTCCGGGCGCGTCCCAAGGGCAGCCCCATGTAGAGAGCGTTGCAGTAATCCAGGCGGGACGTCACCAGCGCATGAGTGACCGTGCGTAGGGCATCCCGGTCTACTAGGGGGCGCAATTGGCGCACCAGGCGAACCTGGTGGAACGCCCCCCTCGCCACGGCTGCCACATGGTCATCCATTGACAGCCGGGCATCAAGGAGGACGCCCAAATTGCACGCCCGTTCCACAGGGGGCAATTGTTCGCCCCCTATGGCCAGCAATGGAATCAGCTGGCTGAACCGAGGTGCCGGTAGCCACAGCCACTCGGTCTTGGAGGGGTTGAGTTTAAGTCTGTTGTCCCCCATCCAGACCCCGATGGCTTCCAAGCACCGGGACATCACTTCGACAGCCTCGTTGGGGTGGTTTGGGGTTGAAATATACAGCTGAGTATCATCAGCGTAGAGGTGATACTCAACCCCAAACCACGGATGATCTCACCCAGCGGCTTCACATATGTGTTGAACAGGAGAGGCGAGAGGACCGACCCCTGTGGCACTCCACAAGTGAGTGGCCTCGGGGTCGACCTCTGTTCCCCTGTCAACACACATTGCCTCCGGTCGGAGAGGTAGGAGCCGAACCACCGCAAAACGGTACCTCCGACTCCTATCCCCTCCAACCGGCGCAATAGGATACCATGGTCGATGGTATCAAAAGCCGCCGAGAGGTCTAATAGGACCAGGATAGAGGAACAACCTCTATCTCTGGCCCTCCAGAGATCATCAACCAACGCGACCAAGGCTGTCTCTGTGCTGTGCCCGGGTCGGAAGCCGGACTGGCGTGAGTCTAGATACTCGGATTTGTCAAGGTGTCGTGGAAACTGCTGGGCCACCACATTCTCAACAACCTTCGCTAGAAACGGAAGGTTGGAGACTGGACGATAGTTAGCTAGCTCCATTGGGTCGAGTGAAGGCCTCTTAAGTAAGGGCCTCACCACCGCCTCCTTCAAGGCAGTTGGTAAGGATCCCTCACCCAATGAGGCATTCACCAGGCCCAGAAGCCAGCCTCGGGTCACCTCCCAAGATGCCAGTACCAACCAGGAGGGACACGGGTCCATTAAACATGTGGTGGGTCGCAGCCGTCCACACAACCTATCCAAATCCTCGGGGGCAACAGAACCAAACTCCTCCCAGGATGGTCTCACAAGACTCGCTGTTGGCGGCCCGTCCGGTCCACTGAGGGGGGCCCATCCGCTCCGGATCTGAGCGACTTTATCCTGCAGATATTCCCCAAACTCCTCTGCTCTGCCCTGCAAGGGTGCCCCCTGCGTCCTCTGTGACAAGAGGGAGCGGGTCACCCCAAACAGGGCGGCAGGGCGGTTATCCACGGACGCAATAAGAGCAGCGCAATGTCTACGTTTGGCCGCCCTTAATGCCACAAGGTAGGTCCGTAAGTAGGCTCTTACCTGTGTTCGATCAGATTCGGAGCGTGAGGACCTCCACCTGCTCTCTAGACGTCTCCTATGGCGCTTCATCACCCTCAGCTCCTCGGTATACCAAGGAGCCCGGGTGGGTCGCTGCCGCAGAAGAGGTCGCAAAGGCGCAACCCGGTCCAAGGCCCCAGCCGCCGCCCTATTCCAGGCGGCCGCTAGGTCCTCTGACCGAGCGCGGGTCAGGGCTACAGGTAATGGCCCAAGCTCCGTCTGGAACCTATCCGGCTCCATCAGGTGCTTGGGGCGGTACCAGCTTGGACCATCTGGTCCCGCCTCCTCGCGGTGGGGGGTAGCGCCAGGGAAGTCCAGCCGGAGACATGAGTGATCTGACCATGACGGGTGTAACAACAAAGTCCCCTATACCCAGATCACTCGTCCACTGCTCAGATACAAAAACAAGATCCAATGTGTGGCCACCTTCGTGTGTGGGGCCCTGAATTAACTGGGTCAGGCCCATGGCTGTCATGGAAGCCATGAACTCCCGAGCCACCTCAGACGCTGCTCCCGTCGACGGCAGGTTGAAATCCCCCATAACCACAAGCCTGGGGATCTCAACCGCCGTCTCCGAGATCAGCTCGAGGAGCTCGGGCAGGGCCGCTGATGTATAGCGAGGAGCCAAGTATACAATCAGCAAACCCAACTGCCTCCCTGGGCCCCATTTCACACCAAGGGACTCACACCCGGATATCTGAGGAACAGTGAACTCCCTCGGCTCTTGATCTTCCCGTATAACTACCGCCACCCCACCACCCTTACCCAGGGCCCGAGGCTGATGGAATGCGCGGAAACCTGGTGGGCACATTTCCACGAGGGGTAAACCACCCTCGTGGCCCAACCAGGTCTCCGTTATCCCTGCAAGGTCCAGCTCCCCCTCAGAGATCAGCTCATTAATGAGGGGGGCCTTGTTGGTTACGGACCTTGCATTGCAAAGCATCAGCCGTAGGCCCGGGCTCTGTAGTTCCTGGCCACCTAGGTTGCGGGGGTTGGTACAAACGACCGGGCGTAGCCAACAGCCACGGTCTCCCAACCGACCTTGTAATCTTCTTTTGTCCTCGCATCCCCCCCTCCCCGCGACCGTTGTAATCAAACAACCCTCTGTTGGAATAACTTGTTCCCTCTCCCCCCCCACTCCGCTCACTTCCCTCCTGGACTCACCTGTTCGTCTGGCACTGGCTTCCCTCCTGGCCTGGCTATCCCCCCCTCCCTTCCCAGAACCCCCTAAAAACAATATAAAACATTTAGCTAAAAAGCCCCTCAGCTTCCTCTTCTTCCACCTCTCGGGGTTCACAAACCCGTCATCAAGGCTGGCCCTTGAGAGAGCCAAGGGCCATACCTGCGAAAGAGGGGCCTCCCGCAGGCGGAGCAGTTGGCCTCCTCAGGGTGCCGTCGGCCAGGCAGTGTCGGCTGGTGACCCCCAGGGGGAGAGCCTTCTCTGTGGGAGCGCCTTTCCTCTGGAATGAGCTGCCCCCGGAGCTTCGCATAATCCCTGACCTCCGGTCCTTCCGACACGCCCTAAAAAGTTGGCTTTTCCAGCAAGCTGGCCTGGCCTGTTAATTTTAACTTATTTTAAATGTATTGTTTTTTAAATTCGGTTTGTTTTTTGGATATGTATTTAATTTTTTTTAACTTTTGGGATGTGTGTTTTTTTAATGTTGTACGCCGCCCTGAGTCCTTTGGGAGAAGGGCGGCATATAAATCCAATAAAATAAACAAACAAAACAAACAAACGTTTTACCCCATTTTACAACCTTTCTTGGCGCCGTGGTTGTGACGTGAATCACTGCAATTGTTAAAAGTTTGTAATGGGATCCAAGTGAATCGGGTTTCCCCCCCCCCTCCTCTTGACCTTGCTTGTCAGAAGGTTGTAAAAGAGGATCACAGGACATTGCAACCGCCACAAATACGAGTCGGTTGCCAAGCATCTGAGTTTTGATCACGTGACCAAGGGGATGCAGCAACGGTCGTAAGTGTGAAAAATGGTCATAAGTCATTCTTTTCAGTGCCTTTTGTAGCTTTGAGTGGTCACTGAATAAATGGTTGTAAGGAGCACCTGTACAGGGGTGTAAAGGTAAGCTAAAGGTTCCCCTCGCACATGTGTGCTAGTCGTTCCCGACTCTAGGAGGCGGTGCTCCTCTCCCTTTCAAAGCCGAAGAGCCAGCGCTGTCCGAAGACGTCTCCGTGGTCATGTGGCCGGCATGACTCAACGCCGAAGGTGCACGGAACACTGTTGCCTTCCCACCAAAGGTGGTCCCTATTTTTCTACTTGCATATTTTACGTGCTTTCCAACTGCTAGGTTGGCAGAAGCTGGGACAAGGAACGGGAGCTCACTCCGTTACGCAGCACAAGGGATTCGAACCGCCAAACTGCCAACCTTTCTGATCGATAAGCTCAGCGTCTTGGCCATTGTGTCCCTCGTATAGAGGTGTATAAAATAATAAATGTTTTTCAAAGGGAGTTCTTTTATATTTATTTTTCCAAAATTCGATCATGTCTTTTGCTTCCTTTTTTTTACAGGGTATGCCAGGCGTGGCACAATTGCTGTGACGCAGCCACGGCGCATGGCTGCCATCTCTGTGGCCGAAAGAGTGGCAGAGGAGCTGGGCGGCCCAGTGGGAGGCCTTGTGGGATACCAGGTTCGCTTTGAGGAGTGCCTCTCAGAGGTGTGTGTTCGAATCCAGCTTATTCTTGAGATGTGTGGCTTTATTGGATTCGTCTGCTTTTTTTTTTTTAAGTCAGAAGAGATTCCTATCTTGGGTTTAGGAACACGAAACTGCCAGGTTTTTTTTAGGTTTTTCAGTCAAAAATGCAGCAGCACTCAAGGAAAAAGGATAAGGAAAAAGAGGGGGGAGGGAAATCCTTGGGCCTGATAATCAGATATTTAAAACAAGGTCCTTTTAGTATTTAATAAAAAGTATATTTTGATAGGGACGTGGTGGCTAAGACGCTGAGCTTGTCGATCAGAAAGATTGGTAGTTTGAATCCCTCGCGCCGCATAGCAGAGTGAGCTCCTGTTACTTGTCCCAGCTTCTGCCAACCTAGCAGTTCGAAGGAACGTAAAATATGCAAGTAGAAAAATAGGAACCACCTTTGGTGGGAAGGGAACAGCGTTCCGTGCGCCTTCGGCGTTGAGTCATGCCGGCCACATGACCACGGAGACGTCTTTGGACAGCACTGGCTCTTCAGCTCTGAAACGGAGATGAGCACCACCCCCTAGAGTCAGGAATGACTAGCACATATGTGCGAGGGGAACCTTTACCTTTATATGTTGTTTAAATTGTCTTCTCAACTTCGGCTTTGTGTGCTTCTTAGCCATTGTCAGGTTTTCTTGTTATCTGTTATGCCTGCTGTTTTTTTTAAATGTACTGACCATGTCATATTTTATTTTGCCATGTCTCTTTTCTGTTATTATTCTTTGTTGTGCCGTGAGCTAGATGTTTAGACTTGTTGTTGTTGTTGTTATTATGGTTGGTTGCACAGTCAGATTGTTTAGATTGGATTTGGCATTTTTATCCATCGATAAGTTCTTTCAAGGACCTGATTATTTATTATTATTATTATTGTTATTATTATCGATTATTATGCACCCCATGCATGCGCGGCAGAGATTTTAAAAAATCAGCCTTTGGGCAGGAGGCACACACGCATGTGCGGTGCAGCTGAGCTGGGGCGATGGCTTGCTCGCCCGCAGAGAAGGTTCCGTTTGTCACCGGTGGCATGCGTGCCATTGGTTTGCCATCACGGCTCTATGCCAAAATTACACCCTAGTGAAGGGAGGTGGTCAATGCCAGCATAGGAGATTGAGAGCGCATGCAGGCAGGCAGTGTCTGGCAGCAGCCGCACACATGAGTTGAGTAATTGTGCAAGCAGCAGGCAGAAGCAGAGGCGTGGGGTATGTGTGGCAGTGGTGGAATTCAAATAATTTAACAACTGGTTCTCTGCCCTAATGACCAGCTGGGTAGGTGTGGCTCGGTGGTCATGTGACTGGGTGGGCAAAGCCAACTCAATGTCACTCACATCGATGGGTGCTTCGTCTTAGCTGTTACAATATAGCGAGGGTTAACCGGAGAGGCGGTTTCTGGAGGCCAATAAAGATTAGGCTAGAAACAACACCAGAATGTTTCCTTCCTGCCTTCCTTACAGGATTAGCCCTATAAAGTGGAAAAAAACAAGGAGATTTCTTCCAACAACCCGTTCTCTGCCCTAAGGACCAGCTGGGTAGGCGGGGTTCGGTGGTCATGTGACTGGGTGGGCATGGCCAACTCAATGTCACTCACATCGATGGGTGCTTCGTCTTAGCTGTTACAATATAGCGAGGGTTAACCGGAGAGGCGGTTTCTGGAGGCCAATAAAGATTAGGCTAGAAACAACACCAGAATGTTTCCTTCCTGCCTTCCTTACAGGATTAGCCCTATAAAGTGGAAAAAAACAAGGAGATTTCTTCCAACAACCCGTTCTCTGCCCTAAGGACCAGCTGGGTAGGCGGGGTTCGGTGGTCATGTGACTGGGTGGGCATGGCCAACTCATCATCACTCATAGCTGTTACAATGTAACAAGGGTTAACCGGAGAGGCGGTTTCTGTAAGCAGGGCAATCAAGATTAGGCTAGAAACAACACCAGATTGTTTCCTTCCTGCCTTCCTTACAGGATTAGCCCCGTAAAGTGGGGGAAAAACAAAAGGAGATTTCTTCCAACAACTGGTTTTCCCAAATAGGTGCGAACCAGCTGAATCCCACCACTGGGAGGAGCTGATCTGGAGGATGTGCTGCGTGGGCCACAGGAAAGCTGAGCAGTGACAGGCCAGAGCAACAGGCAGCTGCGGGAGGCTCGTCTTTGTATCTCTCGGCTTGCCTGCAGCCCGCACGGTGCACCCGGATTGCCTTCTGCTCTGTGTCTTCCACTCTCCGCAGCCCCAGAGTGTGCCAACTGTCGGTCCCCTGTGCTTGCTGGCTCTTGTGTTTGCACCAGGGGCAGGGCGTGTTGATCACCCTGAAAATGTGTTGTCCCGAAAATAAGCCCTAGTGCAGCGATGGCGAACCTGTTTTGGCTCGTGTGCCATAATTGGGGGGAGAGGAGGGGGGTTGTGTGCGGGCATGCCGCACCCATAATGCAATACGCGACCCTCCAGTGCGCATGCGCGCACTACAGGTGCTCCCACCCATTTTTACATGCTTTTTTCGCCCTCCCCAGACTCCAGAGGCTTTATAGGAGCCTGGGGAGGGTGAAAACAGCTTCCCCTGCCCCCCGGACGCCCTCCAGAGGCTTCAGGGAAGCCTCCGCATGGTCCCTGAAGCCTTCGGAGCGCTCAAAACGATCCTCCGAGCAAACCGGATGTCACTTCCGGTTTGCTCGGAGGGTCGTTTTAAGCGTTCAGAAGGCTTCAGGGACTGTCCGGAGGCTTCCCTGACGCCTCTGGAGGGCATCCAGGGGGTGGGGGAGGCTGTTTTCGCCTTCCACAGGCTCCTATAAAGCCTCTGGAGCCTGGGGAGGGCGAAGAATGGCTTTAAAAAAGGGTGAACTCAGCTGGCAAGCGCACGCATGCGCGCTGGCCACCTGATAGGGCAGTGCCTCGCGTGCCCTGACAAATGGCTCCGCGTGCTACCTGTGGCACGTGTGCCATAGGATCGCCATCACTGCCCTAGTGGTCATTTGATGAGCAGCACCCCCTATGGTTAAACATGACTGGGCAGGAGAAAACGTTCCCTTTACTTTTTAGTACTTTTTAAAAAACTCATTTAAACAAAAAGCATTGTTTTTTCTGAATGGAGCAGCTTAAAGAGTTTTCTTTGCTATAATCCACAGGACATTACTGACTAACTATTGATTCTAAATGTCACAGGAAACTGCGATCAAGTATTTGACGGATGGGTGCTTGTTGAGGCAAATCCTGGCAGACCCACATCTGACCCAATACAGCATCGTTATTCTGGACGAAGCTCACGAACGGAGTCTCTGCACGGTCAGTGCTAACAACCGTGCCAAGAAAGGTTGTAAAATGGGGCAAAACTCACTTAACAACTGTCTTGCTTCGCAACAGAAATGTTGAGCTCCATTGTGGTCATAAGTCGCTGTTGTGGCCCACCGGCAGCCAGCAGAGCTGGCAGCAGAATCGAGACAGTGAGGAGGTTGGGGAGGAACATGGGCCAGTCCTGGGGGTTGAGGAAAGCTCCGCGTCGGAGGCAGAGAGGGAGCTAGACAGCAGTGAGGCAGAGGAACAGCTGGAGCCTGTTCCCAGTGTGTGCATGTGCACAGCTGCCAGAAGACAAGAACAACTAAGAAAGCAGGGTCGACTTAGGAATAAAGGCACACCTTGGAGGTGATTGATCCCCCTCCAATAGGAAACAAAAGAGCGAATGGGGAGGGGGCTTTTGCAGGAAACAATGAGTTCATTTGGTCATTTCAAGAGTGGAAAGTTCTGCTTGTGACTATAAGAGACTCTGTGCCAAGTTTTGCCTTACCCTGCATTTGGAAACTAGTTAGCTGGCAGCTCTCCAAACGAGATAAGGTTCGTGTGGATAAACGTTCCTCTGAAAGACTGTTTACTAAAGCCTTGCTGACTATGAATGAAAGGAATTCACAGTTGTGTCAATAAAAAGGGTTTTGCTGGGACCAAGACTCTGCTTCTTGCTTTTTATAAGGAAGCCTGGGTCAGAAGACCTGCAGTTGGTATTTTCCGGACAGCTGGGAATATGTTTGCCAATGAAAAGATCAATTTAGGATTGGCTGTGAGAGATCATAGTGTGTTCCATGTTTGAAAGGGGACTGTTGTTCAAAACGTGGACTTTAGGAGGACCACTTCTCTTTCAGGATATCCTCTTTGGCCTGTTGAAGCAGCTGTTCCACCAGGAAAAAGAAATCAAAAGGAAGGAACCCTTGAAGGTCGTGGTGATGTCCGCCACCTTGGACGTGGAGAAATTCTCGGCCTTCTTTGGAAATTGCTCCGTGGTGGAGATTCCAGGAAGAAAATACCTGGTGGAGGAGATCTTCTGTGATGCTCTGGGCCCCAGAGATGTCAACAGCTCTGCCTTCATCACAGAGGTATTGGCTGGTCACTTTCATTTTATTTAGTTGAGGAGTCCTTGGTGCTCTCTAAGCACGGTTGTTTGCTTCCAGATGTTTCGTTACCCAACAACCGTATTTTTCACCTAGCTTTTGGGGAGGAAAACAAGGGGAAAAAATCTGCTTCTGCCTCCCAGCAATTTGCCTCCTTGCAACAAACAGCAAACAGCACAGACAATATACACTGTTTGTAGTGTTACATTTCAGACTATACTTGTACAGATGCTGTTAAAATTGATGTGCTTTGGGGAAGTATAGTTAAAACCTTTTTTGGCTCGTGTGCCATGTGGGGGGGAGCTTCCCTGTAGCCTCTGGAGGACTAAAAAGGACCCTACGAGCAAACTGGAAGTGACTTCCAGTTTGCTCCGAGGGTCGGTTTAAGCCCTCTGGAGACTTCAGGGACCTTCAGGAGACTTCCCTGAAGCTTCCGGAGGGCTTAAACCGACCCTCCGACTCATGGGGTCCTTTTTAGTCGTCTAGAGGCTTCCTGAAGTCTCTGAGGGCTTAAACCGACCCTAAGAGCAAACCGGAGTCTGTCCCCAAACTGGGGAATTCCCCACACGGCTGGGGAATTCTGGGAGTTGAAGTCCACAAGTCATAAAGTTCCCAAGTTTGGACACCCCTGTTCTAGAAGATGGTTCTGCCACTTTATCTGCCATTGGGGCATAGAGCCCTCTTCCGCTTTCAAAACCGTGGACCGTTTTCTCCTGTAACCTTGGAAAGGGGCCCTTACGAGGTGCTGCCAGTTGGACCAAGGTGTCAGCGTTCCAAATATCATCCAGAATTAAATCAGAGTCCAAGGCATAGCTTTCATCAAAGTTCCAATTTAATAAGAGAGACACGTTGGTACAATCTGTGGAAACCCGAATCTGAAAGCTTCCGGGGTTTCCCACTCAGTTGAAAGTTCATGATCTTGCTCCCACACCCCCAAGTCCATCACATGGTCCAGTCTTCCACTGCCACGCTGGCATTTCCACCCATCTGTTTCCGGTCAGGTGCAGAGGTGCGGAGACAAAGAATGACCTTGGGCTTCTAGAAAGGAATTTTGCTTTGACTACATAACATTCTACCCCTTACTATTCCCCCCTCTCAATTCCCCACTAATGAAACAGCATAGTAAAGAAAGAGAGAGAGTGTGGCAGGCCAAAGATCCTAAAAGGAATATGACTGCAGGCCTGACACAAGGTTTTTCAAGGAGGTGTTACTCCTCCATCACTCACTCTGTGTCCTGGCTTGTGACAGGCAGTACCTGCCTTCCCAAACATTGGGCCCAGGATGGCGGGTATGTATTAAAAGATACAGTGGCGCTGGAAAAAATGACTGATGACTGGTTTTTACACTTACGACCGTTGCAATATTTCCGTGTGATGAAAATCCAGATGCTGGGCAGCTGGGTCCTATTGATGACGGTCGTGGTGGGTCATGTGTTCACTTTGATGACCTTCTGACGAGTGAAGTCAATGGGGAAGCCAGGATCATTCAACAACCTCGGTCCTAACTACACAACTGCCGAGATTTGCTTCTCATGGCAAGAAAGCTCATAAAACGGGGCAAAACTCACTTAACAACGGCCTTAGCAACAGAATTTTTTTTGGAGGGGTGTTCAATTTTCAATCATTTCAGTTTGTGGTCCTAAGTTGAGAATACTCTGTAGTTGTTAGCACAGGGTGAAAAAAAATATCGCGCGTGAGTTCCTCCTAAAAACTCTTAGCATTGTTCGTTTTAAAGTGTTAATGCCACTTTATAAGGCCTTGGTAAGGCCACCCTTGGAATTCTGCATCCAGTTTCGGTCGCCATGATGTGAAAAAGATATGGGGACTCTAGAAAGAGTGCAGAGAAGAGCAACAAAGATGATGAGGGGAGTGGAGGCTAAAACATATGAAGAACGGTTGCAGGAACTGGGTATGTCTATTTTAATGAAAAGAAGGACTAGGGGAGACATGATAGCAGTCTTCCAATATCTCAGGGGTTGCCACAAAGAAGAGGGAGTAAAACTATTCTCCAAGGCACCTGAGGGTAGAACAAGAAGCAATCGGTGGAAACTAATCAAGGAGAGAAGCAACTTCCTGACAGTTAGAACAATTAAGCAGTGGAACAGAAGTTGCCTCCAGAAGTTGTGAATGCCCCAACACTGGAAGTCTTTAAGAAGATGTTGGATAGCCATTTGTCCGGGTTTCCTGCCTAGGCAGGGGGTTGGACTAGAGGATCTCCAAGGTCCCTTCCAACTCTGCTATGGTATTGTGTTGTTTCAGACTGTCAGAGTGACCTTGGATGTCCACTTGAACGGCTCGGCAGGAGACATCCTCGTTTTCCTGACAGGCAAGTGTTTTGAAGTTATCCTGTGGAGAATCACTATCTCCTTCGTATGTAGCAGGGATGTCAAACTCAGTTTCATTTAGGGACGCATGAGAGTTGTGTTTGACCTCAGAGGGCCGGGGGTGTGAGTGGGCGTGGCCAGGGTGGGCACAGTTACGGTGGGCATTTGACACAGGCTCAAGCCATTGGTGGGTTCCTACCAGTTTGGATCGGTTTGACTGAACCGGTAGAAACTTGGTGGCCTGGGTTGCTGGAACTGGCAGCGACCCACGTCTGTAATGCCTCCAAACCGGTTCTCCTTCAGAACCACCGTACTGATTTTTGCCTCTGTGCATGCGCAGAACAACTTTCTTTGCAGAAATGTAATTTTTTTTTCATTATATTAATGTTTTGCACATGTCCAAACATTTTTACATGCAAGTGCGCACGGCGAAGCAGCAGCAATCTACCCCTGGCTCAAGCCAAAATCGGCCTCGCGAGACCCTGCACAGCCTGTTTTTCGCTTCCCCGGCCTCCAGAAGCACTCTGCTGGCCGTTGCCCCACCACGACCCATTTTTGCCACTGGGGCGGCCCTTTGATACTTCCGGCGCAACCCCATGGACCAGAATTAAATAGCCTGCGGGCTGGATGCAGCCCATGGGCCTTGAGTTTGACACCCCTGATACATAGGTAATCCTCGACTTAAACCAGAGTTCCCCCATATTTCTGGCTTGATAGGGGGGGGAGGGAAGAAGGGATGCTTCCATGCCCAGTTGCAACCCCCTCGCAGACCACTAATGAGCTGCGGCCCACAGGTTGGGGACCCCTGACTTAAACAACCGAGTTTAAGAAACCGAGTTAAACTGTAACTGAACCTGGAATTACGGTCATAAGTCATTGTGGGTATTAACGTAGGTCACCAAATGACCAAATAGGATTTTTAAAAAAATTTCTTGTGGCACTGCGGGACACTGCAAACGGCTGTACAGGTGAGCTGGTTGCCAGGTGCCCAAAAGGAATCCCATGACTATGGGGTGTCTGCGTTCACCTGTCGTAATCTCAAAATTGGGACTTAAGTACCTTTGGGGGATGGCCCATCATAATGTCAAGCAGCTGCCATAAGTCGAGAACTACCTGTATTCCAGTTGTGAATTGCTGCTGGCATTACTGCCAGTTCGGTGCGCACAAACATTTTGCTGGGAACAGGCTCCAGTTGTGCATCTGCCTCACTAATGTCTGACTCCGAAGGCAGCTGATAACTGTCAGACGGTCCTGGCCCCCTCTCTGCCTCCGACACAGAGCCCTCCTCAGAGCCTTCCCCAGACTCCAGGACTGGCCCATGTTCCTCCCCAACCTCCTCACTGTCCAAATCTACTGGCCGGCCACAACAATACATGCCAGTTGCCAAACATCCAAATTTGGATGACCTGACCATGGTGGTGATGCAACAATTATAAGTTGCAAGTCCCGTTTTTTTCCAATGCTGCTGTAACTTTGAACGATCGCTAAAGGAGCGATCGTTGCAAGTCGAAGGATTACCTGTAGCCTTTCCCTCATTTCTTCGGAACAATATCTTACATGAATTTGTGGTTTCACACTAGGGCAATCGGAGATCGAGAGAGCTTGCGAGCTTCTCTTCCAGAAAGCCGAAATGATAGACTACCGCTTTGAAGTAAGAGATCGCTCCGTGGACGGCTTACTTATCTTGCCGTTGTATGGCTGCATGCCAACAGGTGAGCATAACAGATTTGCAAGGGGCCTTGGAGGTCTTCTGGTCCAACCCCCTGTTTAGGCAGGAAACCCTTTGTTAGGTAAGACTCCCCGTTAGGAGAGTGAGTGTGCAGAGAAGCGTAATGAGAGTGGTGTGGAAGAACACGCACAAACCAGCATACAGGGATACCGAATAGTAAAAGTAATAGTATTTTACTTATGTGGAAAAATAGAGGTATTCAGAATTCAACAAACAGTCCAAGTCATACACGGTTCAGTCAGTCAGTTAATGTTCTCAGTTAAGGTGTGGTCCATCAAACACAGTCCAGTATCATATAATCAGTTCAGCACACAAAGTAGCTAACAGTAGCAAAACACACAGTAGCTCACGATACAGTATCAAGCAGTATCCACCGATCAGCATTTAACAAACAGAGAGCTAACAGTCATTCTGGCTCCCTCTTATGGCTGCTTGAGGTAACAGCAACCAATCACATTTTAGCAGTACTTAAAGCTACAGTACTACCATCATGGTTTATATATTGCTGACCGAACCGTTAGCTTACATTCCTAACACCCTTCACCACTTCAGACAAATGGTTATCCAACATCTTCTTAAAAACTCCCAGTGTTGGAGCATTCACAACTTCTGGAGGCAAATCATTCCATTGATTAATTGTTCTCACTATCAGGAAATTTCTCCTTAGTTTTAGGTTGCTTCTCTCCCTGATTAGTTTCCTCCCATTGCTTCTTCTGCCTTCAGGTGCTTTGGAGAATAGTTTGATCCCCCTCTTCTCTATGGCAGCCCCTCAAATAGTGGAATATTACTAGCATGTCATCCCCCTACTCCTTCTCTTTGTTAGATTTAGATTGAAATTAGTTCACCAAGACACTCTAAGACTGGAGACTCAAGTTCAGCTTACTCTATGTATAAAAGAATAGCAGAGATGGAAGGGACCTTGGAGGTGTTTAGCCCAATCCCTTACTCAAGCAGGAGACCCTATTTCATTCCGGGCACATGGCTATCGTATATTTTCTTTAAAACCTCCAGTGTTGGAGCGCCTACAATATCTGGAGGCAGGTAGTTCCACTGGTTAATTGTTCTAACTGTCAGGGAATTCCTCCTCAGTTCTAAGTTGCTTCTCTCCTTGATTAGTTTCCACCCGTTGCTTCTTGTCCTGCCTTCAGGTGCCTTGGAGAATAGTTTGACTCTCTCTTCTTTGTGGCAGCCCTTGAGATATTGGAACACTGCTATCCTGTCTCCCCTAGTCTTTCTCTTCCTTAAAATTCTTTTATTGCATGTATCCAGATTTTCTCAGTTGTGTCCTTAGCATCTACTGCATTTTCCAGCATTCTATGAAATGTTGTGACAACATTTTTCCTTAGCCTTTTTTGATTTATTGGATTTGATTTATTGGATTTGATTTTGATTTATTGGATTTATATTTATTTTCAAATCTCATTTGGCCCCCAGAGTCCTATCAGTGGAAGGTTTCCAAGAAAAGTTTATTTATTTAGTATCCATGACTGTCGCTAAGTGTTGTATCTAGTGTTTTATGGTGAATGTAATTTTACAATGACTATAATAATGATCTATCACTATTGATGTATGTACACTGTGAGCTTATGCACTGGAGGCAAATTTCTTATGTGCCCAATCACACTTGGCCAATAAAGAAGTCTAATTCTAAAAGATTGGACCACCATTTAAATGTGATTGTATAAGGCAGGGGTGTCCAAACTTGGGAACTTTAAGACTTGTGGACTTCAACTCTTAGAATTCCCCAGCCAGCTATGCTGGCTGGGGAATTCTGGGAATTGAAGTCAGCATGCTGGCTGGGGAATTCTGGGAGTTGACATCCACATGCTGGCTGGGGAATTCTGGGAGTTGAAGTCAGCATGCTGGCTGGGGAATTCTGGGAGTTGACATCCACATGCTGGCTGGGGAATTCTGGGAATTGAAGTCAGCATGCTGGCTGGGGAATTCTGGGAGTTGAAGTCCACATGCTGGCTGGGGAATTCTGGGAGTTGAAATCCACATGCTGGCTGGGGAATTCTGGGAGTTGACATCCACATGCTGGCTGGGGAATTCTGGGAGTTGAAGTCAGCATGCTGGCTGGGGAATTCTGGGAGTTGAAGTCCACATGCTGGCTGGGGAATTCTGGGAGTTGAAGTCCACATGCTGGCTGGGGAATTCTGGGAGTTGAAGTCCACATGCTGGCTGGGGAATTCTGGGAGTTGACGTCCACATGCTGGCTGGGGAATTCTGGGAGTTGAAGTCCACATGCTGGCTGGGGAATTCTGGGAGTTGAAGTCCACATGCTGGCTGGGGAATTCTGGGAGTTGACGTCCACATGCTGGCTGGGGAATTCTGGGAGTTGAAGTCAGCATGCTGGCTGGGGAATTCTGGGAGTTGAAGTCCACATGCTGGCTGGAGATTCTGGGAGTTGACGTCCAGATGCTGGCTGGGGAATTCTGGGAGTTGAAGTCAGCATGCTGGCTGGGGAATTCTGGGAGTTGACATCCACATGCTGGCTGGGGAATTCTGGGAGTTGAAGTCCACATGCTGGCTGGGGAATTCTGGGAGTTGGCGTCCACAAGTCTTAAAGTTCCCAAGTTTGAGCAACCCTGGTATAAGGTCACCTGCCTTGAGCAAGGGGGTTGCACTAGAAGACCTCCAAGGTCCCTTCCAGGATTATGATTCTATGAAAAGAGAAACCCAGTGCTGCCTCTTAGTATGCTTGACTACAGTTCCCAATACCTTCAACTGTCTTGGATGGGAATGATGGCAGTTGGTCCATCTCAGACAGTCCTTGCTCTGCAGGTCTCTGGTGGAGTCTAATTGAACCAGGTTTTGCTTTTAATCTTGGGGAAACCAGTTCAAAAAATTGGTGTTATTTTCTCCTCTCTGATCGTTTTGACCCTGATTTTGTCGCTTAGATCAGCAAAGACAGATATTCGTGCCGCCTCCGCCAGGGATCAGGAAATGTGTCGTGTCCACAAATATCGCAGCCACGTCTTTGACCATTGATGGGATCAAGTAAGAGTTCTGGGGATGTTGAGTTTGTTCTGACCCAGCCTTAGCAGGAGCAAGAAATAGACTCCTTGTCACGAGAAAAAAAACCCTCTTTATTGACCTCTTGTGAATTAATTGCATTCAACCACCGGAAAAGTCCAGACAAGAGTCCTGCAAAGAGTTAACTGCAGTAACAGACCTTATCAGTTCCTTGCAATAATTGCAAGGCCCTGAGCTCCCATCCGAAAGGCTGCAAATTACTGTATTTTACGGACTATAAGATGCACCAGAGTAGAAGAGGCACCGTGATTTTGAAGAGGTGAACTTTAAAAAAAAGTTTTTGCACTGCAGGCCTCCCAAACCCTCTGCACGCATCGTTTAATTGCAAAAAAAAAAAAAGGGGGCATGCACAGCTTTGGGAGCCGTGTAGAGTACTCGGTGGGGGGGAGGGGGGAAATGAGCCAAAACTACCTGTTTTCTGCAAAAAAAATGGATGTCAGAGGGTTTGGGAGGCTTGTAGAGTGCTCCTGAGGAGGTGGGGGAGGGAGAAAAGAGCAAAAACGGCCCGTTATTTGCTTGTTTTTGCCCTCCCCAGCCTCCAGGCGCGGTTTGCAAGCCTCCCAAACTCTCTGCATGTCCATTTTTGCAAAGGGGGCGGGGTTTCAGGAAGCCAAAAATGCATTCAGTATATAAGACGCACCCAGATTTTCACCCTCTTTTTTGGGGGAAAAAGATTCATCTTATACTCCAAAAAATACGGTAGGTTCTGGCAAGGCAGTCTTTGTTGCACAAAACACCATGAGCAAAATCTCTAGCAATGTGAACTGTTGTCTCCTACAACCACCACTCCCCTTTCCTTCTATTTATTCCCCAGTCAGGGAGGGGCCATTCAGTGCCCACACGTGCTTTGCCTCCCGACTCAACTCCTTGTCCTCCGTTGTTCACCTCTCCTAACTACATGCATCTGGAATAGGCCCCAGCTATTCTTCCTCCTCACTCATATCAGCCTCCAAAGGCAGCTGCCCCTCCGGTGTCTGGGAAATGTCAGATAGCCCCGCCTCTATCTCTGTGTCCAACGCAGAGCAACCATCAGAGCCTTCCCCAGACTCCAGCACTGGCCCAAGTTCCTCCCCAACCTCCTCACCGTCTGAGTCTGCCTCGGCTGGCAGCTAGTGGGCCACAAGAGAGGTGGATCTTGTGGCTGAACTCTGGAGCTGTTTAATCCAGATAGTCCTTGAGTTACGACCATGATTGAGCCTGGCATTTTTGGTTGTAAGTCGTGGTGGTCGTACAGGAGGTCGTACGGAGACATGCAGCCTTGCAGAGGCTAAGATTCTGCAATCACATTGATAGTCCTGGGTGATAAATTGGAAGCTCTAGTCTAGGCTGAGGATTACATGCCTTTTATAGTTTTTATTAATGTCTGGAAGTTTTTTATTTTTATTTTGTTTATTTGCAACCCACCCTTATTATTTATATGTAACCCAAGGCAGCAAGCCCCAACTTCTTTCTCCTATTTCCCCTGCAGTGTGAGTTGGGATCAGAAAGTGATTAGCCCAAAGTCACCCAGCTGACTTTCATGGCTAAGGTGGAACTAGAACTCCCCATCTCCTGGTTACAATCCCAAAGTCACCCAGTTGGCTTTCATGCCTAAAGTGGGACTAGAACTCCCCATCTCCTGGTTACAATCCCAAAGTCACCCAGTTGGCTTTCATGGCTAAAGTGGGACTAGAACTCCCCATCTCCTGGTTACAATCCCAAAGTCACCCAGTTGGCTTTCATGCCTAAAGTGGGACTAGAACTCCCCATCTCCTGGTTACAATCCCAAAGTCACCCAGTTGGCTTTCATGCCTAAAGTGGGACTAGAACTCCCCATCTCCTGGTTACAATCCCAAAGTCACCCAGTTGGCTTTCATGCCTAAAGTGGGACTAGAACTCAGCATCTGTTGGTGGCTGGCCCAAAGTCACCCAGTTGGCTTTCATGCCTAAGGTGGGACTAGAACTCCCCATCTCCTGGTTACAATCCCAAAGTCACCCAGTTGGCTTTCATGCCTAAGGTGGGACTAGAACTCCCCATCTCCTGGTTACAATCCCAAAGTCACCCAGTTGGCTTTCATGCCTAAGGTGGGACTAGAACTCCCCATCTCCTGGTTACAATCCCAAAGTCACCCAGTTAGCTTTCATGCCTAAGGTGGGACTAGAACTCCCCATCTCCTGGTTACAATCCCAAAGTCACCCAGTTGGCTTTCATGCCTAAGGTGGGACTAGAACTCCCCATCTCCTGGTTACAATCCCAAAGTCACCCAGTTGGCTTTCATGCCTAAGGTGGGACTAGAACTCACCATCTGTTGGTGGCTGGCCCAATGTCACCCAGTTGGCTTTCATGCCTAAGGTGGGACTAGAACTCCCCATCTCCTGGTTACAATCCCAAAGTCACCCAGTTGGCTTTCATGCCTAAGGTGGGACTAGAACTCCCCATCTCCTGGTTACAATCCCAAAGTCACCCAGTTGGCTTTCATGCCTAAAGTGGGACTAGAACTCAGCATCTGTTGGTGGCTGGCCCAATGTCACCCAGTTGGCTTTCATGCCTAAGGTGGGACTAGAACTCCCCATCTCCTGGTTACAATCCCAAAGTCACCCAGTTGGCTTTCATGCCTAAGGTAGGACTAGAACTCAGCATCTGTTGGTGGCTGGCCCAAAGTCACCCAGTTGGCTTTCATGCCTAAGGTGGGACTAGAACTCCCCATCTCCTGGTTACAATCCCAAAGTCACCCAGTTGGCTTTCATGCCTAAGGTGGGACTAGAACTCACCATCTGTTGGTGGCTGGCCCAATGTCACCCAGTTGGCTTTCATGCCTAAGGTGGGACTAGAACTCCCCATCTCCTGGTTACAATCCCAAAGTCACCCAGTTGGCTTTCATGCCTAAAGTGGGACTAGAACTCCCCATCTCCTGGTTACAATCCCAAAATCACCCAGTTGGCTTTCATGGCTAAAGTGGGACTAGAACTCCCCATCTCCTGGTTACAATCCCAAAGTCACCCAGTTGGCTTTCATGCCTAAGGTGGGACTAGAACTCCCCATCTCCTGGTTACAATCCCAAAGTCACCCAGTTGGCTTTCATGCCTAAGGTGGGACTAGAACTCCCCATCTCCTGGTTACAATCCCAAAGTCACCCAGTTGGCTTTCATGCCTAAGGTGGGACTAGAACTCCCCATCTCCTGGTTACAATCCCAAAGTCACCCAGTTGGCTTTCATGCCTAAGGTGGGACTAGAACTCCCCATCTCCTGGTTACAATCCCAAAGTCACCCAGTTGGCTTTCATGCCTAAGGTGGGACTAGAACTCACCATCTGTTGGTGGCTGGCCCAATGTCACCCAGTTGGCTTTCATGCCTAAGGTGGGACTAGAACTCCCCATCTCCTGGTTACAATCCCAAAGTCACCCAGTTGGCTTTCATGCCTAAAGTGGGACTAGAACTCAGCATCTGTTGGTGGCTGGCCCAATGTCACCCAGTTGGCTTTCATGCCTAAGGTGGGACTAGAACTCCCCATCTCCTGGTTACAATCCCAAAGGCACCCAGTTGGCTTTCATGCCTAAGGTAGGACTAGAACTCAGCATCTGTTGGTGGCTGGCCCAAAGTCACCCAGTTGGCTTTCATGCCTAAGGTGGGACTAGAACTCCCCATCTCCTGGTTACAATCCCAAAGTCACCCAGTTGGCTTTCATGCCTAAGGTGGGACTAGAACTCACCATCTGTTGGTGGCTGGCCCAATGTCACCCAGTTGGCTTTCATGCCTAAGGTGGGACTAGAACTCCCCATCTCCTGGTTACAATCCCAAAGTCACCCAGTTGGCTTTCATGCCTAAGGTGGGACTAGAACTCCCCATCTCCTGGTTACAATCCCAAAGTCACCCAGTTGGCTTTCATGCCTAAAGTGGGACTAGAACTCAGCATCTGTTGGTGGCTGGCCCAATGTCACCCAGTTGGCTTTCATGCCTAAGGTGGGACTAGAACTCCCCATCTCCTGGTTACAATCCCAAAGTCACCCAGTTGGCTTTCATGCCTAAGGTAGGACTAGAACTCAGCATCTGTTGGTGGCTGGCCCAAAGTCACCCAGTTGGCTTTCATGCCTAAGGTGGGACTAGAACTCCCCATCTCCTGGTTACAATCCCAAAGTCACCCAGTTGGCTTTCATGCCTAAAGTGGGACTAGAACTCAGCATCTGTTGGTGGCTGGCCCAATGTCACCCAGTTGGCTTTCATGCCTAAGGTGGGACTAGAACTCCCCATCTCCTGGTTACAATCCCAAAGTCACCCAGTTGGCTTTAATGCCTAAGGTGGGACTAGAACTCACCATCTGTTGGTAGTTGTCCCAATGTCACCCAGTTGGCTTTCATGCCTAAGGTGGGACTAGAACTCACCATCTGTTGGTGGCTGGCCCAAAGTCACCCAGTTGGCTTTCATGCCTAAGGTGGGACTAGAACTCACCATCTCCTGGTTACAATCCCAAAGTCACCCAGTTGGCTTTCATGCCTAAGGTGGGACTAGAACTCACCATCTGTTGGTGGCTGGCCCAATGTCACCCAGTTGGCTTTCATGCCTAAAGTGGGACTAGAACTCACCATCTGTTGGTAGCTGTCCCAATGTCACCCAGTTGGCTTTCATGCCTAAGGTGGGACTAGAACTCCCCATCTCCTGGTTACAATCCCAAAGTCACCCAGTTGGCTTTCATTCCTAAGGTGGGACTAGAACTCACCATCTGTTGGTGGCTGGCCCAATGTCACCCAGTTGGCTTTCATGCCTAAGGTGGGACTAGAACTCACCATCTGTTGGTGGCTGGCCCAATGTCACCCAGTTGGCTTTCATGCCTAAGGTGGGACTAGAACTCCCCATCTCCTGGTTACAATCCCAAAGTCACCCAGTTGGCTTTCATGCCTAAAGTGGGACTAGAACTCCCCATCTCCTGGTTACAATCCCAAAGTCACCCAGTTGGCTTTCATGGCTAAAGTGGGACTAGAACTCCCCATCTCCTGGTTACAATCCCAAAGTCACCCAGTTGGCTTTCATGCCTAAAGTGGGACTAGAACTCCCCATCTCCTGGTTACAATCCCAAAGTCACCCAGTTGGCTTTCATGCCTAAAGTGGGACTAGAACTCCCCATCTCCTGGTTACAATCCCAAAGTCACCCAGTTGGCTTTCATGCCTAAAGTGGGACTAGAACTCAGCATCTGTTGGTGGCTGGCCCAAAGTCACCCAGTTGGCTTTCATGCCTAAGGTGGGACTAGAACTCCCCATCTCCTGGTTACAATCCCAAAGTCACCCAGTTGGCTTTCATGCCTAAGGTGGGACTAGAACTCCCCATCTCCTGGTTACAATCCCAAAGTCACCCAGTTGGCTTTCATGCCTAAGGTGGGACTAGAACTCCCCATCTCCTGGTTACAATCCCAAAGTCACCCAGTTAGCTTTCATGCCTAAGGTGGGACTAGAACTCCCCATCTCCTGGTTACAATCCCAAAGTCACCCAGTTGGCTTTCATGCCTAAGGTGGGACTAGAACTCCCCATCTCCTGGTTACAATCCCAAAGTCACCCAGTTGGCTTTCATGCCTAAGGTGGGACTAGAACTCACCATCTGTTGGTGGCTGGCCCAATGTCACCCAGTTGGCTTTCATGCCTAAGGTGGGACTAGAACTCCCCATCTCCTGGTTACAATCCCAAAGTCACCCAGTTGGCTTTCATGCCTAAGGTGGGACTAGAACTCCCCATCTCCTGGTTACAATCCCAAAGTCACCCAGTTGGCTTTCATGCCTAAAGTGGGACTAGAACTCAGCATCTGTTGGTGGCTGGCCCAATGTCACCCAGTTGGCTTTCATGCCTAAGGTGGGACTAGAACTCCCCATCTCCTGGTTACAATCCCAAAGTCACCCAGTTGGCTTTCATGCCTAAGGTAGGACTAGAACTCAGCATCTGTTGGTGGCTGGCCCAAAGTCACCCAGTTGGCTTTCATGCCTAAGGTGGGACTAGAACTCCCCATCTCCTGGTTACAATCCCAAAGTCACCCAGTTGGCTTTCATGCCTAAGGTGGGACTAGAACTCACCATCTGTTGGTGGCTGGCCCAATGTCACCCAGTTGGCTTTCATGCCTAAGGTGGGACTAGAACTCCCCATCTCCTGGTTACAATCCCAAAGTCACCCAGTTGGCTTTCATGCCTAAAGTGGGACTAGAACTCCCCATCTCCTGGTTACAATCCCAAAGTCACCCAGTTGGCTTTCATGGCTAAAGTGGGACTAGAACTCCCCATCTCCTGGTTACAATCCCAAAGTCACCCAGTTGGCTTTCATGCCTAAGGTGGGACTAGAACTCCCCATCTCCTGGTTACAATCCCAAAGTCACCCAGTTGGCTTTCATGCCTAAGGTGGGACTAGAACTCCCCATCTCCTGGTTACAATCCCAAAGTCACCCAGTTGGCTTTCATGCCTAAGGTGGGACTAGAACTCCCCATCTCCTGGTTACAATCCCAAAGTCACCCAGTTGGCTTTCATGCCTAAGGTGGGACTAGAACTCCCCATCTCCTGGTTACAATCCCAAAGTCACCCAGTTGGCTTTCATGCCTAAGGTGGGACTAGAACTCACCATCTGTTGGTGGCTGGCCCAATGTCACCCAGTTGGCTTTCATGCCTAAGGTGGGACTAGAACTCCCCATCTCCTGGTTACAATCCCAAAGTCACCCAGTTGGCTTTCATGCCTAAAGTGGGACTAGAACTCAGCATCTGTTGGTGGCTGGCCCAATGTCACCCAGTTGGCTTTCATGCCTAAGGTGGGACTAGAACTCCCCATCTCCTGGTTACAATCCCAAAGTCACCCAGTTGGCTTTCATGCCTAAAGTGGGACTAGAACTCAGCATCTGTTGGTGGCTGGCCCAATGTCACCCAGTTGGCTTTCATGCCTAAGGTGGGACTAGAACTCCCCATCTCCTGGTTACAATCCCAAAGTCACCCAGTTGGCTTTAATGCCTAAGGTGGGACTAGAACTCACCATCTGTTGGTAGTTGTCCCAATGTCACCCAGTTGGCTTTCATGCCTAAGGTGGGACTAGAACTCACCATCTGTTGGTGGCTGGCCCAAAGTCACCCAGTTGGCTTTCATGCCTAAAGTGGGACTAGAACTCCCCATCTCCTGGTTACAATCCCAAAGTCACCCAGTTGGCTTTCATGGCTAAAGTGGGACTAGAACTCCCCATCTCCTGGTTACAATCCCAAAGTCACCCAGTTGGCTTTCATGCCTAAAGTGGGACTAGAACTCCCCATCTCCTGGTTACAATCCCAAAGTCACCCAGTTGGCTTTCATGCCTAAAGTGGGACTAGAACTCCCCATCTCCTGGTTACAATCCCAAAGTCACCCAGTTGGCTTTCATGCCTAAAGTGGGACTAGAACTCAGCATCTGTTGGTGGCTGGCCCAAAGTCACCCAGTTGGCTTTCATGCCTAAGGTGGGACTAGAACTCCCCATCTCCTGGTTACAATCCCAAAGTCACCCAGTTGGCTTTCATGCCTAAGGTGGGACTAGAACTCCCCATCTCCTGGTTACAATCCCAAAGTCACCCAGTTGGCTTTCATGCCTAAGGTGGGACTAGAACTCCCCATCTCCTGGTTACAATCCCAAAGTCACCCAGTTAGCTTTCATGCCTAAGGTGGGACTAGAACTCCCCATCTCCTGGTTACAATCCCAAAGTCACCCAGTTGGCTTTCATGCCTAAGGTGGGACTAGAACTCCCCATCTCCTGGTTACAATCCCAAAGTCACCCAGTTGGCTTTCATGCCTAAGGTGGGACTAGAACTCACCATCTGTTGGTGGCTGGCCCAATGTCACCCAGTTGGCTTTCATGCCTAAGGTGGGACTAGAACTCCCCATCTCCTGGTTACAATCCCAAAGTCACCCAGTTGGCTTTCATGCCTAAGGTGGGACTAGAACTCCCCATCTCCTGGTTACAATCCCAAAGTCACCCAGTTGGCTTTCATGCCTAAAGTGGGACTAGAACTCAGCATCTGTTGGTGGCTGGCCCAATGTCACCCAGTTGGCTTTCATGCCTAAGGTGGGACTAGAACTCCCCATCTCCTGGTTACAATCCCAAAGTCACCCAGTTGGCTTTCATGCCTAAGGTAGGACTAGAACTCAGCATCTGTTGGTGGCTGGCCCAAAGTCACCCAGTTGGCTTTCATGCCTAAGGTGGGACTAGAACTCCCCATCTCCTGGTTACAATCCCAAAGTCACCCAGTTGGCTTTCATGCCTAAGGTGGGACTAGAACTCACCATCTGTTGGTGGCTGGCCCAATGTCACCCAGTTGGCTTTCATGCCTAAGGTGGGACTAGAACTCCCCATCTCCTGGTTACAATCCCAAAGTCACCCAGTTGGCTTTCATGCCTAAAGTGGGACTAGAACTCCCCATCTCCTGGTTACAATCCCAAAGTCACCCAGTTGGCTTTCATGGCTAAAGTGGGACTAGAACTCCCCATCTCCTGGTTACAATCCCAAAGTCACCCAGTTGGCTTTCATGCCTAAGGTGGGACTAGAACTCCCCATCTCCTGGTTACAATCCCAAAGTCACCCAGTTGGCTTTCATGCCTAAGGTGGGACTAGAACTCCCCATCTCCTGGTTACAATCCCAAAGTCACCCAGTTGGCTTTCATGCCTAAGGTGGGACTAGAACTCCCCATCTCCTGGTTACAATCCCAAAGTCACCCAGTTGGCTTTCATGCCTAAGGTGGGACTAGAACTCCCCATCTCCTGGTTACAATCCCAAAGTCACCCAGTTGGCTTTCATGCCTAAGGTGGGACTAGAACTCACCATCTGTTGGTGGCTGGCCCAATGTCACCCAGTTGGCTTTCATGCCTAAGGTGGGACTAGAACTCCCCATCTCCTGGTTACAATCCCAAAGTCACCCAGTTGGCTTTCATGCCTAAAGTGGGACTAGAACTCAGCATCTGTTGGTGGCTGGCCCAATGTCACCCAGTTGGCTTTCATGCCTAAGGTGGGACTAGAACTCCCCATCTCCTGGTTACAATCCCAAAGTCACCCAGTTGGCTTTCATGCCTAAGGTAGGACTAGAACTCAGCATCTGTTGGTGGCTGGCCCAAAGTCACCCAGTTGGCTTTCATGCCTAAGGTGGGACTAGAACTCCCCATCTCCTGGTTACAATCCCAAAGTCACCCAGTTGGCTTTCATGCCTAAGGTGGGACTAGAACTCACCATCTGTTGGTGGCTGGCCCAATGTCACCCAGTTGGCTTTCATGCCTAAGGTGGGACTAGAACTCCCCATCTCCTGGTTACAATCCCAAAGTCACCCAGTTGGCTTTCATGCCTAAGGTGGGACTAGAACTCCCCATCTCCTGGTTACAATCCCAAAGTCACCCAGTTGGCTTTCATGCCTAAAGTGGGACTAGAACTCAGCATCTGTTGGTGGCTGGCCCAATGTCACCCAGTTGGCTTTCATGCCTAAGGTGGGACTAGAACTCCCCATCTCCTGGTTACAATCCCAAAGTCACCCAGTTGGCTTTCATGCCTAAGGTAGGACTAGAACTCAGCATCTGTTGGTGGCTGGCCCAAAGTCACCCAGTTGGCTTTCATGCCTAAGGTGGGACTAGAACTCCCCATCTCCTGGTTACAATCCCAAAGTCACCCAGTTGGCTTTCATGCCTAAAGTGGGACTAGAACTCAGCATCTGTTGGTGGCTGGCCCAATGTCACCCAGTTGGCTTTCATGCCTAAGGTGGGACTAGAACTCCCCATCTCCTGGTTACAATCCCAAAGTCACCCAGTTGGCTTTAATGCCTAAGGTGGGACTAGAACTCACCATCTGTTGGTAGTTGTCCCAATGTCACCCAGTTGGCTTTCATGCCTAAGGTGGGACTAGAACTCACCATCTGTTGGTGGCTGGCCCAAAGTCACCCAGTTGGCTTTCATGCCTAAGGTGGGACTAGAACTCACCATCTCCTGGTTACAATCCCAAAGTCACCCAGTTGGCTTTCATGCCTAAGGTGGGACTAGAACTCACCATCTGTTGGTGGCTGGCCCAATGTCACCCAGTTGGCTTTCATGCCTAAAGTGGGACTAGAACTCACCATCTGTTGGTAGCTGTCCCAATGTCACCCAGTTGGCTTTCATGCCTAAGGTGGGACTAGAACTCCCCATCTCCTGGTTACAATCCCAAAGTCACCCAGTTGGCTTTCATTCCTAAGGTGGGACTAGAACTCACCATCTGTTGGTGGCTGGCCCAATGTCACCCAGTTGGCTTTCATGCCTAAGGTGGGACTAGAACTCACCATCTGTTGGTGGCTGGCCCAATGTCACCCAGTTGGCTTTCATGCCTAAGGTGGGACTAGAACTCACCATCTGTTGGTGGCTGGCCCAATGTCACCCAGTTGGCTTTCATGCCTAAGGTGGGACTAGAACTCCCCATCTCTTGCTTTTCAAACAGGTTCATCAGTTTGACCTCCATCTAAAGAGACAAACCATTGTTTTTAATCAATGTTTTTTTGCCATTTCTTTTCTCATGCTTTTTCTATTTAAGATGCTTGACCTTTTCGTGTGAATTTAGGTTTGCCCCCAGTTTTGGTAAGACTTGTATTTCTGAATTCCTTTTTTTTTTCAGGTATGTGGTGGACAGTGGGTTTGTGAAGCAGCTAAACCACAACCCAAGAGTTGGCTTGGATGTGCTGGAGGTGGTGCCAATTTCGAAGTAAGTTTGAAATCTTGATCTAGCTTTGCATCCGTGTAACAGACCAGGGATTCTTCTCTATGGAGATTCTCAGTCATATCCAGGTCATGGTTGTCCCAAAGGTGCTTTTTTTCAAGAAGCAAGTGGACTTCCTTGTTTTTCTTTGAATCCCTTTCGCTTCTCCTCCAAGAAGCTTCTTCCGTTCTGACTAGATGGTGGGGAACGGAAGGATTTGTATTCCTTGAAGACAGCAAGTCATTTGCATCATTTTTAGAGAGTCATTGAGGCCACTTGAAGCTTCTTCAGCTCTGACCGGATGGTGAGGAAAGGAAGGATTTATACTCCTTGCAGACAGCTGGTCATTTGCATCCTTTTTAGAGAGTCAGTGAGGCCACTTGAAGCTTCTTCAGCTCTGACTGGATGGTGGGAAAAGGAAGGATTTATACTCCTTGCAGACAGCTGGTCATTTGCATTATTTTGGAGGGTTCTTGAAGCACTTGGAGGTTTCTCTGTGTTCTCAAGGTCACCTTGAGTAGTGCAAATGGCTGTGAAGCAGTGGTGGGTTCCGGGCGGTACGGCCCGGTACGGGCATACCAGTGGCAGCTGGGAGCAGCGGCCACCGTACCGGAACAGTGGCTTGTTGGGCCCACCCATGTTCCTTACCTGTTTTTAAGGCAACCAGGCCAATCGCGTATGCGTGTACAACGGGCGGCGCCTGCGTGACCCCCACCAAGCAGCTAGAGCATCGAAGGGCGGTGGTGTGTGCGTGCATGTGCAGCGTGCGTGTCCGAGGTGGACGGTCGGCCCCGTCGCAGCATACCTGTTGCGACGGGATTTGGAACCCACCTCTGGTGTGGAGCTTTCTTGGAACTGCTGAAAGGACCGTGTTGTGGACTGGCGATAGATGATGTCATATCCCTCCCCCTCTGTTGAGGGAGGGCTGCTCAGTTTTTGCCTAGATGGCCTCTTTGACCGCTCTTTCACACCAGACCCTGAGGGTTGCCTTGCGTCTTAAGGCCGGAGGTCCATGAGCCATGCGACATGTCAGAATGTTGGCTAATACAGGGGTGAGCAACTTGTGGCTCTGGAGCCGCATGTGGCTCTTTCATCCCTCTGCTGCAGCTCCCTGTTGCCAGTCAGCTCCACAATTGATAGGGCTTTTGGTTAGGATAGGTAGAGGAAAAAGGATGCCGTGCTAGGAGGAGACTCTATGGTGGGGGAAGCGGACTTCCGGTCAGCTCCAGAATTGAACAGAGGGGGCTTCCGGTTAGGACCTTTGTGGCTCTTCGAGTGTTTAAGGTTGCTGATCCCTGGGCTAATAAATAGCTGAGATTTTTCCTGTTTTCCATTTGCTCCCTCTAGGAGTGAGGCGGTGCAACGCGCAGGCCGAGCTGGCCGAACGGCATCTGGGAAATGCTTCCGGGTCTATAACAAGGAATTCTGGGAAGAGTGCATGCCGGAGCACATGGTTCCAGAGATCCAACGGACCAGTTTGACATCCGTGATGCTGACTTTGAAGTGCCTGGCCATCCACAATGTCATCAGGTAACCCTTGGGATGGATCTCCTCCTTCAAAATGCTGACCTTTCCCCAAAGCGAGCCTTGTTCCTATTGGCTCTCGGTGGTTCTTTCTGTGCCCAGCCTGTGAGATGGTTGTTGGGGAAGAGAAGGGGAAACTGTTATACAGGTTAGTCCTCGACTTACCATCACAACTGAGCCCAAAACTTCCATTGCTAAGTGAGATGGTTGTTAAGTGAGTTTTGTCCCAATTTGTCACCTTTCTTGCCATAGTTGTTAAGGGGATCACTGCAGTTCTTGCCATAGTTGTTAAGGGAAACACTGCTGTTGTTAGGAACACGGTTGTAGAGTGAATCTGGCTTCCCCGTTGACTTTGCTTGTTCAGAAGGTCGCAGAAGTTGATCACGTGACCCACGGACGCTGCAACCGTCATAAATAGGAACCAGTTGCCAAAAAGCGTCTGAGTCCTGATCCCATGACCACAGGGATGCTGCAGTGGTCGTAAGTGTGAAAAACGGTCAGTGCCATTGTAACTTCAGATAGTCACTAAATGAACGATTGTAAGCCGAGGACTACCTGTATTTGGAGGTTGTGTTTTTTTCAACCAGGAATTTTGCACAGCTGCCCCCAATAAAATTGTGATTTTATGGAGTTCGACATTGATTTTGTCAGCTCCACCAGGTCGACTGGGATCAACTCCACTCATTTTGCCGAATGTGGCTGTAATAACAGAATTTTACCACCTAATTGTGCCACAGCTACTGCTGCTTCTGCTCCTCCTCCTCTTCCTTGTCTAGTACTGATGATGTTACCTAGTTTGGTAATAAAATATCTGCAATAAAGCAACAAAGCTCAGAACACCAAGGACTCAACAATCCTCCTCCTCCTCCTCCTCCTCCTCCTCCTCCTCCTCCTCCTCCTCCTCCTCCTCCGTTTCTCTTCTAGCACTGATAATGAAAATTACAAGAAAGCAACAAAGCTTGGACAACACCAAGGATTCAAACGTCCTCCTCCTCCTCCTCCTCTTCTCCTCCTCCTCCTTCATTTCTCTTTTAACACTGATGATGTTACCTAGTTTGGTAATAAAATATCTGCAATAAAGCAACCAAGCTCAGAGAACAACAGGGACTCAACAGTCTTCCTCCTCTTCCACTTCCCCTTCTCTGGTTCTCTTCTAGCACTGATGATGTTACCTAGTTTGGTAATGAAACATCTGCAAGAAAACAATCAAGCTCACAGAACACCAAGGACCCTATAGTCCTCCTCCTCCTCCTGCCAGAATTAAGGAGGGGTATGCCTGAATCGCTTCCTAATTTTATTCGATTTCTCTGGATTTTAAAATTTTCAGTCCCTTTTAGGTAACAGTTCCTGCATATCTCTGTCACAGTTATCTTCTTTTCTTTTGACAGTTTTCCATATTTGGACCCTCCGGACGAGAAGCACATTCTAGTCGCCCTTAAGCAGCTCTATCAATGCGGAGCAATTGACAGGTAAACGTTATTATTTGTAGTGGAGACCTTTCAAAGAAATGCATCTTGATTGGCAAGCGTGGGGAAATCAAACTCAAAATCAAGGAAGTCTGGGCAGTTCAAATGAATGTAAAAGTTTATTGCAAGTTCATGCTGTCTACAAGAATCTGAACTACTAACAGTCAAAGCAAATTGGCGGGAGATAAAGAATGAACGGAATTCAAGGTAGATCTCTTGTGAGTTCAAAGGGACTGATGAGACTGATGACATATTTGACCCCTCCGTCGGGCTCAGCCAGGTCATCTCCTACATCGATAAGCTTAATGGGATATCCCGAGTCACACTGGGCTAATCTTCCCTAGGTGATAGTCGAATATCTTGTGTGAGCCAGTTAATTGAAGAATATAATCCTTCACGAATCTTCTCTCCCATCCTCAAATGGTAGGCAAGGTCACGTGACCAAACTGGGCCAGCTCATGGTTTGGCTTCCTCTGCCTCCTAACTTGTCCTGCGCCGTCCTCAAGGCTGCCTCTCTGGGCTGTGATGACTTGCTGCTCCCCATTGCGGCCATGTTGTCCGTGGAGAAGGTCTTCATTCATCCAGGTGAGAGCTGGTGGGATTGGGGGATGGCGGCAATGGCAGGTTGTTGCTCTGTCAAGACCCACATTTTGCCCTGGTGTGGTATGGTTGTAACTTCATTAGTCACCACCATGCATGTTCTGTGGGAAGAGGTAGTCATGAAACCAGACTTCTAGGAAAGCATATTTCTTATACCTGGCTTCCTGGAAAGCAGAGATCAAGAATGAAGCTTCCAGGAAAGCAAGGTCTAAAACGAAGGTCCTTGGAAAGCAGAGGTCTAGAACGAAGCTTCCAGGAAAGCAAGGTCTAGAACGAAGGTCCTTGGAAAGCAGAGGTCTAGAATGAAGGTCCTTGGAAAGCAGAGGTCTAGAATGAAGCTTCCAGGAAAGCAAGGTCTAGAACGAAGCTCCTGGGAAAGCAAGGTCTAGAATGAAGATCCTGGGAAAGCAGAGATCTAGAACAAAGCTTCTGGGACAGCAGAGATCTAGAATGAAGCTTCCGGGAAAAGAAAAGGTCTAGAATGAAGCTTCCGGGAAAGCAAAGGTCTAGAACTAAGCTTCTGGGACACCAGAGATCTAGAATGAGGCTTCCAGGAAAGCAAGGTCTAGAACTAAGCTCCCGGGAAATGCAGAGATCTAGAACCAAGCTTCTGGGAAAGCAGGTATTGTACCTAGGGCTAGGCTTCCAGGAAATTGGAGATCTAGGATCAGGCATCCAGTGGCGTAGCGTGGGGGGTGCAGGGCGGGCCGGCCGCACCAGGCGCAACATCTGGGGGGGCGCCCTGACTCGCCCTGCGCCGCCCTTTGCCGGACTGTGGCCGTCTCTTTCCTCCCGAGGAGGAGCTCGAAGGGCAGCGGGAAAAGGCTCGACTGAAGGGAAGCAGGTGCCGCGGGGGTGGGAGGCGCACCGGGGGCTTCGGGAAGGCGCCGGCTTCCCGGGGCGCTCCAGGCGGAGCCGAAGGAGAGCGGCGCTGCGCTGCGCTCCGTCTGCCCGCCGCTGCAACGCCACCGCGTCCTCCCGCTCCGCCTGGAGCGCCCCGGGAAGCCGGCGCCTTCCCGAAGCCCCCGGTGCGCCTCCCACCCCCGCGGCACCTGCTTCCCTTCAGTCGAGCCTTTTCCCGCTGCCCTTCGAGCTCCTCCTCGGGAGGAAGGCAGGAGGCCAGCATGGAGAGCCTCACTTGACTGATGCCGACCCAGGGGCAGCTGCAGTCGGGCCACCCTCGCTTTAGGGGGCGCAAATTACTTGCCTTGCCCCGGGTGCTGACAACCCACGCTACGCCACTGCAGGCATCCAAGAAAATGAAGATCTAGGACCAAACATCTAAGAAAAGGGAGCTCTAGAACCAGGTGCCTGGGAAAGCGGAGATCTAGAAAGTCTTTTTAAGTCACCGACTCCAGTTGCAAATGAGTGAACACCGCAGAATGCATGTGGTGATGGAGAAGCAGAAAAGATTCACCAAAAAGTTAACAAGAGTTGAAATTCTAAAAAGGGCAAGAGATGATGGATAGATATAGAATATTTTTTTAACATGGCGGTTATTTTAATAAGTGTTAGAAAAAAGAAGTAGAAAGTAGAAATTGGGAAAAGGGTATTATGTATACTGAAACATATTATAATTACTACCGTATGTATACACAAATGCTAGCTGAAGTTGAAAAATTATAATTATGTATATTTCAATGGTGGTATCATGATCAGAATTGTATGCAAAGTATATTGACTCAGATAATTACACTGTTCACCAAGTGCTTACGGATGTTAAAGGAAAAAAAATCATAAATAAAATTTTATATACCTATATTTATATCTATATCTATCTATCTATCTATCTATCTATCTATCTATCTATCTATCTATCTATCTATCTATATCTATATGTCTGTCTGTCTATCTATCTATCTATCTATCTATCTATCTATCTATCTATCTAATCTATATATCTATATCTATATCTACCTATCTCTATCTCTATCTATCTCTCTATCTATCTATATCTATGTCTGTCTGTCTGTCTGTCTGTCTATCTATCTATCTATCTATCTATCTATCTATCTATCTATCTATCTATATCTATATCATCTATATCTATATGTCTGTCTGTCTGTCTGTCTGTCTATCTATATCTATCTATCTATCTATCTATCTATCTATCTATCTATCTATCTATATCTATATGTCTGTCTGTCTATCTATCTATCTATCTATCTATCTATCTATCTATCTATCTATCTAATCTATATATCTATATCTATATCTACCTATCTCTATCTCTATCTATCTCTCTATCTATCTATATCTATGTCTGTCTGTCTGTCTGTCTGTCTATCTATCTATCTATCTATCTATCTATCTATCTATATCTATATCATCTATATCTATATGTCTGTCTGTCTGTCTGTCTGTCTATCTATATCTATCTATCTATCTATCTATCTATCTATCTATCTATCTATCTATCTATCTATCTATCATCTATCTATCTAATCTATATATCTATATCTATATCTACCTATCTCTATCTCTATCTATCTCTCTATCTATCTATATCTATGTCTGTCTATCTATCTATCTATCTATCTATCTATCTATCTATCTATCTATCTAATCTAATCTAATCTATCTAATCTATATATCTATATCTACCTATCTCTATCTCTATCTATCTCTCTATCTATCTATATCTATGTCTGTCTATCTATCTATCTATCTATCTATCTATCTATCTATCTATCTATCTATCTAATCTATCTAATCTATATATCTATATCTACCTATCTCTATCTCTATCTATCTCTCTATCTATCTATATCTATGTCTGTCTATCTATCTATCTATCTATCTATCTATCTATCTATCTATCTATCTATCTATCTATCTATCTAATCTAATCTAATCTATCTAATCTATATATCTATATCTACCTATCTCTATCTCTATCTATCTCTCTATCTATCTATATCTATGTCTGTCTATCTATCTATCTATCTATCTATCTATCTATCTATCTATCTATCTAATCTATCTAATCTATATATCTATATCTACCTATCTCTATCTCTATCTATCTCTCTATCTATCTATATCTATGTCTGTCTATCTATCTATCTATCTATCTATCTATCTATCTATCTATCTATCTATCTATCTATCTATCTATCTAATCTATATATCTATATCTATATCTACCTATCTCTATCTCTATCTATCTATCTCTCTATCTATCTATATCTATGTCTGTCTATCTATCGGTTCGGCTCCTACCTTTCTGACCGGACGCAGCGTGTGTTGACAGGAGAAGAGAGGTCGACCCTACGCCCCCTTACTTGTGGGGTGCCACAGGGGTCGGTCCTCTCACCACTCCTGTTCAACACATATATGAAGCCGCTGGGTGAGATCATCCGTGGTTTCGGGGTGGGATACCATCTGTACGCTGATGATACTCAGCTGTACTTTTCCACCCCGAACCACCCCAACGAGGCCATCGAAGTGATGTCCCGGTGTGTGGAAGCCGTACGGATCTGGATGGATGACAACCGACTCAAGCTCAACCCTTCCAAGACGGAGTGGCTGTGGGTACCAGCCCCCCGGTTCAGCCAATTAATCCCATCATTGGCCATTGGGGGCATTCATCTTGCCCCCGTGGAGCGGGCGTGCAATTTGGGCGTCCTCCTGGATGCCCGGCTGTCCATGGATGACCATGTGACAGCCGTGGCAAGGGGGGCGTTCCACCAGGTTCGCCTGGTGCGCCAATTGCGCCCCCTACTGGACCGGGATGCCTTACGCACAGTCACTCATGCGCTGGTGACGTCTCGCTTGGACTACTGTAACGCTCTCTACATGGGGCTTCCCTTGAAATGCACCCGGAGGCTGCAGTTGGTCCAGAACGCAGCCGCGCGGGTGATTATGGGGAGTACTAGGTACTCCCATGTGACACCGTTCCTGCGCGAGCTGCACTGGCTTCCTGTGGTCTATCGGGTGCGTTTCAAGGTTTTGATAACTATCTTTAAAGCGCTCCATGGCTTAGGACCTAGTTACTTGCGGGATCGTATTCTGCCCCATACATCCCTGCGACCAATTCGCTCGCACAGAGAGGGGCTCCTCCAGGTGCCGTCCGCTAGACAATGTCGTGGGGCAGCGCCTAGGAGTAGAGCCTTCTCTGTGGCGGGCCCAGCCCTGTGGAATGACCTCCCTCCGGATATTAGGAATACCTCTGACCTCCGCTCCTTCCGTATTAAGCTTAAGACCCACCTATTCCAAGCAGCTGGCCTGGCTCAACTCTGATCTAACCATATCGCTCCTGACGGGTTTTTAACTGGGTATTTTAATTATATTTAATTTCTAGGGGTTTTAAATACTGTATTTTAATTGTTTTATCAATCGACCTCCTCCTTGTGTATGTTTCAGTGTATGTCTTTGTTATATGTTTGTTTTGTTTACATATTTATTTCGTATGTTTCGTTGTACGCCACCCCGAGTCCTTCGGGAGAGGGTGCGGCTAAGAAATAAATATATTATTATTATTATTATCTATCTATCTATCTATCTATCTATCTATCTATCTATCTATCTATCTATCTAATCTATCTAATCTATATATCTATATCTACCTATCTCTATATCTATCTCTCTATCTATCTATCTATATCTATGTCTGTCTATCTATCTATCTATCTATCTATCTATCTATCTATCTATCTATCTATCTATATCTATATCTATATGTCTGTCTGTCTGTCTGTCTGCCTACCTACCTACCTACCTACCTACCTACCTACCTACCTACCTACCTACCTATCTATATCTACCTATCTATCTATCTACCTACCTATCTATCTATCTATCTATCTATCTATCTATCTATCTATCTATATTTGTTTTTGTAGATTTTCATGGGTGTAGGTATGCTGGTCTTGTTGTATTCTGGTCTTTTCCCATGTAAGATTGAGATTGTCTTGGCAACCCGAATACAACATTGTCCAAAGATGAAGGTCTTAGTAACCTGTTAATTTATGACCTCTTTTATTTCTCTGGCCAAAATATATGGATGGTCCTGTGATGCTTTGAGCAGAACAATTATCATTTATCATCACTTATTTTGCATTAGCTGATAACTGGGAATTGAAGTCCATAAGCCTTAAAGTGACCAAGGTTGAGCAACTCTGGTCTAACTTATGACTGAGCAGTCATTAGTCCTCCAGGAAAGTGATGTGAGGCCAGGAGTGGCTAAAAGATAGAGCCGTTCTTAGAGTGGCAACTCCACTGCTCTTGTTTTCACATTCAGTGGTTTGGGAGGTTAATTGGGGATATATCCATGGGGATCATAGCCACAGAATGTTTCTGTTCCTAGTGAGCTGTATTTCTTTTGTCCTCAAAAATGATATGAAGTAGAAAATGCCAAACAGCAAAGTTTTCTGGAATAGTTGTCTTTGGCAGCAAAAAGTCACTGCTGGACAGATTTGTGGCTTGGAAAATTTTGTGCTGTGAATGTCCTTTATTTTTCCCTCTAACCTTGATGAAGTTTTATAAAGCGAAAGAATCTTGTTGTTTTTTTAAAAAAAGTGGCCATTAAGTTGGAGTTAGGAGATTCACTGCTCCTCTGGAAAATGTGAAGACAGTTTTTAAACAGATTTGTTAAACTTCTGCAAGGTTTAATGCTTTTGTTTTGTCCCTTAAACCTGCTTCGGGGGGGGGGGGGGATTAAAACCAAAAACGTTAAGCTCGATCCAATCTAGGGATTCCTTACTATCCAAGAAAGGATATTTTATTTTTAAATGGTATTTATTTATTTTTATTTATTTATTATCAGTTTGTTTTCTTGTTTATCCGTGGTCATTTTTCCAACACCCAATTTCATCAATACTCTTCCTATGGAAGGAAGAGACGAAGGAAGGAAGGAGGGAGGGAAGGAAGGAAGGAGGGAGGGGAAGAGAGAGAAAGAAAGAAAAAGGAAGGAAGAGGGAAGGAAGGAAGGAAGGGGAAAAGAGAGAAAGAACGAAAAAGGAAGGAAGGAAGAAAAGAGGGATGGAGGGAAGAAAGGGTGAAAGAGAGAGAGAGAGAAAACGAAAAAAGGAAGGAAGGAAAAAAAGAGGCAGGGAGGGTAGGAAACAAGGGAGAAAGAGAGAGAGAGAGAGAGAGAAAGAAAAAAAAGAATGAAGAAGGAAGGAAGAGGGAGGGAAGGCAGGAAGGAGGGGGGAAGAGAAAGAAAGAAAAAGGAAGGAAGTGGGAGGGAAGGAAGGAGAAAAGAGAGAGAAAGAAAGAAAAAGGAAGGAAGAAAAGAGGGATAGAGGGAAGGAAGGGGAAAGAGAGAGAGAAAAAGAAAAAAGGAAGGAAAAAAGAGGCAGGGAGGGTAGGAAACAAGGGAGAAAGAAAGAGAGAGAGAAAGAAAGAAAAAAAAGAGAAGAAGGAAGGAAGAGGGAGGGAAGGCAGGAAGGAGGGGGGAAGAGAGAGAAAGAAAGAAAAAGGAAGGAAGAAAAGAGGGATAGAGGGAAGGAAGGGGAAAGAGAGAGAGAAAAAGAAAAAAGGAAGGAAAAAAAGAGGCAGGGAGGGTAGGAAACAAGGGAGAAAGAGAGAGAGAGAGAGAGAGAAAGAAAAAAAGAAAGAAGAAGGAAGGAAGAGGGAGGGAAGGCAGGAAGGAGGGGGGAAGAGAGAAAGAAAGAAAAAGGAAGTGGGAGGGAAGGAAGGAGAAAAGAGAGAGAAAGAAAAAAGGAAGGAAGGAAAAAGAGGAATGGAGGGAAGTAAGAGGGAAAGAGAGAAAAAAGAAAAAAGGAAGGAAGGAAGAAAAGAGGCAGGGAGGGTAGGAAGGGAGGGGGAAAGAGGGAGAGAGAGAAAGAAAGAAAAAAAAGAAAGGAGGAAGGAAGGAGGGAGGGAGATCCCCCCTGTCCAAAAAAACCACCTTAAATATGTTAGTATAAAATTGGTGTCACTGCATCTACAAACGGGCTCTGTTGCACCACAATGACGGAGAGAATCTGGGGGGAAAAGGACTGCAAACAGGTTTTCTAAATATATACCATGTTGTGATGAGGAATTTGAAAAGGTTGAGATTCAGTTTAGAAACATCTTTTAGTGTGTGTGGGCAGATCTCACACTCTCTGAAGCACTTTCACCAATCAAATCAACATTGGCCTTTTGGAAGATCTGATTTTGAGGTCCAGATCAGGGGTTCCCAATGCCTGGTCCGTGGCCCAACCCTAGGCATGCTACCAACCAAACAAGCAAAGCCCCATCCACGGGATGCAGGCAGCACAAAAAACCACACCCCTTCGGGTCCACGGAAAAACTCTCCATGGAACCGGTCTCCGGTACCCAAAAGGTTGCCGGTCACTCTTCTAGATAACATCCATTATTGTTGTTGTGGCTCGCTGGCGGCCAGCAGAGCTGGGGACAGACTCAGAGGAGGTTGGGGAGGAACCTGGACCAGTCCTGGAGTCTGGGGAAGGCTCTGATGAGGGCTCTGTATCGGAGGCAGAGATGGGGCCAGAGCCGTCTGACAGTTATCAGCTGCCTTCGGAGTCGGACATCAGTGAGGCAGAACAACAGCTGGAGCCTGTTCCCAGTGTGCGCATGCGCAGAGTTGCCAGACGAAGGGAACAGCTAAAGAACAGGGGTGGACTTGGGAGTAAGGCCCCAGGTGGATGCTGAATGGCCCCTCCCAGAAGGAATAAAAGAGGAGCGAAAGGGGAGTGGAGTTTGCAGGAGACAGTTCGTTGGTTTAATTAGTGTGAAGATTTGTTCGTGACTCTTAGAGGCTCTTTGCCAAGTATTTTCTGGTACAGCTTTTCATTTGGAAGATATCGGCCTGGCCAACTTTCCAAGCCTGATAAGGTCTGTGGTTGTAAATTTACCCCTGAAAGACTGTTTGTCGGGAATTTGCTGGATATGAATGAGAGGAATTCACATGAGCTTAATAAAAAGGGGTTTTGTCGGGACAAGGAGCCTGCTTCGTGGTTTTGTGAAGCCTAGCGCAGAACAATTGTTCAAGTGGCTAAGTCCTTAAGTGGTATTATCTGTAGAAAGTTCATCAAAAAAGCTGGCAGTCAGTCCAGTGTTTCTTGAATGGCGGTGAGTTTGCTTTTCGAAGGACAAAAGAAAAAAATGATTCCAATATTTCCATATTTCTTAGGGGCTGCACAGAAGCAGAAGGAAGCTGAGCTACGGCACCAACAGCTCTCTCTACAAATGGGAGGAAGCAATGACTTCACCACTCTCCTGAATATCTTTGAGCAATGCAAAGCAAGGTAGCCGGATCGTCTTCAGTGAATAAGGAATATTCAGGGAATATTTAGCCCTGGGAAGACGCTCAAGGCTGTTTGGCAGCAAGATTTTTGTCTGAAATGGTGTAGGGTTTCCTGCCTAGGCAGGGGGTTAGACTAGAAGACCTCCAAGGTCCCTTCCAAATCTGCTATTGTATTATTAAGATCCTGTAAATGTCTAGAGCAGGGGTGTCCAACCTTAGGAACTTTGAGATCGGTAGACTTCAACTCCCAGAATTCCTCAGCCAACATGGCTGGGAGTTGAATTCTGGGAGTTGTTGTGGCCCGCCAGCGGAGCTGGTAGCAGATTCGGGCAGTGTGGTGGTTGGGGAGGAACATGGGCCAGTCCTAGAATCTGGGGAAGGCTCTGATGAGGGCTCCGTGTCAGAGGCAGAGAGGGGGCCAGAGCCGTATGCCAGTTATCAGCTGCCTTCGGAGTCAGACATCAGTGAGGCAGAAGAACAGCTGCAGTCTGTTCCCGATGTGTGTATGCATAGAGCTGCCAGGGGAAGGGAACAGCTAAGGAACAAGGGCCGACTCGGGAGTAAAGGTACAGATCGATGGTGAATGGCGCTTCCCATAGGGAATAAAGAGGAGCGAAAGGGGAGTGGAGTTTGCAGGAGACAATTAGTTCGCTTAATTAGTTGCCAGACAAAGGTAACAGCTAAAGAACAAGGGTTGACTTAGGAGTAAGGCCACAGGTCAGGGGTGGTGGGTTCCTAGCAGCGTTGGTACTGGCTTGCTTCGCACGCATGCTTCGATTTTAACCTTTTAAAAACATTCATATTTAATTTGAGAGTTTTTAATTTGAGATGTTTGATATATTGGTTTGGCAGCTGCTCGGTCTTCCCCACTGCACCTTGTCTAAAACGGCCTGCTCCTCCTGGGCTTAGGGCTACAGCAAAATGCAACCTATGCATTTTCTACCAGGCGGGGAACAGTATAATTTTACTTCTTTTGCTGTCTTCTTGATGCTCTTCTCCAGCGAGTCTCCTTCTGTTTGGTGTCAAGAAAATTGGGTCCACTGGAGAGCTGTGAAGCTGGCATTCAGCGTAGAAAGACAGCTCCGGGAAATCGTCAACAGGCTGAAACAGGTAAAACAAAGCTTGCCAATGGATGTTGCGTCATTTCTTGCTTGCTTTGATCTTCTATCAATCGGAGACCATCTCAAGCTGTTGGGAGGTTTATCTGTCCATCTGTTCCTTCTAAAATCAACTGAGGTCATCCATCAATCTGCGTTTGTCTGCCTACCTATCATCTAGCTAGCTATTATCTCTCTCTCTCTCACTCACTTTCTCTCTCACTCTCTCCCCTCTATCTATCTATCATCTATCTATCATCTATCTATCATCTATCTATCTATCCCCACCTATCATCTATCTATCTATCTATCTATCTATCTATCTATCTATCTATCTATCTATCTATCTATCTATCTATCTATCTTTACCCATCTATCTATATCTATCTGTCTGTCTGTCTGTCTGTCTGTCTGTCTGTCTGTCTGTCTGTCTGTCTGTCTGTCTATCATTTCTATCGATCTATCTCCATACACTATATACATACATAACTTTAATCTTTTGAGATCTCCCTCAATCTGTCATCCTCCGTGTTCCTGAGATCGTCTATGTATCCATTGGCTCTTGTCTGTTTTATTATCCACCACCATCCATTTAACAGTAGATAGTCCTCAGTGTGCAGCCATTGGAAGTTACAACAGAACTGAAAAAAAAAGACTTATCACCAGTCCTCGTCCTTATGACTGTTGCTGCCTCCCCATGGTCAAGTGATCAGAATCCAGGTGCTTGGCAACTGGCGTGGATTTATGATGGTTGTAGCGTCCCCGGGTCATGTGAATGCCATTTGCAGCTTTCCCAGCTGGCTGCCAACAAGCAATGGGGGAAGTCGGATCCACTTAACAACTGCATGTTTCACTAAACAACTGCAATGATACATTTAGTAACCGGACAAAAATTGTTAATTCAGATGTAACTCACTTAACAGCTGCCTTGCTTGACCTTAGAAATTCTGGTCCCAATTCTGATCATAATTGGGGTTGAGGATTACCTATAATATATTTTTTAATGTCCATAGTAAAGAATGTACTAAAATTAAAATAATCGTCATGATTTTTATAAAATTGCATTCAAAAAAGCAAAAGGCCAATGTCAACTCCTAAAGTTGCCATGGTGAGGATAGGGGGCATATTTTCGGGTAGAGTCGAATCGTAGATTACCACAGCAGACTTGGGAGGGGTGCACCTCATTGGGGAATGTGATTTATGACACAGACTGAGGGGAGGGAAGGAACGGGTAAAGTTCAGCTATAACTCAAACAAAGCTTAGACCTGACTACAAAAAAATCTTGCCTGTGATGCTCCTAATAAATGACTAATTTTCTTTTGAAATTTGGCTTGAGACAGTTAGTGCATTTTTTTGGAAACCTGACTGCCTAAACAAAACAGTTTTCTTTAACCCCAATAAAAAGAATATTTCTCTGTGTGATTTTGTTCTCCAGCTGCCAGACTTCCTAAAGGAAGACTTTGACGGTTCCCGGAATGAGATCCTTAGGAGGTGTCTCTGCGCAGGTTATTTTGCCAACGTGGCCCGGAGGTAAGGCCTTTCATTCGGTGAGGGATGGAGGGGAATGAAATCAGCATGCAGCCTTTGGGGTCGTGATTTTTGTTGCAGAGTTGCAAGGAGCTTTTGTGATTTCTCCTAACTGGAGAATTTTAGGAAACATCCTGGCATTGGGGCAAAGCAAATTCATCTTCCTCCCCTTTTCATCATCATCTCCTTTTAATGACCCCATAATCCCTTCTGGGGTGGAGCCTGGGAAACTGAATGGAGCTAGCAGTGTGTTTACTGGCCGGATGCCGTACCTGTCACCAGGGCGGAGTTTTGTTCAGCAGATATATTCTCATTGTGCCCACAGAGAGAAATACCTGCCACTAACTAGGATTGAACTCACAGCCTCCTGATTATGAGGCGAGAGCTCCACCTCTAGGCCAATGCAACACTTCCCTCTTCCTCCCCTTTTCTTCGGCTTTAATTCCAGGTCCTCAGGGAAGTCTTTTCGCACCATGGACGGACACGGCAGCGTGGCCTGTATTCATCCATCATCTGCTGTAAGTTGCCTCTTCGGGAACCTTTGCATTTCTGTATCAGGGTTCCAAATAGCATCCAAAAGTAAATCAGAGTCCAAGGCAAATTATTGCTCAAAGTTCCAATTTATTAAGAATTTATTACAGTAGCATAATAGAAAGTGTAGCAGGCCAAAGATCCAAAATAAAAGATGGCTGCAGGCCTGACATTCTGACCTTCTCGAGTTTGTAGTTCAGTTGCTCAGGGTTTGAGCTGGGGGCTTAGAGTAGACCACTGGTATCATTCTGCAACCAGATATTGCGATGTCATTGGTTCTTCTAATGCAGGATTGGGAAACGATGGTCCCTTTTATGACTTGTGGACTTCAACTCCCAGAATTCCTGAGCCAGCATGGGAAATCTGGGAGTTGAAGTCCACAAGTCATAAAGGGACCATTGTTCCCCAATTCTGTTCTACTAGGAACATTCCTGTTCCGGGGTCTCCAAGTGGGTTGGTCCACAGAAGAAGGAAACCCTTTCAGATGTTTGTCGGGGGCTGGGCTAGAAGACCTCCAAGGTCCCCTCCCACCCTATTGTTCTGTGTTCTACCTATATCCCTGGACCATTTTTAGCTCTATGATCAGGAAGACCAGCTGGACTGGATCCTCTTCCACGACGTTGTGGTGACCTCCAAGATTTACTTAAGGACGGTGTGTCCAATTCGCTACACCTGGGTGCAGGATCTCCTTCCTCGGCTTCACCAGATCGACGCTTATGAGTTGAGCAGCATGGCCCGGGAGAACGTGACAGAGGAGGAAATGGCTAATTGGAAAAGGAAGGAAGACCTCAAAAGACAGAACGGTGAGCTTCAAAGTGGTGGGATGTTCAGAAGGTAATCCATGTCTAGGTTAAGTGATGAGAGAGGAGGTGTCAGACCTGCCCCGACTTGGTCCCTTAGCTAAGAAAGACCCTCGACTCCATTTGAAGTGAAAGGTATATTTCTACTAAAAGCCAAGTGGATTGTTGTAATAGCAAAGCCAGAACTGAAGTTCGCGTGCTGAAGTTTGCCGGTTAACTTTTCCCATCCGGTTCCTGGTCCCTTGTCGTCCAATTATATTTGAATAAATTGTTTTGGGAAGGTCTTTTTAACGGCCGGCAGGCTGGTCGGTGAGTTGTTGCATTCCATTCCCAGAGCATTGATCTTGAGATGGTGTCTCTGGAAGGTACAATGACTTGGTACCCTTCTTCCCCACTCCTGTCCATCTTCCTCCCGTGTACATGGCAGACTGACAGCTAGCAAATGCGAAGTTTAAGCCGAGGATGGCGGCTCTAACAGGAGGAGACAGCGGATGGTTCGCTCTCACAGAGAGGGACTCCTCCGGGTGCCGTCTGCCAAACAATGCCGGCGGGCGACGCCCAGGAGTAGGGCCTTCTCTGTGATGGGCCCGACCCTCTGGAACGACCTCCCCCCTGACATTAGAATCATTACTGATCTCCGCTCCTTCCGTAAGAAACTCAAGACCCACCTGTTCCAATTAGCTGGCCTGACCCAATCGCAATCATGATCTAATCCCTCGACTCTCCTGGCTGGTTATTTTAAATTTTGGGGTATTTTAATTTGGTTTTAATCACTAATTAATTTTTGCACTATTGTACAGACTTGTGTTTAATTTGTTTTTGTGGGGTTTTGTAATTGTTGTATATAATGTTTTTTACTCTGTCTGTACACCGCCCCGAGTCCCCTTGAGAGAGGGAGCGGTTGACAAATCCAATAAATGAAATGAATGAAATGAATTTTAAGAGTGGAAAGTTCTGTTTGCGAACTATAAAAGACTCTGTGCCAAGTGTTGGAAACCAGTTATCTGGCAGCTCGCCAAGTGAGATAAGGTTCGTGTTGATAAATATTCCTTTGAAAGACAAGCCTTGCTGACTGTGAATGAAAGGAATCCACAGTCGTACAAATAAAAGAGGTTTTGCAAGGACACAGACTCTGCTTCATGCTTGTTAAGGAAGCCTAGGTCAGAACAGACGGGAGTTCTCCTTCATCATTTTGAACTCTGGTCTTTTGTCTTCAGAAAAGGCACCAGGTGAACCTGCCAGGAAGATGGAGAAGCGGAACGACGAAGAGTCGATCAGAGATGCTCGCGCTCGGTACCTGGAGAGGAAGCAGCAAAGAATGCAAGGATCCAGCAATTCTGCTAAGGACTCCAGCTAGGACATTCAACACGGCGGCCACTGCTATCAATCTGGTTCCTATTGGGATCGTTCGCATTTTGGACAAGAGTGTTTATGGTGGTCCTAACTGGGAGGAAAAGTCGAAGATCCAGGACCTTCTGGTCTTGAACTTCAACTTTTGATTCTTCAAAAGTTTGAAGATTCACTTTATCCCTTTAGGAGAATAAATACGATCTGGTATATAATGACTGTCAGTTGTTATTGGGCACATTGAGAATATATCTGCTGAACAAAACTCCGCCCTGGCAACAGGAAGGGCATCTGGCCATTAAAACACTCTGCTTGCTCCATTCTTCATCCCGCAAGGGATTATGGGGTTGTTAAAATGAAGATGATATAATGATAATCAGTGAGAATGATGCAGCGTTGAGGGATGTAGGGGTTAGTCGGAGCTTGTGAGAATTTCTGCATTCTTACTGAGGCCATCGTCCCTTCCGGGATCCATTTTAGGGATCAGTATTACATCTTACACTCTAGATTGGTTGCTAAGAGGTTGTTTGGACTGCATTGGTGCCAAACACCAGGGTATCAATAAAGGAGAGTATTTGTAGCTCTGGGTTGAAAGGAGGGACCCTTGGTGCTCTCTGAGCTTGGTTGTTTTCTTGCAGACGTTTCATTACCCAACTAGGTAACATCATCAGTGCTAGTAAGGAGTGCTGTTTGCTGTCAGTTTATATTCTGGCATCTTGCCTGTTTGTGTGGGTGGGGGCGGTCTTCGAGATTCTTGGGTTGGCCTGTTCACTTGAGTCAAGAAGCTGTCAAAGAGGCATCAGCAAACTCCTTACTAGCACTGATGATGTTACCTAGTGGGGTAATGAAACGTCTACAAGAAAACAAACAAGCTCAGAGAGTACCAAGGACCTCTCAAACCCCAGTGTTTCTGAAGTCATGTCTGAACTATAGGTAGTCTCGAGTTACGACCATAATGGAACCCACCCATCATGGTCATAATTGTGACCATCGTAAATCAGGACCGATTTTATGATCATTTTTATGGCGGTCATTGACCCAATTTTTGCCCAAAACTGTAAATTTGGTCAAAACCATCCTAAAACGCAGGTATATGACATCAAAATATTGCAAATAGCCAAAATGTGACATATTGCTGGGCGCCTGAATTATGACCACATGACAGCAGAGGGCACAGCTGTCAGAACTTCGAATCAGGGTTGCAAATATACCCATGGAGTTTTGTTATAACTTCAAATGGTCACTAAGCAAATGGTCATACAGGGAACTATCTGTAGAAATCGAAATTACCGTATTTTTCAGCGTATAAGACGCACCTTTTTCCCCCAAAAAAGAGGGTGAAAATCTGGGTGTGTCTTATATACTGAATATAGCATTTTTGGCCTCCTGAAACACCTCTCC